>NC_134795.1:42717525-42722525 GCF_046742065.1 Oratosquilla oratoria | reverse complement strand
AAAATTTTCAAGTAGATATAAGGGTGTTGTCTCACATTTCGGTGAAAAATATTCGATTTTTTCAAACTTCGTGTGTGGACTGGTGTGGTGTCCCTGAACACCGCGGGACTGGTTTCCAGACGTATAACGCCACTCTTCTCAGGTAATGGTGGGTTTAAAGGGCCAGAAATTAAAAGGTCCGCTTTTCAGCCACGCCCCTTTCTTTGCTATGGTTTGTTCTCCTTGTATTTTGTCGTTTTGTTGTTGTTGTTGTTGTTGTTTTTTACTCTGATATTGTTGTACGATAGCTTAGGCAGCAGTCACCACACTCAGTGCGATCGATAAAGGGGTGGAGCGTACGCGTGCGTCACTTCTCCACGTGCTGTATCTTGTTTTATACATTTCTTGTTTATAAATTCACTACTCCATAACTAAATATGCCTCGCGTGAGTGCTAAGAAGAAGGCTATACGTGCAGCAAGTCGTCAGAACGTTCTGAAGAGGTGGAAAAAAGCCAAAGACAAAGACAATGGTGAACCCACGTGCACCGCCGCGGGGCTGGAGGAACAATAACAACAGGAAGCTGGCGACCCTCCCACTGCTTCCTACACTTATAAACATGACAAAGTGTAATGAACATCTGCTCTTTACTTCCCAGAAATGGTCAAAGGATTATGTAAGTAGATATGTGCATTTGATACTCTTTGGAGGCATATTTATGGAGTAGTGAATATATTAACATATAAATGCTATTTTCTCAAAACTAGTTTTTTCGTACAAAAGTAACTATAGCTTCGTGTGTGAATAAGCAATTTTGATAATTCTTGTTGGAAAATTATTGTGATACTTATATCTAACAAAACTAGTAAATTTATTCTTAACCTACTTGAAATATATTTTTGACAATTTTTTAAAGTTGTGATTTAATGTTTGTTTTTTTCTACATAATTTGCTGTAAGGCTGATTTTCTTTCTTTTTCTATTATAATTACGAGTATACTAGTTTAAGTACATCTGGATGTCTACTTACTGTACACCAAAGGAAATTATTATTCTCCTCATACTTTTGAAGAAAAAAAAACGTTATTTCGTCTGTTCTGTAAAAATATCTCAATGGATTTCAATGAAATTTCTGTCACAGATGCATCCTATTCCCCTGCACATTGTGTTAAATTTCCATTGTCTTACATAAAAAAATAAGGTTGGGAGGACCAGAAATGCGTAATCCAATCGAGCGAATCACCGAAATGAGAGTCAATAGCCATGCCCTTGTGTAGGTTGGTATTTTGATCACTGGTGATATGGATCAAAATACACTATTAAATTTCTTACTATTATGTTAGTTATGTGAAGCAATAGAAGAGGGAAATAAAAAGGTACTTCCTGAAAATAGAAGGAGGAGGAAAAACAAATGGATAACAGAGGAAATATTCGAACTAATGGATAATAGAAGAGAAGCTAAAAATAGGGATAGAAATGAATATAGAGAACTTAATAGACAAATCAAAAAGTAGTGTATAGATGCCAAGGAGAGTTGGCTTGATGAACAATGTAGGGAAATTGAGGACCTTGAAAAAAGGGATTTTAAAATGATGTATGATAAGATTAGAGAAATGACCAAGAGAAAGGGGAGTAATGGGGGGCCAATAAAAGATTGAGAAGGAAAGGTTTTAATGGACGAGGAGGATATCAAACATAGATGGGAGGAGTATGTAAGGGACCTATTTGAGGACAACAGACAAGAAGGAGAAGAGGGAAATTATAGATATCTAGATGGGGAAGAAATAATGGAAGAGGAAGTGAAATTTGCAATGAAGAAAATAAAAAAAGGGAAAGCCATGGGTGAGGATGGTGTGATGATTGAAATGTTAGAGGCATTAGGGGATTTTGCAATAAGAAAACTCACTAGTCTAATAAACCAAATTTACGAAAAGGGTACAATAACGGAACATATGTGTAACTCGATTTTTATACCACTACCAAAGATAAACGGAACAATGGAATATAGTAAACATCGCACAGTCAGTATCATGAGTCAAATAACCAAAATTATATTAAGGATAGTTTTAAATAGAATAAGAAATAAAATGAGAGAACAAGTTTCATGGGAGCAATTTGGCTTCATAGAAGGGAAAGTAACAGCAAATGCAATCTTTATAATAAGAACGATTATGGAGAGGATGATAGAAAAACAACAAAATGTATATCTTTGCTTTGTTGACTACGAGAAGAAGATTGATAGGGTAAAACATGAGGATTTGATAAATATTTTGGAAAGAGTAGATATAGATAGCAAAGACATGAGTATCATCAGAAATTTGTATTGGAAGCAAAGAGCAGCAGTGAGGGTACGGGGAGGAAGAACAGAATTTCAAGCTATAAAGAGGGGAGTGCGTCAAGGCTGTGTTATGTCTCCAGATTTATTTAATTTATATGGGGAGATGATCCTTAGGGAATTAGAGGGAATGGAAGGGATTAAAATTGGAGGATTTAATATAAATCATATCAGATATGCTGATGACACGGTATTGGTGGCTGACTCAGAAGAAAATTTGCAACATCTGTTGAATGTAACCGTAAGAGCTAGTGAGGAGAAAGGTTTAAATGTAAATATGGAGAAAACTAAAATATTAGTGGCCAGTAAAACAGATCCACCAAGAGTGCAAGTACGAATAGCAGGGAGAAGAATAGAACAAGTAACCAAATTTTTGTACCTGGGAAGCGTATTGACAGAAGATTGTAGATGTGAAAAAGAAATAAAATCAAGGATAGCGATAGCTAAAAGCACGTTTCAGAAAATGAAAGGGATTTTAACAAACAAGAAAATGTCTACAGATATAAGGAGAAGAACAGTTAAAACATTTATATGGTCCAGAAGCGTGGACAATCAGCAAAAAATTGCAGGAAAACTTAGAAGCACCAGAAATGTGGATATGGAGACGAGTATTAAGAGTACCATGGACAGCGAAGAAAACAAATGAAGAAGTATTGAGAGAAATGGAGACAGATAGGGAATTGATGACAACAATAAGGAAAAGACAGTTGCGATTCTAAGGACATATAATGAGGAGGGAAGGGTTGGAAGAGGTGGTGATGACGGGAATGGTGGAAGGAAGGAGAGCAAGAGGAAAGCAGAGGGAGAAGTATATGGACGGGCTGATGAGGGCGACGGGAAAACAACTCAAACCAGCACAGATGTTACAAGTAACTAAGGACCGTGAACGGTGGGGCTCCATGGTTGCCGAAGTCCAAGAGGATATGGCACGACGGTAAGGTATAATAGATTGCATGGGCATTACCCCAATCAACTGGATGATTATTAAATTCAATATGCTTGAAGATTCCACTGGAAATATTGCCATCCCTAACATTTTCCTTATGTTGTTCAATTCTAATGTTTAAGGGTTTGGCAGTTTGACCTATGTAAAATTGATTACACATTTTGCAAGGAATTTTATAAATGCATCCTTTTTTAACTTCAATATTATTGTTGATGAGCATATGTTTTACTGTACTACCATTTTTAAAAACTACCTTTATATTAAATATTTTTAATAGTTCTGTAACACTTAAAAAAATTCTTGAAATGGCAAAATTAAAACATTATGATGACTAAAAGGTGATTTTGGCAAAGGAGTTGAAAATTATTTACTTGAAAAATTATAAGTAATATTAAGGAATTGTTTAGGGTATTTTGATTTTAGCACAGTGTTAAAAACATTTCTGATTTCGTCATCAATAAATTCAGGACTACAAATACGGAAAGCTCCAAGAAACATTGAAGAGAAAACTGAACGTTTAATACTATTTGGATGAGAATAATAATAATGGATATATGAGATTACTTTGGTTGGTTTACGATATATTTCAAATTTAAGGTTATTGTCATGACGTAGGATAGTGCAATCTACTGTAAGAATGGTAAAGTAATTTTTTTTCTCAATTTCTAAAGTAAATTTAATAGAATCAATAAGGGTATTTAATTTGATTAAAAAATCATGGACATTTTTATCTTCTGGCCAAAGACATAAAATGTCATCAATGTACCTAAGCGAAGGGATGTTAGAGAAGATTTTGTGTAATATTCTAGTTTTGAAAAATTCCATATATAACTTACTCAACACTGGGGGTAAAGGGTTTTCCTTATCCCCAGTTTTGAGTAATTTATACATGGAATTTTTCGAAACTAAAATATTACAGAGTCCATGAAGACAGTTACACGACTAATATATATATACTTTCCCGCGAGCCAACGAAAGAGCTGCCAAATGTCGCCAGAGGCAATGAACATCAAGGATTTAGAATATATCCATGGACATATTCTTTACTAAAGAATGGCATACAAATAATATATAATAATGTTACCTTCTCAATCTTAGTTACAAGAAGAAACTTAAGGGTTTTTATATTAATGTATATTCATTAATACATACGTAAAAGGAAGCTGGAACACTGTTGCTAAAATCTACGATCCCACGCAATTTTAGTCAACACGCGCGTCGCACAGGTGACCAATTTGATTTCCCACACTATTGCGGGCTGAATATAAAACCGCAAAAAAAATGCAATTTCCCCAATATTACGTTAATCAGGTCCTAAGATTTGCAAAATAGGTCCATAAGATAATACATATACATAAATCCATATACATTGAATGAACCACGTTGACAGCAAAATAAGAAATAAATACGTATATAAAGATAGCAGTACTAAATTTGACAGTCTTCGTACACTATGCTAGCGGTTGCAAGCGAGGCGCTCGCAAGAGAAAGATCGTGGGAAAGCCGGCATATTTCGCATCTAGCCAATGTCTACATGAGTGCACATGTGCAAATGTGTAATATATACGTAAATATTAAGTCTTGACTTTCGACGGGTCTATAGTCGTAACTATACACACACACACACACACACACACACACACACACACACACATACATTATATATATATATATACATATATATATATATATATATATATATATATGTAGAGTCCACTAGGAAAAGGAAAAACACACGGAGT
>NC_134795.1:42700025-42707525 GCF_046742065.1 Oratosquilla oratoria | reverse complement strand
ACATTGTTAAAGCATTTATTATATCATCCCGTACTTTGCGTCTTTCCTTAGAGTGTAAATCAAAGTACTGAATACTCCCTTCGTAAGGTAAATTTCTGAGCCAATGTATCATTTTGGTCATTCTTCTCGAAACTGATTCTTGTAAATTAATATACATTCTATAGAACTGAAACCACAACTGTACCACATAGCTAAGGATGGGTCTAACTAACACCAGATAGATTTTGATAACTACCATAGCACTTTTATCTGTAACGATCCTAGATATGAAACCTAATGCTCTTCTTACTCTATTCCTGACGCTAATGCACTGTTTCCTGGAATAAGATCAGGACTCAACAGCACTCCTAAGACTCTCTTGCACTCATTTTTTTTAAAGCGTTATCTAAGCTATAACTGCTTTCTGGGTTGTGTAAATCTACGTTTAACACATGCACTTTGACATACGAATTTCATTTGTCATTTCACCGACCATATGAACAATTTGTTAAAATTTTCTTGCAGTATCCTGGCGTCTTCTCCTTACCTAATTTGAAGTCCTATTTCAGTATCGTCCACAAACCTACTAACATCACTGATGATCATATGGTTCAAGTAATTTATATACATAATGAACAATAAGGGACCCAAAACCGAGCAAGTGCCATTCCTATTTGGATTTTTCACCATTAATGGTAACCCGCTGTTTTCTATAAGTGATCCATGCTCATCTTTTCAAATATTTTTCCCTCTATGCCATGGGCTTTGACTTTATTTAGTAGTCTCTGGTGCACCTTGTCGATGGCATTACTAAAGTTAAGGTAAATAACATCGTAACACTCAATGTTAACTGACTCCTTGTAGACATTATAGTAAAAAGATAAAAGATTAGTTACACATGACCTACTTTTGGTGAACCAGTGCTGTTAGTCACGAATAAAGTTATCTCTCGATGTTATCTCTGATTCTATTAGCTATTATTGATGCTATCATTCTACCAAAGTCAAAATGATTGGCCTGCAGGAACAACGTTTCCCTGCCCTCAAGAAATAGGCATAAATCCAGTGTCTACCGACTTACTAAATATTTCCATTCAACTGGTCGCAGATTTGAAATTTGTATGAGTTTTTGTGTGTTATGGATGCGTGTATGGCTATGTGTTTGTGGTTGCATGTATAGTTATTTGTGTTTACTGCTGTTAAGACCAGTCAAGAGTTTTTACCAGAGTAGTAGAGCTTGTATTAGGATTAGAAATGGAGAGAGTGAATGGTTTGAGGTAAAGGTGGGACTTCGTCAGGGATGTGTTATGTCGCCCCGGAGATTGTTAAAGAAAATGGAGAAAAGTGGGAGGTGAGCCAGTTGTTGTTTGTTGACGACGCTGCGCTTGTAGCAGGATCAGAGAAGGGATTGAGGAAGTTAGTGACAGAGTTTGAGAGGGTGTGTGAAAGAAGGAAGCTGAAGATAGATGTGGGCAAAATAAGGTGATGAGATGTACAAGGGTAGAGAGTGGCAGCAGGCTGGAAGTAAGCATTAAGGGTGACAGACTGGAGGAAGTGGATAGTTTTAGATACTTGGGTGCAAATGTGGCAGGGAAGGGAGGAGTGGGGGTGGAGCTAGAATGTAGATTGAGAGAAGTGAGTAAATGCCTTGGTGGATTAAAAAGTGTAATGAGAAATAAACATCAGGGAATGGATGCTAAGAGGAGGTTATATGAAGAAGTGATTGTGCCAACAGCACTGCACGGGGCAGAAACATGGAACATAAGAGAGGAAGAGGGAAGGAGTTTGAATGTGTTTGAGATGAAATGTCTGAGAAGTATGATAGGGGTTACTAGGCTAGATAGAGTGAGAAATGAGTAGGTGAGGAGGAGAACACGGGTGGAAAGGGAGTTGGGAGATTGGGTTGATGAAAGAGTATTAGGATGGTTTGGACACATGAAAAGAATGAGTGAAGAAAGATTAGTAAAAGAGGTGTGGAAGGCAGAGGTGGAAGGAGTGAATATGAGGGGGCGTCCTAGAATGAGATGAATGGATGGGGTAAAAGGGGCATTACAAAAGAGAGGAATCTCTGTGGAGGAAGGACGGGAGAGGACAGAAGACAGGGGTGAATGGAGAAAGGTTGTGTATGGATGATGCTGTGATGCATGAGGGGGAGTGGGTGGGAGATGGGGAGTGAGGAAGTGTGTATGAGAGATAATTTGACGCAGCTCAAAGGGATTTCTCCCCGTTTTCTCCTTTTCTGCATGAGGGGACGGAGAGGGGGGGTCGCCGAATTAATGAAGCGGCTTTGCTGTGGATGTGCTGTGTCTTGCGACACTGCTTCTGACCCAGGGCAGTGGACAGGATGCAGGAATAACCCGTCATCCAGGAGGTGCCAAGATGAGAGGGAGGGGGAAAGGTGGGGGGGAGTGGAATTTGTAGGAGATGGGATGGGTGGGAGTCGTTTCTATGCCTTTTTCTTTTTGGCTACCTCCTGTGTAAAGAGAAAAAAGCCTTTGGTATATGTATATATGTATGTATGTACGTATTTTTGTCTAGTTGCTGTTCAGGAAACTTTTTTATCTAATTTTGTTTATCTTCAACGAAAAAATATATTTAATAATTTCATCACATTTATCACAACAGGAACATATACTTAAATGCTGAATACGAATGCTCTGAAATATACATAAATAGAATTGTTTCCTCGATTCTGTTTTTCTTGCTGAGATTTTTTTTTTTTTTTCCGTACAATTTAGGAATCAGTCTGAGGAAAATTGCAAGCTGCTTGAAGATGAGTGAGATTATTTTAGCTTTTTAAGTAAAACAGGGAACTGTAGATGTCCTTCTTATGTATCACCATTCGAAACTTTACTATCTAATTAACAAGTAGTAGCATAAGGTCCTCCCCTACTTTGTGCAGCTAATCTAATTGTAAAACCAGTGGTTTACTGTGGGTTTGCCTGGACTCTGTTTTCTGTTTCACATTACCTTTGTGTCACGGTATCTACTAACATTATATTACTTTCTTGCATGCTTGCAGACCCTTGTAGCCACGTGGTGTGCGCCCCGGGGGAGCTGTGCATTGTTAACGACGCCCGAGTGCCCCGGTGCCAGTGCAACTCGTCTTGCCCCAAGCAACTGGCACCGGTGTGCAGCAGCGATGGGCGCACGTATATGTAAGTACAAATAATCCATTTCATTCTTGTGGCTTGACTCTTTCTCCTCCTTTATAGACGAAACTTAGGTTTATTTTAGGTAAAATGAAATATGTATATGTGTGTAGATAATCATAAAGAGGCGAGGGTAATCTGATTTTAGTTTTCATGTCTGTCCTTGAAACTTTCGATATATTCTGGCTAGTGTCAAAATGAAGCCAAAAACTGGTCGGCTTTTGCTCTTCACCAAAGGACTACCTAATATAATGCGCTGAGGATTTAGGAGCTCCATTCTACTCCATACACACTGAGAAAAGAATTTTCGTTCAAGCTTCATGGGAAATGCAGTAGATCAGAGTCGTGAAAGGCAAATAGTTCTTAATATGTCGTATATGCGTGATTAATCCAATTGTAGATGAAAAATATGAAACTCAAAGTTGACTTCTACTATTAGAAACAAAGACTTGTAAGACACTTTTGCCAAAGAGAGCTCTTCTCACGCTCAAAATATTATCAACCTTATTAATTAACTCTTTGGCAGGAAGCCCATAATATACCAGAGAAGAAACTTCTTATTACTGTGTGAATTGTGTGAATTTTAGTTAGTGGAAAGTCACGCGTTCTGTGTCTCTCTATGTGGTGTCTGCATCTGGGGCATACGGTAGCTGTTTTCAGGCCGATACAGTGTTGGTACTGTTTTGGTGTCGGGTGAAGGTGATGTGAAGGTGATCGGGATATTATGATTTTATGCTTTTGGATCAACTTTTGGTTTTATGTCCGACTCAAACTTGAGTTAATGAGTAATTATTTCATCATTTTTGTACGTGTATGTGCTTTTGTTAGGAATTTTTGCAAGATTAGGAGAATTCTATAATACCGGTATAGGTTTTATAAGCCCTGTTTACTGTGTGCTATAGCTGTGTAATGTGATGTAATGAAAATGTGAGTTATACTAGTCACACCCATGTGCTGCTCAGTGAGGATGATTGATTTTTTTTAATTTTAGTATAGATGATTTACTGATCATTCTGGTGCAATTTTCTATTATCTTTAAGGCTTAACTTTGTACTTTTTTGTACTCTAGCTGCAAAAGGTCAATTTGTGGAAGTATAAATCAGTATGGTTCTAATAAGTCCCTTCTATACTCTGATACATTTTTTCTATCACCCGAACCTCGAGATTACGACTTTTAGGGGCACATTTTTTTTTATTGCTTAATGTGTAAAATTACTTATGACGGCAATGAAAGTTGTGCATACAATGTCTATTATTTTCTATATTTTGGCAATGATAACACCCTTTTTTATACTACTATAGCTGATTCCCGACATGTGCGCACACGTGCATTCAAGCAGCTCGCACACACACACACACACACACACACACACACACACACACACACACACACACACACACACACACACACACACACACACACACACACACACACACACACACACACACACACACACACACACACACACACACACACACACACACACACACATATATATATATATATATATATATATAAGCAAACGCATAAACACATACACTCAAACAAACGCACGCACACACAGAAACAAACGCAAGCACACGAACACAGGCAAACGCATGCACATACACAGGCACCCACATGCACCCACACACACACACACACACACACACACACACACACACACACACACACACACACACACACACACACACACACACACACACACTCACACACACACACACACACACACACACACACACACACACACACACACACACACACACACACACACACACACACACACACACACACACACACACACACACACACACACATAAAGGATTACAAAGGCGGAGCATGCCGACAGGAGACCTTTTGGTCCATATCTAGATCGGATGCGAAAAAAAATCATAATAATAATAAAATATTAAATAAAAAATATAGTAATGTAAATAACAAATAACATACATAAATAAATGATAGGTATAGTTAAATAATAAACAAACAGGTAAACAGTAAATAATAATAAATTGACATATAACTAATAATGAATGAAAATCAGACAGACAAATGATAACAAAACAAAAACAAATAATATAAAATAAATTATAATTATTACAGCATCTTGCTTAGGTGTTTATCTAAATGATTCTTAAAGCTTCGAACTGAACTACATTGCACTACCTGTGCAGGAAGTTTATTCCATTCATTAACTACACGGTTGGCAAAGTTGTTTCTACCTACTTCCAAATTGAATCTATTTCCGGATAGTTTGAGACCATTGTTTGTTGTCTGATTCTCATTCAATGTGAAAATTATGTCACTTTTGATGTTGTCAATTCCCTTTAAAATTTTAAAGACCTGTATCAAGTCATCTCTGAGTCTACGCTTTCTTAGGGAAAACAGATTCATATGTTTTAGTCGATTTTCGTATGATTTATTTTTGATATTTGGAATCAGTTTTCTGGACTCGCCGTTGTACTTTTTCCAATCTGTCAATGTCTTTAATGAGATTCGGTGACCATACGGAAACAGCATATTCCAAATGTGGACGAACTAACGATTTATATAGCTTGTTAATGAGTGATGGACTTTTGAAATCAAAAGATCGCGCAATCAGTCCCAGAATCTTATTTGCTTTCTCAGAGGCTGAAATACACTGCTTGGATGATTTGAGGTCATTACTGATAATTACGCCGAGATCTTTTTCACTATCCACTTTTGTTAACGAATTTCCAAATAACTTGTAATCGTACTTACTGTTATTTTGACCTATGTGCATTACCTTGCATTTACTTGTGTTAAATATCATTAGCCACTTTTCAGACCATTGCTGTAATTTATCTAAATCTTCTTGAATATCTAATTGGTTTGAGTGATTATTTGCCACTCCGCACAGTTTTGTATCATCAGCAAATTTGGAAACAGTAGATTTTAGTCCATGGTCTATATCATTTATATATAGAATAGAAGTGGCACAAGAACGGAACCCTGAGGAACTCCACTTGTAACATTTTTCCATCCAGAAGTTTTTCAATTTAAAACAATTCTCTGTTTTCGACCATTCAACCAATTACTAGTCCAACCTAATAGGCCACAACTTATTCCGTGTAAAGCTAATTTAGTAAGTAGTCTTTCGTTTGGGACGGTATCAAAAGCTTTTGCAAAGTCAAGATATATTAAATCTATATTGTTTCTTTTGTCATAATTCGAGATAACTGTGTTGTAGAATTCGAGTAGGTTAGTCACGCAAGAACGTTTCCGTCTGAAACCATGCTGGCTATCATTTATCAAACAGTTATTTTCTAAATGATGTTCGATAGCATCTCTGATGATAGTTTCCATTATTTTTCCTACGATTGAAGTCAAACTTATAGGCCTATAGTTGTTTGGCTTCTTTTTGTCACCTTTTTTGAATATGGGAGTAACGTTAGCTAGCTTCCATTCTCTTGGGACATCTCCGGATATGATGGATTTCTTGAAAATATTTTCTAATGGAACAACAATCTCATTTTTCATTTCCTTTTGAGATTCTTGGATGCCAACCGTCAGGCCCTGGTGTTTTATTAACTTTGAGTTTATCTATACACCTCTTAATTTTTTCTTTTGTTATATTTACCGTAGTAAGTTTACCCTAGACTTTTCACAGGTTTCAGTTTGGAATTCACTTTGAGGTGTTTCGTTTACGAATACCGAGCTAAAATAATTGTTTAAGATTACACATTCCTTCATTTGAATATTCAAGTTGACCGTCAGCAGATAATAGTGGACCAATGTGATTCCTAACAACCTTTTTATCACTAATGTAACTATAGAATTCTTTGGCATTATCTTTGGATTTATCAGCGATGTTCATTTCGTATTGATGTTTTCTTTTTCTTTTTGTCTTTTTTAAATCTCTCTGTATTGATACATAACTTTCATAGTCATTAGATGCACCCGAGTACTTATATTTCTTATAAGCCTGTCTCTTTTTAGCAATACTTTTTCAGTTTCTTTGTCGAGCCACTTTGGGCGAGCCTGATTTGGGGGACGTCTGTCCTTAAAAGGAATGTAAGTTTGAATCATCTTAGTGAGCGTATATTGAAATATTTCCCACATCTGATCTACAGGTCTTTCTTTTAATTTTGCCTCCCAATCTGTAAGCTGAAGCTCCTGACGTAGTCCTATGAACTGAGCTTTACTGAAATCGGATATTTTAGAAACACAAGTATCTATTCTAAAATTGTTTAGGAGTTTGAATCTAAGTTGTGATCGCTATTTGCAACATATTCACTGACTTCTACATCAGTTACTATGCTTTCGCCGCGGACCATGTGCTAAGTGATGTCGGCCGACTGCTGTTGACTGTCCACGGTGGCCGGGGGTGGGGTGCCCACCTCTTTCA
>NC_134795.1:42685025-42695025 GCF_046742065.1 Oratosquilla oratoria | reverse complement strand
GTGACGGTGACGGTGACGGTGACGGTGACGGTGACGGTGATGGTGACGGTGACGGTGACGGTGACGGTGACGGTGACGGTGACGGTGACGGTGACGGTGACGGTGACGGTGACGGTGACGGTGACGGTGACGGTGATGATGACGGTGACGGTGACGGTAACGGTAACGGTAACGGTAACGGTGACGGTGACGGTGACGGTGACGGTGACGGTGACGGTGACGGTGACGGTGACGGTGACGGTGACGGTGACGGTGACGGTGACGGTGGCGCTGACAGTGACGCTGACGGTGACGCTGACGGTGAGGGTGACGGTGACAGTGACGGTGACGGTGACGGTGACGGTAACGGTGACGGTGACGGTGACGGTGACGGTGACGGTGACGGTGACGGTGACGGTGACGGTGACGGTGACGGTGACGGTGACGGTGACGGTGACGGTGACGGTGACGGTGATGGTGATGGTGATGGTGATGGTGATGGTGATGGTGATGGTGATGGTGATGGTGATGGTGATGGTGATGGTGATGGTGATGGTAATGGCGGTGATCATGACAGTGTCGGTTGTGGCGCTGTTGGTGGGGATTTTGATGGTGATATTAATTGTGATGGTGACGGTGATGGTGACGGTGACGGTGACGGTGAATGGTAACCGTGACGGTGACGGTGATGGTGACGGTGACGGTGACGGTGACGGTGACGGTGACGGTGACGGTGACGGTGACGGTGACGGTGACGGTGACGGTGACGGTGACGGTGACGGTGACGGTGTCGGTGACGGTGACGGTGACGGTGAATGGTAACTGTGACGGCGACGGTGATGATGATGGTGATGATGACGGTGACGGTGACGGTGATGGTGATGGTGATGGTGATGGTGATGGTGATGGTGATGGTGATGGTGATGGTGATGGTGATGATGGTGATGGTGATGGTGATGGTGATGGTGATGATGGTGGTGGTGATGGTGGTGGTGATGGTGATGATGGTGATGGTGATGGTGATGGTGATGGTGTTGATGGTGGTGGTGATGGTGATGGTGATGATGGTGGTGGTGATGGTGATGGTGATGATGGTGATGGTGATGGTGATGGTGATGGTGATGGTGATGGTGATGGTGATGGTGATGGTGATTATTTTGTTGTTGGGTTTCTTGTGGGCTTCAATTTACGTGTGGGTTTCTGTTTGGGTTCCATTTTGGGCTCAGTTTGGGCTTGATTTGGGTGTGGTTTGAGCTTAATCTAAGCTTGAATCATGCTTCTTTTTGAGTTAGAATTTTATTTGCTTTCACATTTGGTCCTGTTTTTTCAGGTTTGGTTCGACTTTGGTTAGTGTATTATCATGGCTAGCACTATAAACGTTTCAACAGCACATAGAAACTAATCATCGTTGCCTCTTTGTTTCATCTTATGATTTTGGCACGAATATTTATATAAAGCTGAATAACCATTATATAACAATTGCTGATGCTATCATGTTTGAGGCTTATGGATATAAATACCATTGTCACAAAAGGCAAGTACCCACTCCAACTCATTTCACTCCCACCCATTCCACTCCCATCCACCACTCTTTCTTCCCTCTCATCTTAGGTCCTCATGGATGACGTGTCATCCCTGTATTCCACCCACTGCCCTGGGTCAGAAGCAATGCAGCAAGAGACAGCACATTCACAGCAAGGCCGCTTCACTTAATCGGCGACCCCCCCTCTCCGTCCCCTCATGCAGAAAAAGGCAAGACAGGGAGAAATCCAATTGGGCTGCTTTAAAATAACCCCTTATAACCCCTACTATACTGTTCAGATATTTCATCACAAACACATTTAAACTTTCTCTCTCAGCCTCGCTAAAATTCCATCTTTCTGCCCTGTGCAGTGCCGTCAGCACAATATCTTCTTCATACAATCTACTCTTTGCATCCATTCCAAAAGTCTATTTCTCATGACACTTTTCAATCCCCCAAGTTATTAACTAACTATTCTCTTCTACAATTTACTTCTAACATCCATCTACCCTTTCCTGCCACATGCGACTCCAAATACTTAAAGCTATCCACTTCATCCAGCCTCTCTCCTTTCAGACTTACTTCCAACTCACAGCCATCCCTACCGTTTTACATATCATTACCTTACTTTTATCCACATTTACCTATCGCATATCCTCCCAAACTCCGTCACTAATTCCCTTAACCCCGCCTCTGACCCTCCCACAAGTGCAATGTCGTCAGCAAACAACAACTGGCTCACCTTCCAATTATCTCATTTTCTTAAACCATCTACAGTCCATTGCCCATTATCATCACCTTTTCTTCCCACACCACCCTGTCCATATACACATTGAACAGCCATGGTGACATGACTTCTCTCTGTCGCAGCCCCACTTTTGCCTAAAGCCGCTCATTCTCTCCATTTCCAATTCTAACACAGGCTCTACTACACTCGTAAAAAATCTTGATTGTCCTTAACAGCTTTTCCCCAATCCCATATATTTGCAAAAGATCCCACAGTGTCTTTTTGTCTACCCTGTTGGCCTTCTCCAAATCCATAAAGGCCCCAAAAAACATCCTTACCTTTTGCTACAATTTTCTCGCATATCTGCCTTACCACAAAAATTTGATCCACGCAACCCCTACCTTTCCTAGACCCACACTGTTCCTAACCTAGGTGCCTTACCTGCTCTCATCATTTTCAAAAATACTTGCACCTCATATTCTTTTTATTCCTCCTCCGTTTTCCTCACCCATCACCATCATTTTCTTAGCTCCTTCCCATTGCTACCATCCATCTCTCCCTATCCTCCACCACATTCAACAGCTCTCTAAGATACTCTACTAACCTTCCCCTTACCGCGTCCTCCTCTGTTAACATCAGTCAATATGCGTCTTTTATCTTTTTTTCTCTACTTGACTCACCTCCCTTTCCTCTCTCAACTTCCTTCCAAAACATATTTTTACCTTCAAATTTTCTGTCATACTCTTCCCCTATTTTACATATGCTCTCGTTTTTGCCTCCTTTATATATATATATATATATATATATATATATATATATATATATTCTGTTCAAAAAGGACAGCAAATTCATTAGAAATTAATTTCTTTCTTAAGCTTTCGGAAAGTAGATTTCTGGGAAAATGAGAGGGGAAGAAGCAAATTTCCAATTGACATTGGTAACTTATATTAACACAGAAGTCTATGTTATATACAAAATACATACATACATACATATACCAAGGCTTTTTTCCCCCTTACCAGGGGGGTAGCCAAAAAGGACAAGGCACAAAAACATTCCCACCCATTTCATCCCCGAAAACACTCCACACCCCTCCACCCTCCCTCCCATCTTAGCACCTCCTAGATGACGGGTCATCCCTGCACCCTGTCCACTGCCCTGGGTCAGAAGCAGTGACGCAGGACACAGTACATCCACAGCAAGGCCGCTTCATTAAATCGGCGACCCCCCCTCTCCGTCCCCCCATATAAAGGAGAGGACGGGGAGAAATCCATTCGGGCTGCGTCAAAATTTTTGCTCAAACACACTACCTCACCCCCATTCCCCCGTCCAATCCACCTCATGCATCACAACATTTTCCATATACAACCATTCTCCATTCACCCCTGTCTTCTGTCCTCTCCCGTCCTTCCTCAATCGACATTCCCCTCTTCCCCAAAGCCCCCTTCACCCCATCCATCCATCTCATCCTAGGACGTCCCCTCATGTTCACTCCCTCCACATCTGCCTTCCATACCTCCTTTACTAGCCTTTCTTCACTCATTCTTTCCATGTGTCCAAACCATCCCAATACTCTTTCATCCACCCTATTTCCCAGCTCCCTTTCCACCCCTGTTCTCCTCCTCACTTCCTCATTTCTCACTCTATCTAGCCTAGTAACCCCCATCATACTTCTCAGACACTTCATCTCAAACACATTCAAGTTCCTTCTCTCTTCCTCTCTCATGTTCCATGTTTCTGCTCCATACAGTGCTGTTGGCACAATCACTCCTTCATACAGTCTCCTCTTAGCATCCATAGCCCAGATTCGTATTCCTCATAAAAATAAACAAAATACAGTATAATAAACCCAAGACGTTTCGCAGATCGTTCTGCATCTTCAGTTGGAATGAAGGGAAGTGTGACCAAGACGTGTATAAATATGTATAAAGGCAAAACTTGGAGAGGTCACTTAATGACTCTCCTCTGTTTGGCTGGCGCTATTTGGTTGGTTCCTAAACCTAGCCGATCGCCCAGAGGAGGACTGTACGCCCCTATCTACCTACGTGGGAAGAACAACTACCACCCTGTCCAGAAGAATCACCCTTCACCTACAACAAGGAGGACCGAAACAACACCTTTGGACCCACCACAGACGCCATCTCGACAGGGAAACCATGGTACACAACACAGAAATCGTCGCAGAGGAGAAGGACCTCCAACGTTTGACCATTTTGGAGGCTGTAATCATAAAAGATTTACAACCCATTATTAATGTACAAACAAATGATTTCTCCCTCCTCCCCAGCATGAAACCTACACGTAGGAGACATTTGTTCACCAAAATACAACCACCAGATCAGAGAACACCCATAAAGGTCCAAAATATCCCCGCAGAGGATAAAATGTCATGCCTTAGGCGATCGGCTAGGCTTAGGAACCAACCAAATAGCGCCAGCCAAACAGAGGAGTCATTAAGTGACCTCTCCAAGTTTTGCCTTTATACATATTTATACTCGTCTTGGTCACACTTCCCTTCATTCCAACTGAAGATGCAGAACGATCTGCGAAACGTCTTGGGTTTATTACACTGTGTTTTGTTTATTTTCATTTATTTTGTATATAACATAGACTTCTGTGTTAATATAAGTTACCAATGTCAATTGGAAATTTGCTTCTTCCCCTCTCATTTCCCCAGAAATCTACTTTCCGAAAGCTAGAAAGCTTAAGAAAGAAATTAATTTCTAATGAATTTGCTGTCGTTTTCAACAGAATATGCTTAAAAGAGAATCTCCTGCCACGCTTTACGAATATATATATATATATATATATATATATATATATATATATATATATATATATGTATATATATGTATGTATAGATATGTATATGTATGCATATATATGTATATACATATATAAATATATATTTGTATATATATATGTATATATATATATTTATATTATAGGAAAGTAGTAGTCTCTGTCTGTCTGATTATTTATTTGTTTGTTTGTTTGTACACGAACTCCTAGGGTTTTAGAGACAGACCCCTATAACCATATATATTCTGATACCCTATCACTCCAGGTACTTCGATAACTATTTATTTAAAAATATATATATATTAGGGTTTAGGGTTAAAGCTAGGAGGTTTATGTAATATCCCCTGAAGTCGCGTAGTATTTTTTGTGACTTAAGAATTAATATGATTAAACAAACCATTGTATGTATCCATGAATATTATTTATATTTGTGAAATTAATGTTGCCACAAACCATGATAGCTTTTGTAAATACAAAGCATGTTTATGAAAAAGTATTGTATAATTTTACCAAATGTTGAAATATTGGTTATTTTTATTTATCTATTTATTTATTTATCTATTGTTTTGTTTTGTTTTTGCGGGCGGAAATAGTTTATTCACAAACTCCTACGTTTTTGCAGATAAATCCCTATATCTATACATATTCTGAAGACAAATAAACTAGGTACATTTCTTCACCTTTCAGCTGTAGACATTTATTGTCAATCCACACACACACACACACACACATGCTCCACACGCACACAAAGGAATATGTATTTGTGTTTGTGTATGCATGTATTTTCAAACTAGGGTTTCCCAACTTCGGGAGGGGGGGCACACACTTAGGAGGGGAAGTATTTAAAGCTATACTTAATCAAAAAAATATTTTGGTTATGGTTATGGGTTAAAGTTAGGTGGTTTGGGGTGAGGGAACACGCCACTACTGTAGTCCCCCCTTAAGTTATTATTTTTGTAACATAAGAATCAATATGATTAAACAAACCATTGTATGTGTTCATAAATATCATTTATATTTGTGAAATTAATGTTGCCACAAACCATGATAGCTTTTGTAAGAAAGAATTATGCAAATGTGAAATGATTGTATAATTTTACCAAATGTTGAAATATTGCTTATTTTCATTTAATTTGACTTCGGCGGAAATTGATTATTTACAAACTCTTCCTAGGTTTTTCCAAATAAACCCCTATAACCATATATATTCTGAAGATAAATAAAGTAGATACATTTCTTCACCTTTTGGCTGTAGGCATTTATTGTCAATCTACACACACACTCACACAAGCACGCAAAAGAATGTGCACATGATATTTGTGTTTGTGTATGCATGTATTTTCAAACTAGGGTTCCCCAAACTTCGGGTAGGGGGGCGCACATCTGGGAGGGGGAGTGTTTAAAGTTATATTTCATTTTTTTAACAATTGGATAGGGTTAAGGGTTAAAGTTAGGTATGATATGGTTAGGTTAAGTATTATTCACGAACTCGCAGCAATGCGCGGGTAATTGGCTAATGTATATATATATATATATACATATATATATATATATATATATATATAAATATATATATATATAAATATATATATATACAGTATATACATATACATGTGTGTGTGTGTGTGTGTGTGTGTGTGTGTGTGTGTGTGTGTGTGTGTGTGTGTGTGTGTGTGTGTGTGGGTGTGTGTGAGTGTGTGTGTGTGTGTGTGTGTGTGTGTGTGTGTGTGCGTCTGTGTGTGTAAGTGCGTGTGTGTGTGCGTATATATATATATATATATATATATATATATATATATACATATATATATATATATGTGTATATATATATATATATATATATATATATAAAGATATACACATATTGCTTATCCTCTTTTTCTTTGTACATCTCATATGTTTCTCTCGTCCTACTTTGCAACCAGTCCCAGTATGCTCGTTTTTCTCTTCTACTACCTTCACCTTATCATTACACCACTCATTACTTTTCTTCTATTGCCTCTCGTCCTCCATATTCCACACACCATCTTTGCACACCTTGTCACTCCCTCCTTAAGAACACTCCCATTCCTCTTACATTCCTACCTACACTCTATCCCACACTTCTCTCAACTTCTGGTACTCCTGCTCCTTTTCATTCTCATTTCAACAGTTTGTTTACTCCAAGCACCTATTTACCTTCGGGTCTTTTCCTCTTTCTCTACCTATCCTCCACTTTCAACTTACCTACCATCAAAAAATTATATGACATACCCCAGCTCTATCCCCAAAGTTCTTGGACATCCAGAATTCTATGTGTAAGTATCAATATTTATTATATTATACAACCACTGTCCACTGTCAACTTTGTTTCTAGCACTGCACAAATGACGTCATGTCACATTTATTCTAATTTCAACGAATCCAGCGCTTGAAAGAATGCTATTAATTTTATCTGTATCTCTTTTGCTACTATGAATAGCATCATGTTACCTTTGTTCGGGTCACCGCGCATCCTGGGTATATATGACGTCATTGTGTTGCCGCTCCAGACAGCGCTTCCCAACCGTGCTTTGTTCTCCACGACATTACACCTGTTCCCACGACCTCCTCCATTCCCCTTCCTTCATCTTCCTCTTCCTCCCTTTTCCTCCCAAGGTTTCTTCCACCAGGTTTGTGTTTGTGTGACTCTGCGGCTCAGAAATTAACAACACCCGTGGGTGAAAGAAAAAGAAAAATGGAATAACGCTTTCACACAAATATTCTCTTTCTGTTTGCTTCCGTTCCCTTTTATCTCTCCACCTGTTTGTGTTCCACTTTTCATATCTCATATTTTTCATCTTTCGACGCTGTTGAGTGTGTCAGGAAAAAGAAAGGCACATGCTTACAGAATAAACTTTGTTTGGAAAAATTCACATGCCCAGCAGAGTTAGAATATATATATCATATATATATATATATATATATATATATATATATATATATATATATATGTATATATATATATATATATTCTAAAAAAAAAGGATAAATTCAGTTTAAGCTTTAATCCTTTCAGTCTGTGATCTGCCATTTCAGCATGTAAAACTCACTTTATCCTGCGCGCAACAAAGTTTTTTCATGGGGATATCATGAGGTTAATTTCACTACTTTTGAGCCCACTAGGCTGGCGGCACTTCCTAAACTGTGAACATAAGAACATAAGAGTGAAGGAGACTGCAAGAGACCATAAGGCCTACACTAGGCAGCTCCGTATCCATCACCACCTGTCATCCCCATCCATAAAGTTGTCTAATCGTTTTTTAAAACAACTGGTAGTTTCAGCGCTTACTACATGCTTACTAACTTTATTCCATTCATCGACCACCCTATTAGTAAACCAATTCTTGCCTATTTCCTTCTTAAATCTAAATTTGTCCATTTTATAACCATTACTGCGAGTCCTGTCCTGTTGTTTTAATATGATGACCTTGTTTGCATTACCCTTGTTAAAGCCTTTGATCCACTTAAACACCTCTATTAGATCAGAGAGTGTCAGTTAAGGTGCCTAAGCCTCTCTTCGTAAGGCAAATTTCTGAGTCCATGTATCATTTTGGTCATTCTTCTCTGTACTGATTCTAGTGAATTGATGTCCATTCTGTAGGACGGAGACCAAAACTGTACCGCATAGACAAGGATGGGTCTAACTATTGCTAGATAGAGTTTGATAATTACCTCTGCACTTCTATTCGTTACCGTCCTAGTAACGAAACCTAATGCTCTGTTAGCTTTATTCATGGCGCTAATGCATTGTTTCCTGGTTTTAAGGTCCGGACTCACTAGAACTCCCAAGTCCCTCTCGCACTCAGTTTTCTCCAAAAGCGTGTTATCAGAGATATTGAAGTTCATTTGCCATTTCACCGACCATGTGAACAATTTGTTAAAAATCATCCTGCAGAATCTCTGCGTCGTCGCCTGACCTAATTAGGCGTCCTATTTTAGTATTGTCCGCAAACTTACTAACATCACTATTTATCCCGTCGTCTAAGCTGTTTATGTACATAAGGAACAACAAGCGACCCAAAACCGAGCCCTAGGGGACCCCACTAGTAACATTGTTCCACCTAGATTTTACTCCATTTATGGTGACCCGCTATTTTCTGTTATTAATCCAAGCTCTAATCCATTCTAACACTTTTCCTTCTATGCCATGGGCTTTGATTTTATCTACTAGTCTGTGGTGTGGCACCTTATCGAACGTTTTGCTACAGTCAAGGTAAATAACATCGTAATTATCATTGTTATCTGACGCCTTATATACTTTAGTGTAAAAGGATAGAAGATTAGTCACACATGACTTACCCTTGGAGAAATCATACTGTAAATCACGAATTAAATTATGTCTTTCGATGTGTTCTCTGAGTCTATTTACTATTACTGATTCAAGCATTATTGCTATAACCGATGCCAAACTAATTGGCCTGTAGTTGTATATGGACGATCTATCTCCCTTCTTAATAACAGGAAGAACGTTTGCTTGCCTCCACGCAGTAGGCACAAAACCAGTGTCTACTGATTTATTAAATATTTCTGTTAACTAGTCGCAGATTTCAAATTTACACTCTTTTAGCATTCTCGGAAAATTTTCATCTGGACCCGGGGATTTTGTAGCTTTAAGTCTTTCAATCTCCTTGACTACTTCTACTTTACTAATGCTAATATTAGATAGACTACTTTCTTCATCCCCTCTGAAAATTGGATCGCAGTTAGGTACCTTATCTAACCTCCCATTAGTAAACACCGATAGAAACTAGTTGTTAAACTCTTCACTATTTTTTTCTCTGATTCTATCATGACATTTTCATCGTTTTTAATTTGTCCTATTCTTTATCTTATTGTTCTATAGAGATGAAAGAAACCCTTTGGGTTGAATCTTGCTTGACTAGCAACCTTAATTTCATAATTACGTTTCGCTGTACGTGTATTCTTTTTAACCAGCTTTGCCATTTCGT
>NC_134795.1:42662525-42675025 GCF_046742065.1 Oratosquilla oratoria | reverse complement strand
CCGAGCATAGAAAGATGATTTGGCAATGACGACAGGAAAAAATTGGCCTGGCCAGAGAGGTCAAGGGTCATTTCGTTGGTAGAAGTAGGAAAACTCTGGAGAACGGTGAAAGCCACTGCATGTGTAAGGAGGAGAGGGGACATTAGCTGTTGTGGGAGATTTCACAGGGTACGTGGGAGGAAAAGACGGAGACAGTGAAGAAGGAGAAGTAAAAGTATATGAGTAATGATATTTGCGAGCTGAAAAGAGTTGAAGGAGGATTTAAGAACCATTTAATACTTTGTGTTTTATTGGGGGGTAACTGTAATTAACCGGACAGGCCAATTAGTCTCTGTGTTTTCAGCAAGTTGAATATAATGATTTGATTTTGACCATAATAATACTTATTAAAACCAGTTCTGAATGACTTGAGATAGCTTGTATGTATATATATATATATATATGTATATACATGCAAATCATTAGGTTCACCTCCTTAATCCATGAACAATGAGCGACTTCCAAAGCTGAACAAAATCGTTTGGACGCAACCAAAGAAAACATATAAGAACTATCCCCACCGCCTACAGGTTAAAAGAAAAAGCCTGTAGCCTTTATACGCCGGAGAGTTAATCTCAGTTCAATAAAATCACCTAGTGACATCTATGAAAATATATAAGAGCAAACTTCCTTGTCTAAGCGTTAAATGAGTGGCCCTCTGAGTTCGAAAGACCTTTAATTCCTTCGATATGGTAGCGCATTCTAAGAATTTTATCTTGGCTAATGAGTAAGGATAGTTAGTTTTATACAGCTGAAGGAGGCAACTCTACGCTAAAGAGGGTCTCCAGCGGTTGATACGCCCATTAGGGCCAAAATTTGCCTCTTCAGCAGATGAAGACCGCCTCTTCCCGACAGGAACAGAATTTCATAAAGAATGTCACCGTACTGAAGGAGGTAAACAATTGACGAAGAGTAGCTGCGGAATAATCAAGATCTAAAGAAAGAAAAGTGTATGGTGAGAAGTAAGTAGTAGCCGAGGGAGAAGGAAAATGAATTACAGGACAAAAGAGATTGGAGGAAAAAAGGATGATGGGTATAGAACAGAGAAAGAAATCCGCTAGGCATAAAATTGAAAGGATATGAGTAGATAATCCAGTACGCCAAACGATCACCAGCATCTCCTCTAAGATGTCGCGTTTTAAAAGTTCTGCTCTAGCGGACGACAGACGATTTTATTCAGATAAAGGTCGGGATATCGATCTAAGTGAAGTATCGGGTGATCAAGAATCCTCTATGGACAGGAATCTACCCCTTACATGTTTTCCACCTCCACTGCTCTGATGGTTCATTTCATACTCTCGCTGGAAAACCTATTCAGCAGCATGTATCCATATAACAGTAAAAAACTTTTGAACAGTCGATTCAACACAAATGTACTTCATTGATGATTTAACATCAGCAACTCTCTTCTCAATAAGAATAGTTCTTCATCCACATGTCAACGCTCAGTTCCCTGGCGGAACATGGATTATACCACCGTTAGCAAAGAATGCAGCTTTTCCCTGATTTTAAGCACTTCACCCTAAAGAACTCTATTCTCTTAAAATAAAGAATCTATGCCCGCCAAGTGATGTGTCTTGCATGTTGCTCTTGGCAAACCTATATATCATCAATCTTTTAAGAACCCTTCCTCAAAGACTCCAACAAACCAATTTTTTCATTCTCTTTATTATTCAGTCAACAAAAACCTAATCTCAACCGATCAAGTTGCAGACACTGGCAGGATTACCATCAATATCTAACCATACGAACCAGAAACTCGAAATCCAACCTCAGAAGATTACATCTTTCTGGACTAGAGGTTCCCAACTTAGAGTTTCATAGCATCTAAAGAATGGTAATGCGTTAGTATGATTTACATAAAAGATAGGTAAAGAAACACTGCTCTAGGTTACAGTCGACTATTTACATAAGCAGATTTTTTTCATTTGATTTTAAAATGGAGAGCAACAACCCAAGGCCATGACAGTATGCATTTTGTTCATATGCGACACTTGGATCCAAGTGCATTATTATTTATACCAAACTTTTTTAACTGGTGAGAAGTAATCATTTCCCCCTCTCCAACTGGGCAGAGACAAGAAATTCCGATATAACTACCATCCAACTAATTTTATAAATTGTATCTACAAACTTTGAGCAAAGTTGCTTTCATTATGACTCGCCTTCTGTTATTTATAACATAGTGCCCTCGTATCATAACTGCACTTTGGCTTCTGTGCTGATTTCAGCACTACAGATATCTTAGCGCAAACATTAATTCACACCATATTTGATAACAACCATTATTAAAAAAAAAAAAAAAGAAAGAAAGAAAATGTATAGCATAGGTAGGAGATGGTGAATCAAATGTAAAACATATCTTCATCGCTTCCATGGAGTCTTTTATATACCTTCACATCCCAATTCTTATCTTACCTATATCTGGCAGTGCGTGTAGACATCCCTTCCTCTCTAGACAATCATCCAAAAGAATACTCAGGGAAAATCCCTCACCATCCTCCTTTTTCTCCTTGTCATCAACAATATAGGAAGATATATTTTCCATGGATTTACCGGCATCTTATAGGTAGACGATCTAGTTCTGTTCTGCGTTGAAATTTTTCTTGCCATAAACACCGCCTTCCCCAACAAAATTTATCATTTGTAACCCTAGAAAGTGAAGACTATGTATTCCGTTTTTTTATCCCAAAATTATTTTCAATGTACTTTTAGCAGACCATGTCCTTACAAAGGCAACTAAGGAAGACTCTCCTCCCATTTTTTTAAAGACTCAATTTCAACTGTAAGTCTGATTCTCGGTTTCCATTTTCCTTAGATTTTTCAATTAAAACATAAAAAAGTCCTGTCTTAACTTGTGAACTCAAATTATTGTCCCACACACGTTTGGGAGCTTACAGCCAATCTCTATGGAATTCCTACAAAACTTTCATGCAAAATGAAATCTATAATGTTTGCTAACCTTGCCCTTCTGTCTAACCGACTGCCCAACAAATACTAGACTGCATGCGCACTCTCAACCTACGTTTGAGCACAGTTTTAGTTTTTTGTCTTTGTAGTACCCAAGAGAAGTGATCATATGCAGGAAGTGGATATTCCCAGAATTAGATTACTAAAAGATATTTTATACATGAAGAGCATAGCTTCACCTTTTTCATTCTCATCATATGTACCTGTTCTTCTCTGTTTTGCCCGGACAATTAAAGAAATTGAACAATTTTGTTTTCCTTATATGCTCTCAATGTCCTCTCATCTACCTCTACACAGATATTTCCTGGCCTGACTGGAGTAGTTTTGCAGCAGCATCTTCCAGACAAAACCCAGATTTCCCCTCCCCCAACCATTACTTCTATCAGTACTGCCAAATTCTGCTAATTTCATCACGTTACTCCCCATTTTCGATTTTCCGTCTTTATCTTTCGTAATCATTTCTGACTCACGCAGTATCCTAGCAGTTCTTTTCACACACATCCCTCCCTACTAGTTAATGATCGACGAAATCTACTCATGACTTATCCGAATTACAAAAAATTATTTTTTCTTAACCTTTGTGTCATATCATGTTGACATTTCTGGTAACAAACAACCCGACAAGACACCTAGGGATCCACAATCTTGCACTTTCGATGTTGTTACTCCACTGCCTGCAACAGACCTCTACTCCATCCTCTAGTTCACGCTGTAAAAATATTGAAAGGCATATCCGATGAAAGTTTTAAAGACCATGAAATATCATGTACGTTTATAGCTTTTTTGAACAGCATAACATACTTTGAGACAGAATTTATACAAGCAAGAAGAAGATGACTTCCATATGTCATGTCCTTGTGGTAATCCTCTTGCAAAATTGAATACTCTATATTAATGCTCTGTCTACTCAACGCCTCATAAGAGCCTCCCACTTTCTTACTTTCCCCCCCCCCCAAGCAACACTTATTATGTACATCTTTACTTCATATTTTTCCTAAAAAACTAACCTTTTTTCTAAACTATAGCCAAATCTTACCATACACACCATCAGACGTAATGTCCAGTTTTCTTCAAAGTTAAGGATATCATTTTCCCATATAAACTCTTATAACCTCACTCTCATTCTATAAAGCAGAAATAGCTGTTGTAATAAATGTGATTAAAACTGTGGCAACGAAATACAACGATGATAGACAAATATAGACAGTTTCGTCATTGAACATGTCTACTGGTTTGCTCTATTTTTGTGTCTTGTTCTTTTATCTAAGGAAAGAAATCTGCTTAAAAGTGACTTTATAAATGAACAGAAGATGGTTATACAAACAAAATGTAATAATCAATTAACCCAGAAAAAAGAGGAACAAAAAGCTAAATATATAAACAAGTGGAGAAATAGGAATACATAGACAGACATATAGAGGAGAGGTAGAAGTAAGGACGATTAATACTACTGTGAAAATTGGTAAATAAATGATTTATAGAATTATAAAGAGAAGTTAATATGGAAAGAAAGAAACAAAGAAAGGAAGGAAGAAAAAAGAAGAAGAAAAGAGTGTAATGGAGGAGAAAGAAGGGAAATAAGAACAAGAGTCAATGTGAGGTAAGGCAAGAAATCAAGTATAGAAATTTAAATAAAAGGGAATTGATATATAAATAATAGAAGCTAGATAGGTAGGCAAGTAGAAAAAGAGGAATAGATACATATCAATGAATAATAGTGATAAAGAGCAGTAATATTACAGTGAAAAAATGGTAAAGAAATTATTAAAAGAGATATAAAGGAAAGTTAATAGGGAAACAAAGAAGGGGCGTAGGAAATGTAAAAAAGAGGAAAGAGGTAAAAAGATGAGGAGAAAAGAGTACAATTGAGGATAAAGTAAGGAAACAAGAACAAGATGAAAGAAGAGCGAATCAATGTGAAGGAAGACAAGAAGTAGAATATGAAAATTAGAATTAGAGGAAATTGGAGAATACAGAAAAAAAATCCTAAAAAAGAGAGAAAAATCGGAAAAAGAATAAAAAACAAAGCAAGGTAGGAAAGGTAAATAAATAAAGTACGAAACAAAACGAAAGCAAAACAAAAAATGAAGTGGAAACATGGCAGACGAGATATAAAGAAATGAAAAAAATAGAATTATGTAGAGTGATAACAAAACATAAAAAAAGAAAAGAGAATAAAAGAAAAAGAAAACAAGGAACATCAGGAAACTGAAGGTTGGTACGAGTCAGAGCAGGTAATTAGGTGAGGAGGAGGTCCTAGCCCCCCTCCCCCAACCCGCCTTATGAAGCCAGAATAGGTCGACCCCCACCCCCGCCGCCGCTCCCAGCCCCCTCCGCCACCCTTAGCTCCCACCCCCACCCCAACTGGCTTCCACCCGACGTGATTAGGCGAGGCTAGGTCAGGCAGGCAGGTCTGGTCTGGAGGCGGCGGTTGCGGCGGTGGCGGAGGCTGTGGTGGTGAGTAGGAAAGGGAAGGAAGAGATTGGGAGGTGGAGGGGAGGGGCAAGAGATGCGGAAAGAATGGTTGGGAGGAGGAGGAGAAGGAGGAGGAGGAAGAGTGGGTGGGTGGCTTAGCGAGGTAGTTGGATGAATGAGTTATGGATGATTGGGTGGGTGGGTAGGTGGGGCCTGTGAGTGAGAAATGTATGGGTGGGTGGGTTGTGAGTAAGTAGGTGGGAAAAGGATGGGTAGGTGGGTGAATTCTGGGTGGGTAGATAGATGTGTGGGTATATGGGTGGGTAGGTGAGTATGTGTGCTGTAGAAGGGTTGGTGGGTTGTGGATGTGCAGTTGAGTAGTTGGGTTATGGGTGGCCAAGTATATGAGTGGAAGAGAAGAAGAGAACGTCTGAAGAAACCTGAATGAAGAACTTGTTTATTTTTCTTTTGAAATCCAAAACATTTCGAGCTTCAGGTTTTCTCTTTCTTTCAGGTTAGAGTCACTTCAGCACAAAGGTCATTCAGTAGCTAGATGAAGTAATTTTGCAAGGGTAAAAAAATAATCTAAGATTTTTTTTTTCTTTTCTTTTCAAGATTAAGAGTACTTTGACACAAAATTGTCCCACTCCCATTCAGTCTGAGGTGGTCATCTTTCTTGAAAATTAAATTGCCTAGCGTTAGTAAGGACAGCTGAAAAACACTGTCCTTTGCATAATTAGAGGGGCTACGTAAAAAGTGATTGAAATAAATTGGTTTTGTCCAGAACAAAAGAAGAAAAATTAATTTAAAGTTGAAAGTGGAAAAGAGAAAAGAATAAAACCCTCATGGTCCTGAGAACCTCGTCCGTGTAATAAAGAATGATTGAGAGATTGAATGATTGATTGATGAAATGATGGAATGATTTTGCATTTTTATTTGAGCATAATAACTTTTCCTCTCGTTTGTGAGCGAGTGCAATATTAGTGGTCTACTTCAGGATCGGTGTATCATTTGTTGGTTAATGCAGCTTTTGCACCTAGGTGATGGGTGTGAAGCCTACAAGAGAAGGTGAATAGCCGCGGCCGAAGCCACCACCTTTGCCTTATGCGCTTGAACTGTTAAGGAAGGTAATAATCATAGATGTGAATATGAGAGAATTGCGGGATTCAAACCCACAATTAAACGAATGCACATTTGTACGTGACTACAGTGAGACAAAAACAATAACATACAATAAAAGTGAAACAAAAAAGTAACATGAGAAACACAACAAAGTAACATGGGGCAAAAACAATAACATACAATAAAAGTGAAACAAAAAGGAAGTATGAGAAAAACAACCACCAAGGAGTTAGACCATGTGTCCCGTGTTAAGGGATAAATGGTCACGCGTACAAATAAGTAACTATCGTGTGAACACGAATGAAACAGATTTACATAGAGGAGCAATATAAACAGAACAAACATTGAGACGAGAAAAAAGTAATATTATAACTGAAAAAACAATGTATTTCTCTGTATATTAGTACAAAAAATTGTGCACATTTCGTCCTCTCCCAGTTGAATCCTGGACCACACACACAAAAAAAGAGTTCACTGTATATATTCCATTAAATACCATGAACACGATTCCTTGACGGGTGTCCAAATGTCGGGATTAATAAAAACATTCAAATCTATGCTGGTGCTTTATTCTTTTCATGAATATATATATATATATATATATATATATATATATATATATATATATATATGTGTGTGTGTGTGTGTGTGTGTGTGTGTGTGTGTGTGTGTGTGTGTGTGTGTGTGTGTGTGTGTGTGTGTGTGTGTGTGTATGCGTATATGTATATGGATATGTATATTTATATGTATATGTATTTGTATATGTATATGCAAATGCATATGTATATATATATGTATATGTATATGTATATGTATATATATATATATATACATATATATATATATATATACACACACACACATATATATATATATATATATATATATATATGTGTGTGTGTGTGTGTGTGTGTGTGTGTGTGTGTGTGTGTGTGTGTGTGTGTGTGTGTGTGTGTGTGTGTGTGTGTGTGTGTGTGTGTGTGTGTGTGTGTGTGTGTGTGTGTGTGTGTGTGTGTGTGTGTGTGTGTGTGTGTGTGTGTGTGTGTGTGTGTGTGTGTGTGTGTGTGCGTGTGTGTGTGTGTGTGTCCCTCCGTTATGCTGTCCCCCAACCCCTTGCTGCTGTCCTGTACCATTTCTCTGAGTATTCATTTTCTGTGGTGGGGGAAAAGAATACTACCACCAAGTATTTCCACCTGGATCGTAAGAGGCGGGAAGAAAGGAACGGGGATTGGGACTAGGCATCCTTCTCCTTGTAGCCCCACAGGAGACATTCCTAAAAGAAAAAGCAAAGGCATAAGAGGGTCTGGGAGTTTTCGAACCAGCACACTAAGGTTTGGGTCTTTTAATGTGCGTGGATGTGGTACAGATGAGAGTAAAAGGAAGGAGATAGGTAGTATGTTTGTGAGAAGAAATATGGATGTGTTGGCTTTGAGTGAAACTAAGTTGAAAGGGAAGGGTGAGTGTAAATTTGGGAGTGTAAGTGGGAAGTTATCAGGAGTGAAGAGAGGGCGAGGGAGGGAAGGGGTGGCTATTCTAGTAAGTGAAGAGATAGGTAAACAGGTAGTGGAGTGGAAGGAGGTTTCCTTAAGGATAATGGGGATGAAGGTGAAACTGGAAAAGGAGATGTGGGTCTTTGTAAGTACATATGGGTCTGGCAGTGAAAAGAGTGTAGAAGAAAGGGAGGCCTTTTGGATAGAATTAAATGAGTGCATAGAGGATTTAGGGAGAAATTTTAATGTAATAGTACTGGGAGACCTTAATGCTAGGGTAGGAAATGGTCCAATTGATGGAGTGGTTGGGAAATGTGGAGTTCCAGGAAAGAATCGTAGTGGAGAGTTGATGGTGGAAATGTGTCTAGAAAGAGAGTTGATGATAGCAAATATAGTGTTTCGGAAGAAAGTCAAGCATAAGTACACATGGGAGAGAGTGATGGAGGAAAGGGTGGTAGACAGAGCGTTGAAGGATTATGTAGTGGTAAATAGGATTATGATAGGAAGAGTTAAGGATGTACATGTGCTAAGTGGAGAGGGTGAGGGAATATCAGATAATTTTTTGGTGGAAGGTAAGTTGATAGTGGAGGATAGATGGAGAAAGAGGAAAGGAACAAAAGGTAGGGAGGTGCTTAGAGTGAACTCTTTAAATGAAAAGGAAAAGGAGAAGGAGTACAAGAAGAAGCTGAAGGAGAAGTGGGAGGGAGTGAAGGATAGAGTAGAGTTAGGTGTGGAGGAGGAATGGGGATGGTTCAAGGAGGGAGTCATAAAGTGTGCAAGGATGGTGTGTGGAACAAGAAGGACAGGAGGAAATAGAAGGAAGGGTAGTGAATGGTGATATGAGGAAACAAAGAAGGTTGTAGAAGATAAGAAGCGAGCTTTCACAGTTTGGTTACAAAATAGGACGAGGGAGTCATATGAGAGGTACAAAGAAAAGAAAAGAGAAGTAAAGCAAAAGGTAAAAGAGGCAAAGAGGAGAGCAGATGTGAATTGCGGTAAGAGTATGAGAGAAAAATTTTAAACTAATAAAAAGATGTTTTGGAAAGAAATTAAGAGAGGAAGAGGAGGCGAATCAAGTAGAGAAGAAAAGGTAAAAGGTGCAGATGGAGAGATGATAATGGAAGAGTAGGCAGTAAGGGGAAGATGGGCAGATTATTTTAGGGAGTTGCTAAATGTGAAGGAGGATAGGGAGGGAAAGATAGTTGCAGTGGGAAATGCTAAGAAAATGACCGTGATGAGTGAGGAAAATGGAGGAGAAATAAGGAAGGATGAAGTGAAGGCAGCTGTTAAGATGATGAAAGCAGGTAAGGCACCTGGTCTGGATGGATGCCATGCAGAATGTCTAAAAAAAGGAGGTACAGTGATGGTGAACTGGCTGGTGAGGTTATTTAATGTTTGCTGGAGAGAGAGTAGAGTGCCGGAGAACTGGAGGAGTGCCTGTATAGTTCCACTTTACAAGGGAAAAGGGGACAAGTGTGAATGTAGTAGTTTCAGAGGGATTAGCTTGTTAAGTGTAGTTGGGAAGGCTTATGGGAGGATCTTGATTGAGAGGATTAGGAGAGGAACAGAGGGAGTAATTGGTGAGGAACAGGACGGGTAGAGGTTGTGTAGATCAGATCTTTGTGGTAATACAAATATGTGAGAAAGCTATAGGAAAGGGGAAGGATGTTTTTTGGGCTTTTATGGATCTGGAAAAGGCTTACGATAGGGTGGACAGAAAGGCACTGTGGGAGGTTATGCAGATATATGTGATAGGAGGAAAGCTTCTAGGAGTTGTCAAGAGTTTTTATGAGAGTAGTAGAGCTTGTGTCAGGATTAGAAATGGGGAGAGTGAGTGGTTCGAGGTAAAAGTGGGAATTCGTCAAGGAAGCGTTATGTCGCCCTGACTGTTCAACTTATACATGGATGGGGTAGTGCGAGAGGTAAATGCAAGGGTAGTGGGTCAGGGATTGAAAATGATTAAAGAAAATAGAGAAAAGTGGGAGGTGAACCAGCTGTTGTTTGCGGACGACACTGCGCTTGTGGAAGGATTGGAGGGATTGAGGAAGTTGGTGACACAGTTTGGGAGAGTATGTGATAGAAGAAAGCTAAAGATAAATGTGGGTAAAAGTAAGGTGATGAGATGTACAAGGGGTGAAATTGGCAGTATACTGGAAGTGAGCATTAAGGGAGAGCGACTGGAGGAAGTGGATAGTTTTAGATACTTGGGTGCAAATGTGGCAGGAAAAGGTAGAGTGAAGGTGGAGGTAGAATGTAGATTGAGAGAAGCGAGTAAATGCCTTGGTGGATTAAAGAGTGTAATGAGGAATAGACATTTGAGAATGGATGCTAAGAGGAGACTGTGTGAAGGAGTGATTGTGCCAACAGCACTGTATGGGGCAGAAACATGGAACATAAGAGAGGAAGAGAGAAGGAGTTTGAATGTGTTTGAGATGAGGTGTCTGAGAAGAATGATGCGGGCTACTAGGCTAGATAGAGTGAGAAATGAGGAGGTGAGGAGGAGAACAGGGGTTGAAAGGGAACTGGGAGATAGGGTTGATGAAAGAGTATTAGGATGGTTTGGACACATGGAAAGAATGAGTGAATTAAGACTAGTAAAAGAAGTATGTAAGGCAGATGTGGATGGAGTGAACATGAGGGGTCATCCTAGGATGAGGTGGATGGATGGGGTGAAGAGCGCTTTGGGGAAGAGGGGAATGTCTGTTGAGGAAGGACGGGTGAGGACAGAAGACAGGGGTGAATGGAGAATGGTTGTATATGGATGATGTTGTGATGCATGAGGTGGAATGGGCGGGGGGATGGGGGGTGAGGTAGTATGTGTGAGCAAAATTTGACGCAGCCCGAAGGGATTTCTCCCCGTCTTCTCCTTTTATGCATGGGGGGACGGAGAGGGGGGTCGCCGATTTAATGAAGCAGCCTTGCTGTTGATGTGCTGTGTCTTGCGACACTGCTTCTGACCCAGGGCAGTGGACAAGGTGTAGGGATGATCCGTCATCCAGGAGGTGCTAAGATGAGAGAGAGGGTGGAGGGGTGTGGAGTGTATTCAGGGATGGAATGGGTGGGAATGATCTTATGCCTTTTCCTTGTTGGCTACCTCCCTTGTAAGGGGAAAAAAACTAGGTATATATATGTATGTATGTATGTATGTATGTATATATATATATATATATGTATGTATTATATGTATGTATGTATATGTATTTATATGTATATATATATATATATATATATATATATATATATATATATATATATATATATATATATATATATATATATATAACTTTTAATTAAAAAGTGTAATGAGAAATAGACATCTGGGAATGGATGCTAAAAGAAGGTTATATGAAGGAGTGATTGTGCCAACAGCATTGTTCGGGGCAGAAACATGAAACATGAGAGAGGAAGAGAGAAGGAGTTTGAATGTGTTTGAGATGAAATGTCTGAGAAGTATGATAGGGGTCATTAGGCTGGATAGAGTGAAAAATGAGGAGGTGAGGAGGAGAACAGGGGTTGAAAGGGAACTGGGAGATAGGGTTGATGAAAGAGTATTAGGATGGTTTGGACACATGGAAAGAATGAGTGAAGAAAGATTAGTAAAAGAAGTGTGGAAAGCAGAGGTGGAAGGAGTGAATATGAGGGGGCGTCCAAGGATGAGATGGATGGAGCGGGTGAAAGGAGCATTACAAAAGAGAGGAATGTCTTTGGAGGAAGGACGGGAGAGGACAGAAGATAGGGGTGAATGGAGAGGGGTTGTGTATAGATGCTGCTGTGATGCATGAGGGGGAGTGGGTGGGGGATGGGGGTGAGGAAGTATGTATGAGAAAAAAAATTGACGCAGCCCGAAGGGATTTCTCCCTGTCTTCTCCTTTTCTGCATGAGGGGACGGAGAGGGGGGGTCGCCGAATTTATGAAGCGGCCTTGCTGTGGATGTGCTGTGTCTTGGGACACTGCTTCTGACCCAGGGCAGTGGACAGGATGCAGGGATGACCCGTCATCCAGGAGGTGCCAAGATAAGAGGGAGGGAGGAGGGTGGAGGGGAGTGGAATATATGGGAAATGAAATGGGTGGGAATGATTTCTATGCCTTTTTCTTTTTGGCTACCCTCCGTGTAGGGGGAAAAAGCCTTTGGTATATGTATTTATGTATGTATGTATGTATGTATGTATGTATGTATGTATGTATGTATGTATGTATGTATGTATGTATGTATGTATGTATGTATGTATGTATGTATGTATGTATGTATGTATGTATGTATGTACTAATGACCCACTTTCGGAGAAGAATAAGCGAAAGTAAAAGGATCTGTATATTTCGATCACTAACTGTGATCCTCTTCAGCAGATGTGAATCATAGAGTGGAGAACAACATGTTTTTATACAGAAGTAGTGAGGTAAGCAGTAAGAGACGGGGGCTCAGGTCAGGTGTCCGACGTTGCTTGGATATTGGTGGATTTTGTC
>NC_134795.1:42650025-42655025 GCF_046742065.1 Oratosquilla oratoria | reverse complement strand
TGGGTAATGCTATGACCTTACACTCACACACACACACACAACTCCCCGCCCACGAGAGTTGGAGTAACGACTCGAGGCGCAGTGATGCTGAATTAATTTCAGCCCTGGGCAGGATTCGAACCCAGTATCCCCGGTACCACCGTGCTGAGTGTCTGAGCCTCTACCAACTGCGCCACCGAGTCGTGTGTGTGTGTGTGTGTGTGTGTGTGTGTGTGTGTGTGTGTATGTATATATATGTGTATATATATATGTATGTAATATATATATATATATATATATATATATTTATATGTATATATATGTAGCATATATATATATATATATATATATATATATATATGTATATATATATATATATATATATATATATTACAGGGGCTGTCGCATCGCTTGACGTTGAATCACTTGTTAGTATCGTCACTGTAAACCGTACAATTAACCAAATTTTCGATAGAAAATATCACAATGAAGGTACCCCGAACCTTAACATCCCGGAAGAAATATATATATATATATATATATATATATATATATATATATATATATATATATATATATATATGTGTGTGTGTGTGTGTGTGTGTGTGTGTGTGTGTGTGTGTGTGTATCTATATATATATATATGTATATATGCATAAATATATATATATATATATATATATATATATATATATATATTCGCATCGCTTGACGTTGAATCACTCTATACTAACGTCCATGTAAACTGCAGTATTAACCACATCATGGATAGAATATACCACAATGAAGCCACCCCAAACCTTAACATCCCCGAAGACGTGTATATATATATATATATATATATATATATAAATATATATATATATATATATATATATATATATATATATACATACATATATATATATGCATGGACCGCTGTAGCAGCGGTTGCGAACGCTACCAATGCGCCGTCGAATCGTGCGCATGCGTATATAGGTGTATATTAGCATATACGAAAAGATGCATGCGTATGCGTAAATATGTATGAATTTGCCTGTATATACGTCTGCGTGTTATTGCGTGCGTGTGTGAGAGTGTTTTTGCTTACGTTCAGGTGTTTGTTCATGCATGCACGTGTTAACTAGAGTGTTTGTAAGTATATTTGTTGTTGTAGGACACAAACGAATTTTTTGGTTGTGTTCTTCATTGCGTACGCATGTGCTTTGTGTGTGTATATACACGTGTGTATGTTTGAGCGTGTGGCTGTATGCTCAAATTGTTTTGTGTTTATGAATACCTATACAGTATATACTAATGGATAGATAAATGAATGCATAGATTAGTAGATAAATAAATATATAAATAGATTAAAAAATAAATTGACAAATAAGTAAATAAACAAATAAACATGAATATAGAAAAAATCAGGATTAAAAAATACTCAGGTTTCTTCCCTACCGTCCAATGATGAAGTGCCCAATTTTTCTGAATCCCAATTCTGGAAATTTCTACTCGGGAGAAAACCGGACACAATATAACACACATCGAGCTCTTTCCGCGGGTCTTTCCCAAGGTGATTCAAATCAATTGTCTTAATGTTCTCTCTGCATTGTTCGAGTTGTCAGCTTCATCTTACTGTATGTAAGCTTGGTTCTACGTTGTAGATAAATACAATATAAAAGTCCTTCAGTACCTTCTTTTACAGTTTGAAAACTGGTATTCTATTCTGATGATGTTTTAGGTAAAGATTTAAGTATATATAAACATTGGTGTTTATTTTCTGCTAACGAATTAAATATTGTATTATTTCCTTAGTATCACAACACAATTTGTGGAATTTATTGAGAATCTTGTCATACTATTTTATTCCCCTTAGGGTGAATAAGATGAACCGAGCCATAATTAGCCAAATGGTTTTATTACGTAAATGAGATCGGAAGTCCGGCCAGCACGGTGACTCAATCAATCGAGATTGTTCAGGCCTAGATCATCACTTTTATGTAGTCAAACCATATTGCTTCTATCACAGTATAACACTTTGTATACCCCATTGACGAAAGGCTTTATCTCCTCAAGTATGATTGAAATTGAATGTTTGAAGTTATATGATTCAGTCCAGTCAAATCAAAGTAATACGACTACTATTATATACCTGGTACACCGTGGAAATCTACGGGTTAGCGCAGTGCCACTTCAATATAAGTTTCCACAATAGTCCTACAGTTTTTTCCCGATTACGTACAGTATTACTTCAGGCTTTTGATTTCCTGAGGGCCATAGTCAACAACGGTGAGGCAATCATGTTTGGCATGGATTTTTAAAAAGAATATCGGGTACACTCTAGTATAGTGTATTGCACGAAGAAGTTGTGTTCCACCGAAAGATATTTTTTGAAAGCATTTAGACACAAAACACACGCTGGAAGTGCAGTCCTAATGGTCACTTTGTTCTGGGACAGGGCAGCAGTACAGCTCGTAGGGTACCTACCCGTATATGCAGACCTTTTCAGAATCCATTCTTCTCATCCTGCATGCGAAACAAGCCAGAAAAGATATCTTAAACGTAGTCTGCCTTTACTTATCCCGGTTATAAAGCCTCATTTTTCATGATCGCTTATTCTGAGGTCTCTCTGAGCAAGCTCCCATGCAGCCACCCTTCCTTCCCACACCAAACAGCTCTCGACATGTTCGATTAATTTGCCCCAGCCATGAACCATGTGGGTATTCCTTTCGTTTCTTTCATCAAGGTTTACCTCTTATGAAACCCTGAAAATAAAATCAACAACAGGAAAACGTGCCATTCGCCCATATAGCCGGAGATGACGTTCACGAATTATGCTGATAACTCCCCTAGACTAACTCTTATAATATAGTCTCTGGACTGATGCGTAGTCATTTCAGCGATACCACATGATTCTCCAAAGGAATTCAGTATCAAGGTATCGAGACGCATCCCCAAGTCATCATTTAATGTCCATGTCTCACGATCGTGAAGTAAGACAGGGAGCACAAGTGTCTCGAGGATTCGAACCTTAGTCCTCCTTCATATAAAAACGACAATGCCATATACTTTAATTGTAGTATTTCCCACAAACAAATGATGGTTACCTTTTCCCCCCAATAAATGGAGTGATATCCGCTGTCATTTTCAACACTGTCACTGCCTCCACAGCTAACATCGGCACCATAATGAGAGCAGAAACATTTTGAGCTTCATTCATTATGTTTTAAAGAGCAGTGCAGCTTTGCTTAATCCCTTTTTAACCGTTGTCAGAACCCCAGTCCAAAATTATCAACATCCAACTTCTAAATATTGTTTGGGTATGTTAAGATGCAAACAAAGAAAAACTCGACTAAAACAAAACACAGACTTAGAAATCCTGGTAAACATCTTAGAACAAACAGTAACCTGAGTTTACCGGCCTAGGTGTATAAAAAACTTCATTAAAATTCCATACTCCACACTGGTTCTAACTTTTGCCCACTTCCAATTTCTATCCCGTTTCTACGTAGGATATGTCTGCTGCTTTATTTAGCCACGCCTTGTACATATCAAACAGAGATGTAGCCATCCCACAGGCATATGTATTCATTTCTACCTGCGCATTAATCCCAATGCTCAATCCGAGAAGAATAAGAAGATGAGGAGCCTAAGCCATGAGGCGAGCAGCTGCGGCCGAAGCCGTCACCTTTGACCTCTGCACTTTGACGGTTGGGACAAATAACAGTTATTGTTAGGGCACCCGATTACGCCATCACTGCTTAAGTTAACCAAAGGTGCAAATTGTGAAAAGACCTACTGAATTTCCTCTTCACTCTCTAATGTATGCAGTATATTTTTGAACACGTAGACCTCTAATTTTGAGATTCAGAACAGTTTTCATGAGATCCCAGGAACCAAGTATGTAAAGGCTCTACGACTGTAACCGTAAATTCTTCAAATTGCTACCTCATACCAATTGGGGAGCAAACAGGCATTCCTTTTGTGATATTCACCAAAGCCTCATACTAATCAAAATAAACTACACATCAAAAGCTTGCTCCATTGTCTCAATTATCGAATGTTTGACCCCATAAGCTAAGTTTGCCTGCTACTTAGCACAGATGCTTTCCGTAGCCCTCTAGAATAAAAGTTATATGCTGAAAGTGGATACCTATTCGGACTTTTATCTTTCTTACTCACTAAAAGAACTCTTGCATGAAGAGCCTTTATACATTTTCTTTTTCATTCTGTTTTATTTTTTATTTGTCACCATTATTACTATTTGTATATACAATTTCTACATTCTCATAAGACTTTCAACCCTTCAAGGTCATCCAATGTCCACGGTGTGCTCAAACATCCAGCTATAGCACGGCAAATTTGCTACCCATATCTGTCCGGGTCCCGTCCAACCTCCTCCGTTCCCGTATGATCATGATTTGACTTGGCTATACTATCAATAAAAAATAATAATTTAACATCATTCGACAGGTGTTTTTTTCCCACTTAACCTCACTTCTTCCTGTAATCCACATTTACACAGGTACACAGTATGACTGTGGAGTAGGTTATATTGTTTATATCTCCTCACCCCCATACACAAAAATAATCCAAATCTTTCCTCATTTCCTTATTTTTTATTGCTGAGATCTATCTTGTTTTTATTACCTTGCATCTTATCGACTCTTCCTCATCCAGTTACAACAATGGACAGCGTTTGTGCTTGAAACTCAGACATCAAAGGTGTATTAGATCAGTGTATTAATATAAGCAACAGTATAGTTGAGCTGTTTGAATTAGTTTTAAATTTTATTCATAACCACAGCCCTTCCAATAGGTTCTACACTTTACATAACTCTTATCCATACCACTTTACTATCCCGGATTTAGCCACCATGATCTGATATAAATGCTTTATTGTCCCCTGCAGGTAGGCTGGTGGTCCTTCAGTAAACCCTCATGGTTAACACATACAACTCATCCCTCCTAATCATCATGGACTCAAGCAGAACCAAATAATCTCTCTACACCCTCAATTCCCTTTAACCATTGACTCA
>NC_134795.1:42637525-42642525 GCF_046742065.1 Oratosquilla oratoria | reverse complement strand
GGGAAGTCATAAGTTGTTTGGATCTGCTGTGTGATATTTTTAAAGCTCTTATTTCTTCCTGGTGTAATTTCGTCTATTTTGTTTTCCTCCTCAAAGATACCAAACTCCTCTGTCGGTAGCATCGACGTTGGCCTTTCTTCAGGCTTTCCATTCTTTGAAATAAGATGCTCTGCATTGGTCATTTCTTTTGAGTTGACGTCGAATTTTTCTGTATTAAAGATTTGATTCTCTATGTCAAGGATAACTGGACTAGAAGGAGAATTTTTCTTACTATCAATGAATCGGTATTGCTGTTTGGTTTTCTTTATCCTCATCTCTTTCTTAAGATAATCTTTGCTCTTTTGGCTCTTCTCCATCCTCTCTTTTCGTTCATGTTGTGTTTCATAAGACAATGATTTAAATGGTATTTTATTTGTGATTAGATCAATATCTATATCTAATTCTTTCATGAAGTATATTGAGTTTTCATGTTCATCTTCTCTCATTTCTGCCTTTACTTCAAAATTTTCAATCTCCTCTTCTCTTTGTTCATCTCCATTTTTCTTCTCATATTCCTCGTTTTTATCTTCTTGGTCTTCAGACTCTGTAATATTTTTGGGAATGATTGGGTCTCCTTCGGATACTTTCGGAACAGGAGTCCAGTCCCCTTCTCCGGGGTTTCCGACAATCAGCTTGTAGTCCCCGATTCTGAAATATATTGAATGACTGAAAAATAGATATATGAACATTTTGGAGGAGTTTAGATTCATATGTAACAATTTTGATAAGGAAATGGTGGTAGTGGTTGTAGTGGTGAAGGTGCAAGTGTTGGTGGTGGAGGTGGTGATGATTATGATGAGGTTGGTTGTGGTAGTGATGGTGATGGTGGTGGTAATGGCAGTAGTAATGGTAGTAGAAATGGTGGTAGTGGTGGTGGTGATGGTGGTTGTAGTGGTGGTTTTGATAACATTCTTGATGGTTGTAGTGGTGATGAGGGTGACTGTGATGATGATCTTGGTGGTGGTGGTGGTGATAGTGATGGCAGTGATGGTTATGGTGATGGTGGTAATAGTGATGGCAAAGCTAGAATAAGGACTAGATTTATGCATTTGCACTAGAAATCAATGTCTTTCAGGGAATTACTTCAATTTCAGCATTATTTACCATTACATTAGCAGTGAAGACATCTCACTATACACTTCTCACAAACCTACTTTGTACTTCGTTCTACATTTCGTCTAAAAGAAAAAAATCTTGTTCATTTTTGTACTTCAGATACATTCAATTGCTCAAGATACCCAATTTTACATTAACATGCAACACCAATGTTCGTAAGGGCCTTCAAGAAGATGAATATAGTGTACTTACCATGGGACATTTAGCTGCATAAATTTACCTTTCCTTAATCTTCACCCTGGTATTTCTTCCTTTATAAGAGTTAGATTTTATTCTAATACAAATTCAAGCCAATCATTGACTCTGAACCACGAGATGATATGAAATGATTCTCTGGGATAATGTTTTTTACGTACATACATCGACATGCTTATATATTTTAACATGCATATGTATATAACTGCACTCATATCCATATAAAACATACTTATATGCATATGTACACACACACACACATACACACACACACACACACACACACACACACACACACACACACACACACACACACACACACACACACACACACACACACACACACACACACACACATATACACATATATATATATATATATATATATATATATATATATATATATATACATATGTATATATATATATACAGCCCAGGGTTAAAATAATTTCAGAATCGCTGAGCTGCGAGTCGTTACTCCAACTCTCGTAGGTGGGGAGTTAGGTGTGCGTGTAGGGTCACAGAATTACCCATAGATCGGTCATATGATCTCTGAGCTCTCTTCCAGGAGGGAAATAGCTGTTGATCATGAGGCCAATACGTGATCCAAGACGAAGGTGAATAACACACACACACACACACACACACACACACACACACACACACACACACACACACACACACACACACACACACACACACACACACACACACACACACACACACACACACATATATATACATATATATATATGTATATATATATATATATATATGTATATATTAGGGATATGACTTTTTAGCCTTTTTTATTTTTTTTATTTTTCTGATGTTGCATTAGATAAAGCTTTGCCTCCATGTTAGTATTTTTTTGTTATTTCATTTTGGTTATCTAAAAGCCTCCCGCACCCAACATCATTTCATTTTTGCAGTACACAGGAAGTGAGGGCCTGAAGGAGTGATTATCTGATAAAGTGTCGTAGAATGAAATGAACAATGATTAATTGTCGAGGTGTTTAACTGTCTAATGATGAAATGTCTTTGTGATGAAAAGTCGAGTGGTTAAGCGGCGAGTGGTTAATTGTCGGATGATGAAATGTCATGTGATTAAATGATGAGTGACAAAAAGTAGCATCAGCAGAAGTATTCGTATCAGTTGCCTAAAGTCAATTTTGGCAGCTGTAGTTTTGAGTGTGTACTTTGCAGACGAAGAAACACTTTATAAATTTACAGTTTTGTAAGTATTATGAATAAAAAAAATTCTTATCATGTGGCATTTTCAAATACATGTATAAAATAGGTGGGTAATGGATACTTACATATTACTGGATAGTAGACACATTTCGTGCATTATAATAAAAAAGATTTTTTTTTCTAAATACTGTTTGCAACAACTAGTGTATTCTCCATTCTCATTTTTCATTGCATGTATTTTGCTCTCAGATTCAAACATGTCTTTTAAAAGTAAACGATCCAAATCAGTGATGGAATCAACTGGAAAGAAATGGACACGGAATTTGACAATAACTACAAAACGCCGTCCAAGCATGCCAGAAGTGAAAGAGGACATAAATGAGATCATATATAAAATGCCTTTGAACAGGGACATTATTGGTAGAGTTTTGGGGATGTACGGTGAGCTCAAAGGGCGATCAGATCAAATAAGGAGGATATCTCCTGAGCGGGGAGTTGGAGGTGTGTGTGTGCGTGTAAAGTCACAGCATTACCGATAGATCGGTCATATATGAGCTCTGAGCTCTCTTACGGGAGGAAAATAGCTGTCGATCACGATTCCAACACGTGATTCAAGACCATACTTCCTAGACATTTCATCTCAGACACATTTAATAGTTTTCTCTGTGCATCTCTTAAGTACACAGTCACCTATTTATACAGTCTCCTTTTTAAATCAATTCCCAGATAAAAAGAATTAATTTCCCAGTGCATTTGCCCACTTCTCTCAATCTACAATTTACCTCCAAATCCACACCTTCCACACCCCGCCACATGTGGCCCATAACTAGAGCTATTTTTCGTTTTACACTTCCAACCCACTTCCATCCTGTACCCCTGTATATCTCGTCACCTTGCTTTTACCCAAATTTACATTCAGTATTCGCCTATCACATACCTTCCCAATCTCAGTCGCTAACTCCCTTAACCTGACCCCTGGCACAAGCCCAGTGTCGACAGGAAACAACAACTGTCACCTCCTACTTTCCTTCATTTTCTATAACCACCTCCAGTTCCATAATCCTCGCCTTTACCTCCCTCATCAACCCATCTATGTACATAGTGAACAATAATGGCGACATGGCGCATCCCTGACACAGTTCCTCCTTTACCTCAAACCACTCTCTCTCTCCATTTCCCAATCTATCACAGCCTTTACTACTCTCGTAAAAACTCTTGAGTGCCCTAAATAGCTTTCCTCTTATCCCATATATTTGCACTAACTCCTACAGTGTCTTACTGTGTACCCTGTTATAAGCCTTTTCCAAATTCATAAAGGCTCATGAAATATTGTTATCTTTTCCTAAAGCTTTCCCACATATCTGTCTTACCACAAAAATCTGATCCACGCAACCCTTACCTGTCATAAATCTGAACTGTTCCTCACTAATTACTCTCTCTGTTCCTCTCCTAAAACTCTCAATTAAAATCCTCCCACGAGCTTTCCCAACCACGCTCAACAAAGTGATCCCTCTGAAACTACTACATTCACATTTGCCCCCTTTTCCATTGTAAAGCAGAGCTACACAGGCATTCCTTCAGTCCTCCGGCACTCTACCCTCTATTAGACACACACTAAACAACCTCACTAGCCAGTCCACTATTACTGTACCTCTCTTCCCCAGACATTCCGCATGACACCCATCTAACCCAGGTGCCTTACCTGTTCTCATCATTTTCAAAACTACTTGCACCTTATATTTCCCTATTTCCCCTTCATTTTCCTCTCCCATCACCGTTATTTTTCTAATACTTTGCAATGCTACCACATTCAACGGTTCTCTAAAATAATCCCCCCATCTTCCCCTTACCACCGCCTATTCCTTCAAGATCTGTCCATCAGCGCCCTTTGCCTTTTCTTCTCTAGCGCCCTTTGCCTTTTCTTCTCTACTTGACTCACCTTCCTTTCCTCTCTTGATTTCCTTCCAAAACATCTTTTCATTACGATAATTTTTTTTTTGTCATACTCATCCCCCATTTTACTTCTGCTCCTCTTTTTGCCTACTTTATCTTTTATTTTGCTTCTCTTCTTTTTTTTTCTTTATACCTCTGATAATTTTCTCTCATTCTTCTTTAGAACCAATCCATGAATGATCGTTTTTTATCTTCTACTACCTTAATCACCTCATCATCCCACCACTCACTATCCTTCCTTCTATTCCCTCCTATCCTCTGTTCCACATACCATCTTTGCACACTTTGTCGCTTCCTCCTTGAAACGCCCCTCTTCCTCTTCCACACCTACTTCTACTCTATCCTGCACCACCTCCCACACTTCTCTCAGTTTCTCCTTGTACTCTTGCACCTTTTCCTTCTCATTTAAACAGCTTGCTCTAAGTACCTCTACCATCGGCCCTTTTCCTCTTTCTCCACTTATCCACCACTCTCAGCTTATCTTAAAAAAAATATATATATAT
>NC_134795.1:42615025-42622525 GCF_046742065.1 Oratosquilla oratoria | reverse complement strand
CCCACCGCCCTGGGTCAGAAGCAGTGTCGCAGGACACAGTACATCCACAGCAAGGCCGCTTCATTTAATCGGCGACCCCCCCTCTCCGTCCCCCTTTGCATATAAGGAGAGGACGGGGAGAAATCCCTTCGGGCTGCGTCAAAATTTACTCACACATACTACCCCACCGCCCATTCCTCCTCATGCAGTCACAACATCATCCATATACAACCATTCTCCACTCACCTCTGTCTTCCGTCCTCTCCCTTCCTTCCTCAACAGACATTCCCCTCTTCCCCAAAGCCCCCTTCACCCCATCCATCCACCTCATCCTAGGACGTCCCCTCATGTTCACTCCCTCCACATCTGCCTTCCATACCTCTTTTACTAGTCTTTCTTCACTCATTCTTTCCATGTGTCCAAACCATCCTAATATTCTTTCATCAACCCTCTCTCCCAAATCCTTTTTCACCCCTGTTCTCCTCCTCACCTCCTCATTTCTCACTCTATCTAGCCTAGTAACCCCCACCATACTTCTCAGACACCTCATCTCAAACACATTCAAACTCCTTCTCTCTTCTTCTCTTATGTTCCACGTTTCTGCCCCATACAGTGCTGTTGGCACAATCACTCCTTCATACAGTCTCCTCTTCGCATCCATTCCCAAATGTCTATTTCTCATTACACTCTTTAAACCACCAAGGCATTTACTCGCTTCTCTCAATCTACCTTCTACCTCCACCTTCACTCCACCTTTTCCTGCTATACTTGCACCCAAGTATCTAAAACTATCCACTTCCTCCAGTCGCTCTCCCTTAATGTTCACTTCCAGTCTACTGCCACTTTCACCCCTTGTACATCTCATCACCTTACTTTTACCCACATTTATCTTTAGCTTTCTTCTATCACATACTCTCCCAAACTCTGCCACCAGCTTCCTCAATCCCTCCTCTGACCCTGCCACAAGCGCAGTGTCGTCCGCAAACAACAGCTGGCTCACCTCCCACTTTTCTCCATTTTCTTTAACCATCTCCAATCCCTGACTCACTACCCTAGCATTCACCTCTCGCACCACCCCATCCATGTATAAGTTGAACAGCCAGGGCGACATAACGCATCCTTGACGAAGTCCCACCTTTACTTCAAACCACTCACTCTCTCCATTTCCAATCCTAACACATGCTCTACTACTCACATAAAAACTCTTGACAGCTCCCAAAAGCTTTCCTCCTATCCCATAAATCTGCATAACCTCCCACAGTGCCTTTCTGTCTACCCTATCATAAGCCTTTTCCAGATCCATAAAAGCCCAAAAAACATCCTTCCCCTTTCCTATAGCTTTCTCACATATCTGTCTTACCACAAAGATCTGATCTACACAACCTCTACCCGTCCTAAATCCACACTGTTCCTCACCAATTACTCCTTCTGTTCCTCTCCTAATCCTCTCAATTAAGATTCTCCCATAAGCCTTCCCTACTACACTCAACAGGCTAATCCCTCTGAAATTACTACATTCACACTTGTCCCCTTTTCCCTTGTAAAGAGGAACTATACAGGCACTACTCCAGTCCTCCGGGAAGTGCTAAAAAAAAAATGACCATGATGAGAGAGGAAAATGGAAGGATGAAGTGAAGGCAGCTGTTAAGATGATGAGAGCAGGTAAGGCACCTGGTCTGGATGGATGTCATGCAGAATGTCTGAAAAAATGAGGTATAGTGATGGTTTACTGCCAGGTGAGGTTATTTAATGTTTGTTTAAGAAAGAGTAGAGTGCCGGAGGAGTGGAGGAGTGCCTGCATAGTTCCCTTTTACAAGGGAAAAGGAGACAAGTGTGAGTGTAGTAGTTTCAGAGAGATTACCTTGTTAAGTGTAGTTGGGAAGGTTTATGGGAGGGTCTTCATTGAGAAGATTAGGAGAGGAACAGAGAGAGTAATTGGTGAGGAACATTGTGGATTTAGGACAGGCAGAGGTTGTGTAGATCAGATTTTTGTGGTAAGACAGATATGTGAGAATGCTTTTGGAAAAGGTAAGGATGTTTTTTGGGTTTTTATGGATTTGGAAAAGGCTTATGACAGGGTAGACAGGAAGACACGGTGGGAGATATTGCAGATATACGGGATAAGGGGAAATCTTTTAGGAGCTGTCAAGAGTTTTTACGAGAGTAGTAGAGCATGTGTCAGGATTAGAAATGGAGATAGTGAGCTGTTAGAGGTAAAGGTGGGACTTCGTCAGGGATGTGTTATGTCACCCTGGCTGTTCAATTTATACATAGATTGGGTGGTGCGAGAGGCATATGCAAGAGTGGTGTGGGTGGTGAGTCAGGGATTGAAGATGGTTAAAAAAATGGAGAAAAGTGGGAGATAAACCAGCTGTTGTTTGCTGACGACACTACTACTGTAGCAGGATCAGAGGCGGGACTGAGGAAGTTAGTGACAGAGTTTAGGAAAGTGTGTGAAAGAAGGAAGTTGAAGATACATGTGGGTAAAAGTAAGGTGATGAGATGTACAAGGGGTGACAGTGGCAGCAGACTAGAAGTGAGTATTAAGGGAGAGAGACTGGAGGAAGTGGGTAGTTTTAAATACTTGGGTGTGAATATGGTGGGAAAGGGAGGAGTGGAGGTGGAGGTATAATGTAGATTGAGAGAAGCGAGTAAATGCCTTGGTGGATTAAAAAGTGTAATGAAAAATAGACATTTGTGAATGGATGCTAAAAGGAGATTGTATGAAGGAGTGATTGTACCAATAACGCTGTATGGGGCAGAAACATAGAGCATAAGAGAGGAAGAGAGAAGGAGTTTGAATGTGTTTGAGATGAGGTATCTGAGAAGTATGATAGGGGTACTAGGTTGGATAGAGTGAGAAATGAGGAGGTGAGGAGGAGAACAGGGGTGGAAAAGGAGCTGGTAGATGGGGTAAATAAAAGAGTATTGGGATGGTTTGGACACATGGAAAGAATGAGTGAAGAAAGACTGGTAAAAGAGGCATGGATTAAATGAATGGATGGGGTAAAAGGATCATTGGAGAAGAGGGGAATGTCTGTTGAGGAAGGACGGGAGAGTACAGAACACAGGGGTGAATGGAGAAGGGTTGTATATGGATGATGTTGTGATGTATGAGGTGGAATGGATGGGTGATGAGGAGTGGGGTGAGGATGTATGTGTGAAAAAAAATTGACGCAGCCCGAAAGGATTTCTCCCCCATCTTCTTTTTTTATGCATGAGGGGACGGAGAGGGGAGATCACCGATTTAGTGAAGCGACCTAACTGTGGATGTGCTGTGTCTTACGACACTACCTCTGACCCAGGGCAGTGAACAAGAGACGTCTTCTCCATCCAACAGAAGCCATGAATCTACGCCAGGTATATTGATGACATTTTCGTATTGGCTAAAGACGATGACGAATTACGGCACCTCCACCATTGCCTTCAGGAGGCATCAATCTCTCTGTAGAAAACAGTTCAGACGGACGTCTTCCTTTCCTTGATATTTTAGTTAACCAGCAACCTCATGGATTCTACACTAAAGTATTCTGTAAGCCGACCAACCCAGGACTTTGCCTCAACGGACGGAGTGAGTGCCCTGACAGGTACAAACGCGCAACAATCTCCGCGTATGTGAGGAGATCACTCGCACATTGCAGTACTCGTAGCTGGCAGACCGTCCATGAGGAATTAGAGTGAGCCACCCACGTCCTCGTGAATAATACATATTCTAGCACAGAAGTCTCCAAAGCCATCAACATCCAGCTTGACAGGTGGTACAACAAACAAGAAAATACTGCAACACCTACAGGACACTGTGCATACATGAACAGCAAATACAAACAAGAAAAAAGAGCCCTTAAGAATATAATATCCAAAGATGTAGAAACCACCAACAAGGACAACAGACTGAACCTCACAATCTTCTACAAAAACAAGAAAACACATAACCTCCTCCTAAAAAAAGAAAGAAAAAAAACTCTCATCCCAGAGCTTCAACGTAGCCATCTAGTGTATGAATATAAATGATTTTAAGGGAACTGTGCAGCCCTGCCTTCTATATACATTGGAAGAACCACTACGAAGCTCTCCAGGCGCCTTACACTCCACCTGTCAAACGGAGCTCCGAAGAAGCACTCAAAAAAGGTTCACGGGGTTAGTCTAACTAGAGAAGGGCTAGTCGAAGGAACTTCCATCCTGCATACCGAAAGAGATTACTCCCGTTTACGTATATTGGAAGCCCTCTCTATCAAAAACAAAAACACTTCTCTCAACTCTCAAATCACCGATATGTACATAATTCCTAACCTCAGAAACTTTCACAACAGTTATAAAATTGATAGAGAAGAAGACGAACGGCGTACGGCTCAGGCAGGTTTGCAAACGGGCCAGCCTCGACCAATCACATTTCTCCTTTTCTCCCATTCTGTACCTTAGTTCCGTATATAAACTGTTACCCTCTTTGTCTGTACCAAAACCTGAATATGACCTATGTAGGTCGAAAGCTTGTTATAATAAAGTGTTCTTCGTCTACAAGAACTTTCTATGTCTTTCGAACAACTTTTATGGGAGTTACCCATTGCTCACCGTTCCATCGTCAGAAATGTAAAACTACACAGCAAAAAAAGTCGTGAACGCAGAAGCTGCTGTGAACTTCAATCAAAGTTGTCTACATGAAAACCTGCTACCTAAATACACCAAAAGTAAGAAAAAAATACAAAATGTGTAATACTTCCTTAAAATAAACATTCAAATAATTTACTATAGAATAGAATTACAATGAAGGCTGAAAGAACTCGCTGGGCCGCACGACAATGAACTCCGTTGAACAAATGTACCGCGAAGCATGCATTGTCACAGACACACACACACACACACACACACACACACACACAAACACAAAGGATTACAAAGGCGGAGCATGCCGACAGGAGACTTTTTGATCCATATCTAGGTCGGATGCGAAAAAAAAATCATATTAATAATAAAATAATAAATAAAAACTATGATGATATAAATAACAAATAAAAAACATAAATAATTGCATAGGTATAATTAAATAATAAACAAACAGGTAAATAGTAAATAATAATAAATTGACATGTAACTAATAATAAATGTAAATCAGACAGACAAATGATAACAAAACAAAAACAAATAATATAAGATAAATTATAATCATTACAGCATCTTACTTAGGTACTTATCTAAATGATTCTTAAAGCTTCGAACTGAACTACATTGCACTACCTGCATTGCACACACACACACACACACACGCACAAATTTCTTTGTTCTATGACAATGCATGCTTCGCGGGACATTTGTTCCACGGGGTTCATTGTCGTGCGGCTCAGCGTGCAGCGGGTAGTTCTTTCAGCCTTCATTGTATTTTTATTCTATAGTAAACTCTTTGAATGTTTATTTTAAGGAAGTATTACACATTTTGTATTATAGTTTTTATTTTTTTTTATTTGTATTTGTATTTTTTTTTTTTTTTATGTTCTACCTGCGTTAGAATATAACGGTTACTAGGGAGACCTGTCCCAGTGTACCAGGTATCCCCTATTTATGTACATTTCCTATTGCTACCACTGCATCACACTGAAGACGAACCCCGGACAGGGTTCGAAACGTCGGAATAAATTGGCAAATGACGAGTCCAGCGTATACTTTCTTCCAAAAAAAATAGTTCCTGGACTCCAGCTATTTACGAATATATATATATATATATATATATATGTATATATATATATATAAATATATATATATATATGTGTGTGTGTGTGTGTGTGTGTGTGTGTGTGTGTGTGTGTGTGTGTGTGTGTGTGTGTGTGTGTGTGTGTGTGTGTGTGTGTGTGTGTGTGTGTGTGTGTGTGTGTGTATATACACATATGTATATATACATATATATATATGTATATTACTATTGAATGCTAAAGCACAAGTGGCATCAATGATTTTTAGAGAACATTTCTCTAACTTTCTAAGTATCATTTTCTCTTCATGGTTCAAACTCTGGAGGAAAGTACGAAAGTCGTCAGAGTGGTTTTCCACTTAACGAAATTTTAACCCCTTACATTCCTCCTGGGCACTCCCTAAAATCTGCCGTTGAGTTTATTGATATCCTGAAGACTACGGCGCCCGACGAAGACATTGCCTCTCTAGATGTGTCCAGCCTCTTTACCCATGTTCCCGTTCAGGAAACAATTGGTATTATCCTGGATACAGTCTATAGATCTAGCCAGGACCCCCTCCCAATCCCTGAAGTTTTATTAAAAGAAATGCTATCTGCTTGTACTATGGAGGCCCCTTTCCTTTCTCATAGAGGGGAGCTCTTCCGCCAGGTTGATGGTGTTGCTATGGGATCGCCTCTTGGTGTTCTTTTCGCCAATATGTACATGGCTGCAGTTGAATCAAGGACCTTCAATAATCACCGGAAGCCGAAGATCTACGCTAGGTATATTGATGATATTTTTATTACCACCAAAGAAAGTGACGATGCTGAGAAGCTAGCTAACGCCCTTCAAGCCAATTCAGTCCTCAGTTTCACTATTGAAAGTAGTAACAACAAGACCCTTCCCTTCCTTGATGTCCTTGTTGAGAGGAATTCGAGCCATTACGCGACATCTGTCTACACGAAAGCTACCAACGTGGGACGCTGCCTAAATGCGAGGGGAGAATGCCCAGACTCCTACAAGAGGTCTGTTGTCGGGGCATACGTGAGAAGAGCCTTTTCCCACTGCAATACGTGGAAGGCCGTCCATACCGAACTGGAGCGTGTAAGGCAGATGTTAACTAATAATGGTTTCTCTTGTGATCTCATTGAGGATGTCATAAGGAGGAATATGAAAGAATTCCACACACAAACCCAGACCACTGACGATAAAAAGAAACACATTACACTATATCACAAAATAGACTATGGAACGGCCTACAGGCAGGAAGTAGACACTCTCCGAAGGATTATCAACGATGGAGTTATACCAAAAGAACCCTACGAGAGAGTTTTGCTGAGAGTCTCCAGCCGTCCCAATCTGGTAGCCTCCTTAATAATGAAAAACAACACCACCCCTGTAGGACCCAAGGAATCGAAAACCGGCGTAGTCTACAAATTTAAATGCTCTGAAGAGGCATGCAAGCCCCTCGACATGAGCTACGTCGGACACACGATGACCACCTTAAGAAGGCGACTTCTAGCACACCGAAATAACGGAGCTATTCACCAGCATTACATTGACACACATGACAAGAAGCCGCGCTTGGAAGACCTCATCAGGGACACCGAAATAATTCACACAGACTCTAATTACGGACGCTTAATAATTGACGAGACAGTTAGTATTACTTTACAGCAGCCTACATTAAACGTCCAGAAGTCATCGGATCATGTCCTCCCTTCCAATAGAAAAAACAGACCCGCACACCGTGACATTTGCCCACTGGAAGTTCCAAGACGACAAGACGTGACATTAGCTCCCCGTAGGTCCCGGCGAGAGGGTGCATCTAGACATTTGCTCACCGGAAGTGACAACCCGA
>NC_134795.1:42610025-42612525 GCF_046742065.1 Oratosquilla oratoria | reverse complement strand
GAAACGTTAATGTTGGGGGCATTCCTCAATTACAGCTGATTCAACTATCATCCTCCTGAAACCGTAGTGGGAATTAAACATTATTATGGCCTTACCCCAGTGGAATGAACGATTCTTATTTTTTGCATGAAGAAACATGGCCAAATTATCCTGGCCATACCCAAATGATCTTTTATGCTCTGCCAATCTAGTCTTCAAGTCTCTCCCGGTTTGATCCAAGTACATGTCCTAGATGTTGTTGCTATGAGTGCGGTGGATTTTGTCCATTTAATGTCACCCGTTCTTTGGTTTGTATTTTCATTGGAAGCACTGTATATTACTATCAATTAAAATACAAACCAAAGAACGGGTGATATTAAATGGACAAAATCCAACGCAGCCATAGCAGCAGTAACTAGGACATTACGCCACCGGAACAAAGACCCCGCAGTAACGGACAATAGGACAAAATCCCCAATATACAGAGACGACCCTGGGTGAGCTCTCAGAAGCTCCTCACAGTGCCCCGTATATATGTTCGCCTTGTTTTCTCCTTAATACATTATTTTTCTGAAGAAGCGTATTCGTGCGAAACTAGTCAGAAATAAACTTGGATTCTGATTTATGTCTTTCTCACCCACCTTCACCAGCACACACACACACACACACACACACACACACACACACACACACACACACACACACACACACACACACACACACACACACACACACACACACACACACACACACACACACACACACACACACACACACACACACACACACACACACACACACACACACACACACACACACACACACACACACACACACACACACACACACATATATATATATATATATATATATATATATATGTATATCTATAAATATATATATATGTATATGTATATGTATAAACATATATATGTATATATATATACATATGTATATATATACATCTATATATATATATATATATACATATCCATATGTATATATATATATACATAAATATAAGTACATATGTATATAAACATATATATATATACTATGTATATATATAAGTATATATATACATATATATATATATATATATACATATATATATATACATATATATATGTATGTATATGCGTATGTGTATATGTATATATAAAGTCATATGTATGCATATGTGTATGTATATATAAATAAATATATATATATATCTATATACATATATATATATATATATATATGCATATATATGTATGCATATACATGCACAGCACAAAAATTCTATTTTTTATAATGATATAGACTCACATAATATGGAACTCTAAAGACCTCATAATATATCTTTTAGAAACTCACGAATTTCTCATCAAACATGATAAACACTTCCTTGAAGTTAAAAAGAAATCAAATTAAGTTTAATGGTTGCTGGTCATTAGTTTGGTTGAAAAGCACTTTTAATAAATTCCTGCTGGAGACTGAAGGAGTACAAGGTATTTCAAAGTGGTGGCAAGGTTCTTTGAATATAAAAAAGTCTGTTTGAACATTTTGCAAAATCTCTCTATGCAGAAATGAGCTCAATTTTGGTAGTTTTGGATGTTGGCTATACCTGCAAATGGAAATTATTTTCTAAATAGTTTAAAACCCATTCCAATGAGGCAATCTTTCATATATATTTGATTTGACTGTTACTCTATGCTTTGATTCAGCTGAAGAGAATCCTTCTGCATTTAATGTTTAGTTCCCTTCTTGACGATATCCCATCCCGATTTACCCGGAGACGACGGCCCTTGTCTTCTTGTTTTTTTTTTTTTTTCTTGTTTGCTCACTCGAGGTAACTTCTTCCGGTAATGTACATGAAATTAGTTGAGGTTAATCTACTGTGAAAATGCATAAAATTACATTCGCAGGCTCATGCCATAAATACACTGCCATACTTTATAGATTTTTTCATCGCTGGCGGCAACTGATTTCATCTACCTTTAGTGATCAAGAGCGCTCTTAAGGAGAGAAAGTTTATCTATCCTAGAGGCAGATAACGAGGGAAAAGAAGTTATATGAATTATTTCATAGGAAAGCGACGTATTTGACTCTAAAAGGCCGTTCAAAATGTGAGAAACATGATGCTGTCAGGCACCGTGAAAAGATAAAGTTTAGGCTTTATCACAGCACATGCCTATAGAATAATGTTATCTCACACGTATTTTATAAGGTAGTAACTACTGCTTTCATGAAGAACAATTAAATGAATAACTTGATGAAAACATCTGTGACTGTAGCAAGTTTTATATATATGGAACTACAGGTTATACAGAATTAAAAAAAAATCGTTGTGGTTTGATAAGATGGTTCAATACATACATCACATGAGTTGAAATCAAGGTCCAAATTTCAAATATCTATTGACATGATTACATAGTTACATAGATAAAATGACTAGCCCTGTAGGGAGATGAACCTAGCACTGTTTGATTAGGAATCACGACAAAATACCTTATTCATCGTACATTTGGAATCAGTA
>NC_134795.1:42595025-42600025 GCF_046742065.1 Oratosquilla oratoria | reverse complement strand
TTTCAGATATCCACTCTGTGTGGAAAGCTGTTCTTTCTCAGGTCCCTTCTATATCTGTACTTTCTGAATTTCTTTTCATGTCCTCTTGTATTTCTCATATCCCAATTTAGTAAATCTTCTCTATCAAGGATTTCCATTCTTCTCATGATTCTATAGATGGTCAATAGGTCACTTTTTTCTCTTCTTTGTTCCTGAGTCGGTAATTCCAGCTTTGACACTCTGTCTTCATTAGACAGTTTTGAAAGTGATTAGCATTTTCTTTACCAAGTAGGCAAAGGTCACCTTTCTTGATCTTATCAAGTTGTGGGTTTCTCTAACATTTTATTTATCTGTTTATCAGGTGTTATGTACTTTGTTATAATCACTCTTAGATGTTTTTCAGAGTTCACTTTCTTTGCTTCCTTTGTACCGATTATATATATATATATATATATATATATATATATATATATATATGTATGTATATGTATATATGTATATATATATGTATATGTATATATACATATATATATATATATATATATATATATATATACTTTTTCCAAATTCCATTATGCTACATTTCTTTATGTTGAAGTTTACTTCTCTCTTCTGACTCCGTTCCCAAACCCTGTTTGGGTCTCTCTGTAGAAACTCACAGTCCATTTCTGCACTTAACTTTCCTCATCAGTTTTGAGTCGTCTACAAAGAAGTTCATGTAACATTCTACACCCTCATCCATGTCATCTATAAAATAGCAAACATTATCGGAGCCAATACTGATCCCTGTGGGACACCACTAATCATTTCTATCCAAGTAGAACTCTTATGTTTAAGCATAACTCATTTTTCTTTCATGTAAGAAATCTCTAATCATTTTAAGTTTTCCTTGTATCCCTCCTATAGTTTCCAGTTTTCTTAAAAAAATGTGTGGAACTTTATCAAAAACTTTTTGTGAATCTAGGAAAGCACAATCAGCCAACTCATTCCTTTCTTGTACTATATTAGTCTTACATAGAAACATCAAAATTGTGGCACATGACCTTCCCTTTCTAAATCCGAATTGTTTCAGGTTTAGTATATTGTTTTCCTCGCAAATTTTGGCCACTGTACTTGTAAGGGAGATCGGTCTGTAATTGGTTGGGTCTTCCTTGTTCCCCCTTTATATATTGATACGATATTTGAATTTTTCCAGTCTTCCAAAAAAATGTCCTTCTTTAAGTGAGCAGCTTATTACCTTATATGCTTTGTCTATTAATGCATCTATACATACTTTTAGTACCCAGTTTGCAATTCCATCCGGGCCGTGCAATTTCCTGACATCAAATTTTATTATTTGTTCCATTGTTTATTTCTTGTTACAATTATTTCACTCATGGAGGGGGAGGGGATCTCACTTCACTTCTTTCATCTCCATACTGTATATTTTCTCTAGTGGACACAAACTTAAAGTGTTTGTTCATGATTTCAGCCATTACTAATCTTCTCTGTATTCTATGTCCCCTTGGCGTAATTTCCCTATTTATTTTTTTCTTTACTATACACATATCTACTATAATATAGTAACCTCTTGAATAATAAATTTCCGTCCGCACTAGAATTAAATGAAAATACTCAATATTTCAACACTTGGTAAAATTATACAATCATTTTATATTCGCATGCTTTCTTCTTACAAAAGCTATCATGGTTTGCAGCAACATTAAATTCACAAATATAAATTATATTTATGGACACAACAATGGTTTGGTTAATCATATCAATTCTTATGTCACAAAAATGCTAAGTGACTTAAGGGGACACTATTTGATTGTTTGTTTGTACACGAACTCCTCCTTGCGTTTTGGAGATAGATCCTCATAACCATATATATTCTGATAACCTATAACTTCAGGTACTTGGATAACTAAATTTCATTTACAAAAATATATATCATTTTGGCTAGGGTTAAGAGTTAAAGGGGTAAGGTGGAGTAACACGCCACTACTGTAGTCTCCCCTAATATAATTAGCATTTTGTAACAAAAATTACTATGATTAAACAAACCATTGTGTGTGTTCATAAATATCATCTATATTTGTGAAATTAATGGTGCCACAAACTATGATAGCCTTTGTAAGGAGAAAGCATATAAGTGTAAAATGATTGTATAATTTTACCAAATCTTGAAATATTGGTTATATTTATTCTTATTTTTCGCAGGCAGTAATATACTCGAATTTAAAGGCAATAAAAAAATTAGTTCAATTCTTCTCTTACGGCCGAATATATTCTATTCCCAAAAGGCGTCTCCCTCCTCAAGTTGATTTTTTTTTCTTAACATTTTATTTTAGTTTCCCTTTTCCAGACACTCATTATGCCACGGAAAAGAAAGGGTTAAGGGCTAAAAATAGGTGGTTTATGGTGTGGGAACACGCCACTACTGAAGTGTCCCCTTAAGTCGCGTAGCATCTTTGTGATATAAGAATTAATATGATTAAACAAACCATTGTATGTGTCCATAAATGTTATCTATATTTGTGAAATTAATGTTGCCACAAACCATGATAGCTTTTGTAAGATAAAAGCATGTAAATGTAAAATGGTTCCATAATTTTACCAAATGTTGAAATATTGGTTACTTTAATTTAATTTTAGTGCGGGTGAAAATTGATTATTCCCAAACTCCTCTTAGGTTTTTGCAGATAAACCCCTATAATCATATATATTCTGAAGATAAATAAACAAAATTCATTTCTTCACCTTTTAGCTGTAGACATTTATTGTCAATACACACACACACATGCACATACACACGCACGTAAAAGAATGCGTACATATGATATTTGTGTTTGTGTATGCATGTTTTGTCAAACTAGGGTTTCCCAAACTTGGGGGGGGGGGAGGTCGCACACCTGGGAGGGAGAGTGTTTTAAAGCTGTATTTTATTTCCCCTCAATATTATTTTGGTTAGGGTTAAGGGTTAAAGTTAGGTGGGGTATGGTTAGGTTAGGGATTGTTCACCAACTCGCAGCAACGCGTGGGTAATTTGGCTAGTCTATAGAATAACTTTGGTCGGTACTTACATTTTTCTATTAAGACTTTCTCATTTTTTTTTTCTCCCTGCGTAATTTTACGTTTTCATTCCGTATTTTGATATATATTTGCCACATTCCTTTTTTTTTTTTATAATTTCCAAGCTTTATTTTTTCTATCGTTTCACTGCAACCTCTATTATACCAGCACTTAATATACATCTTTTCCTGTTTTTATCTTGGTACATATTTATACACTCCTTCATTGTAGATTTCTTTCAAAATCATCCATTTCTCTTCCAATTGTGTCTCTTTATTGTTGATTTTGTCCATTTATATTTCCTTTTTTAGTTAAAACTTAAGTAGCATGTGGTCACCTTTCCCAACTGGTGTCTTGTATTCAATTTTATCCACAATTTCAGGCTCTGATGTAAACATTTGATGTAGTCTTGACGGTTCTTTATTATTTCTATATCTGGTATTTTCTTTCACCCATTGTGTCATTGTATATTCTATAGTCATCTCAAGTAATATACTTCCCCAAAGATTCTCTCTACCTTTCACTATCATCTCTTCACAACATATTTCTTTTTAATTAAAAATAATCCATAAGTACTACGTTTCCTCCGTCCTTCAGCGTCACACTCAATGAATGCCTTGTGTCTTCTAGTGTTTTAGAATAATCACTCTCTCTTCAAGACCCCGTTTTCAGGAGCACATAAGTCACCACATATCACTATTTTCAACTTTTATCATTTCAACACTATTTTCTCCATCTGTAACCTTCATCACATTTAAGTTTTTCTTAATCAAAAATATGACTCCACCCTGTTTTCCCTCTCTGATTTTTATGCAGTGATTACATGATTCTTTTCCAACGCTATTTTGTGGCAGTAGCCCCTTTGATTTCGTCTCCACATTTCCCATTCTATCTGGGTTTTTTTCTGACATACGATTATCTAGTTCATTTAATCCTGAGATTAGATCGTCCATGTCAGTATAGGTTACTTTTAATTTTTCCCTCCTCTATCTCATTCTCTGTTCTTTCGTTTTTTTTTTTTTGTTTTTTTTTTGCCGTTTTCTTAGCCTTATGTCCAGTACTCTCCAATAGAATTCGTTCTTTTCGTCCCCCATTCCTTTCTCTCTCTCTTTCTCTCTCTCTCTGTGTCTCTCTCTTTAGCTTCACTTCTTGGTGTCTTCTCTCTTCATTTTTCCTCCTCGTTCATATTTTTATCCATATATTTTCATAGTTTTTTTTATTTGCTAACCTTCCTGTTTTTGCTAATACATCTGCTACCAATTGTGACCTTAATTTGATCTTTAGAGGTCGATTTTTTTTTTCCTTTGAGTATTGCCCCATTCTATGTACTTCTTCAATTTCCTTTTCTAATTATTGCTCTCCGTATTATATTGCTTTCAAAAATTTTCCTGCTGATTCCTTTTCTTCTTCTTTTTTAAGTACCTAACTAGGTTATGTTTTTAAATTATACCATATACTACTATGCACTTTTTGTCTACTGTATCTCTAATCCAATTTTCTTTCTTTTTAATTTCTTGAATATCTGTGTCTTTGGTACTCTCGTACATTTATTGTTGGATTATTACTTTGAAAGCTATTTCTTGGTTTTGTTTGTCTTTTTTTTTTTTTTTTTTTTTACTCTTCCTCTTTTATATTTTGGTCAACCAATTTTTTAAGGTATCACTATCGGTGATATTTTTGTTTTTTATCCTTTAGTTTATTTTTCTTACTTTGATTAATTCCTTTTTAAACTACTTGCCGCTTTTTCTTTATGCAATTCCTTTAGTTCTCATAGGTTTCGTTGTACTCATTCTTTAGGTGCATAATTTCTTATTTAATTCCATAATCTCTTGATTCCATGATCTCATCTCCTTTTTGATATCTATAATTCTACTCAGTCTTCTACCATCTATATACTTATAAAATTCTGATAATCTTGTTTGTCATCTTGCTTGCTTGCTTGAAACCGTCACCCAGCTAATCAGAAG
>NC_134795.1:42572525-42577525 GCF_046742065.1 Oratosquilla oratoria | reverse complement strand
TTCTATTTACATGCTTGAAAGTGACTATAATTGTTAGAAATATTTTTTAATGAAAAAAAAAGATGAAATATAAGGTATTGCTGACTTTAGAGGGTACTTGACTGAAAACAGGAAATGTGAAGCGGTTGGTCATCATCATTTTGTAGAGACCAATGTCCCAACTATCTTTAAGGAAAAACAGAGCTACAACAAATGAATAATAAATGTGTTTAAAAAAAACATAAAATCTGAAAAAATCGGAGGTAATTTTTTTTACCCCAAACACAAAGAATAAAATAAAAATAAATAAAAATCCACTGCATTTAATGTCATAGAAATCAAAACATATGTACTTCAACTTATCTTCTTCCATTTACATGCTTGAAAGTGACTATAATTGTTAGAAATATTTTTTAATGAAAATTACAAAAAAATGATGAAAAGTAAGGTATTGCTGACTTTAGAGGGTACTTGACTGAAAACAGGAAACGTGAAGCGGTTGGTCATCATCATTTTGTAGAGACCAATGTCCCAACTATCTTAGGAAAAGTAGAGCCACAACAAATGAATAATAAATGTGTTTCATAAACCATAAAATCTGAAAAAATGGAGGTAATTATTTTGACTTTGTGATACTGAAGAATCTAACTGCAGTCATTGCAGATGGGGTTGAATGTTCCTGACACACTGGTCTTTTACAGTGTAGGCAATAGTTACCCAGAATAACGACAAACAGATTAATTTTTTTTTATAATGAACATAGAACTATGATTCCCTAGTCAACACAATTACGATGCATTCCAAATGATACCATCACCATCGAAAACAAACAAAATTCAACATATCAGTCATAAAAACTGATAAAAAAAGAAGAAATCTTATTTACCCATATGTATAAATGATAAAACATTTATATGACATGAAAAAACCTCAGGTATAGTGGGGTATAACAAACCCCACGCTACTTACACTTAAGGTAAAGTAGGATCTGACGGGCCCAAAAGCTCTATAAAGCTTATATAGAGCAATATTCAGGAATGACCCTATCACCCCCTTAAACTACTCCACTCGTCAAGAAGGTATAGGGGAGAACATATCTATATGCAATATATTAGTATATTAAAAGTAAAAAACAAAAAAACATGGGGTCTGTCTGACCCCACTTTACCTAAGACGGGTTAATTAATTTCTCTTCATATTCTGAGAAATAATACGAAAAGAAATTGCACCACAAGGTGCTCTGCAGGTTTTCTTGGCAAGGCAAAACCAAAATGTTTTTCATGTTGAAAGCTTGTTTTGGCTGGGAGATATAGAAAAGACTTTTTATAATCCCCAACCCAAACAAGTTATAGGAAACATTTTCTATATTCTCCGGCAAAAACAAGCATTCAACAAGCAAAACGTTTTAACATTTACCTTGCCAAGAAGACCTGCATGACATCACATATTTGTTGCGTAATTCTAATATTAATGTAGTTTTTAACAATAAACAATTCCGTCAATTGTGATATGGTGTGGCGATGTAAAATATCTAACTAATAATGTAATCAGTTTTATGTTGGTCAAACTGCTAAAACTCTCAAAACACGAATCAATCAACACAAGAAATACGTTAGAGAGGAAAACTAAACCATCGTTATATACAATCAAATGAGCAATTTTAACCACCCAGTTGACTGGGATAACACTAATGTCATTACATCATAGAAATTAATCTATTTCAATACGGTTTGAGTCAAATCTAGTAAGAGGATAATCCAAACCTCCATGAAGGCCTATAAAAATGAAAGAGTTATGTATGTAAAGATTTCAAAGTTGTTTAAATTGTAAAATACCATTAGTGAGTAAATGTCCTAATTGTTTATTGATTACCAAAACAGCAGCATAATAATGTTTACCACTTCAACTACCTCTCTAAGTTCATTCTTTACAACGGATTATTCTCTCATATATTATTCTAAATCAGTGGTTCCCAAACTAGCTTACCTGACGCCCCCTTTTTGCTTACAGTAGACCCGCACGCCACCACTCCCTCTTTTGTTCATGTGAAATGATTCTTGCATTAATTTATTTCTTAGCATTGTTCAGGAAAACAGATTTCTATTTGTATTAAATTTTCATAATAAAAGCCACTCAAACAAATAACAGCACATTCCAGTAACTAAAAACAAAACATTTGGTTCAAAGGGGACGAAAAAAAAGTTTGAACATTAGCAAATTGGCAAAATTGACTTGCAATTTTATGAATAGATAATTTGAAAACATGGCATATAATATTTGGAAAGACTCATGAGACTAAGGCACAATTTATGAACTAATTTAGTGAGATGGATGCTGCCGCTTCTTCCTTACAAGATTAGAAATTCTAGGAAGTCAGTGTGGTTGGTATCGGTGACGTGTTCAAAACGTGCAAGGAGAACTAGCTTATAGAAAAGGGGTTGGAGTGACTGCTATAATTATACTTTGCATGTATGTAATGGCAGATGTTTGTTCTTTGGGAACCACTGCTCTAAATTATTTCCACCTATTGTAATTCCTTCATTGTACTAGCACTGCATATGTAAATATACGAAAGCGTTCTACTTTGTTAGATTTTGTTTCCTGGTTGTTACTCCCGCATGTATACACACACACGCACATACATACATATATATATATATATATATATATATATATATATATATATATGTATGTATATACATATATATATATATGTATGTATATACATATATATACATATATATATATATATATGTGTGTGTGTGTGTGTGTGTGTGTGTGTTCACCTTGGTCTTTGGATCACGTGTTGGACTCGTGATCGACAGCTATTTCCCTCCCGGAAAAGAGCTCAGAGCTCGTATGACCGATCTATGGGTAATGCTATGACCTTTCACACACACACACACACCCAACTCCCCGCCCACGAGAGTCAGAGTAACGACCCGATGCACATCGATATCGAAATAATTTCGGCCCTGGGCAGGATTCGAACTGGGTACTATCGTACTTCACAGTCCAGCGCTCTACCAACTGTGCCACTGAGTGTGTGTGTGTGTGTGTGTGTGTGTGTGTGTGTGTGTGTGTGTGTGTGTGTGTGTGTGTGTGTGTGTGTGTGTGTGTGTGTGTGTGTGTGTGTGTGTGTGTGTGTGTGTGTGTGTGTGTGTGAGTTTTGGAGTGTAGCTGGGAGGTACTCAGGAGTGAAGAGGGGACGAGGGAGAGAAGGGGTGGCTATACTAGTAAGTGAAGAGATAAGTAAGCGGGTAGTGGAGTGGAAAGAGGTTTCATCAAGGTTGATGTGGATGAAGGTGAAGCTGGGAAGGGAGATGTGGGTTTTTGTAAGTGCGTATGGACCTGGTAGTGAGAAGAGCGTAGAGGATAGGGAGGCTTTTTGGGTAAATATAAATGAGTGCATAGAGGGATTATGGAGAAATGCAAAGTAGTTGTATTAGGAGACCTTAATGCTAGGGTAGGAAATGATCCAATAGATGGAGTGATTGGGAAGTATGGAGTTCCATGTAAGAATCGTAGTGGAGAATTGATGGTAGAGATGTCTCTTGAAAGAGAATTGATGATAGCAAATACAGTGTTTGGGAAGAAAGGTAAACATGGGAGAGGATGGTTGATGGAAGGGCGATAGAGCGTTAATGGACTATATAGAGGTGACCAGGAGTATGGTAGGAAGAGTTAAGAATATACATGTTCTAAGGGGAGAGAGTGGGGGAATATCAGATCATTATCTGATGGAAGGTAAATTGAGAGTGGAGAATAGGTGGAGAAAGAGGAAAAGAGCAGAAGGTAGGGAGGTACTTAGAGTGTTTGTTTATTATTTAACTATATCTATGCATTTATTTGTGTATTTTATTTGTTATTTACATTATTATAGTTTTTATTTATTATCTTATTATTATTATTTTTTTTTTCGCATCCGACGTAGATATGGACCAAAAGGTCTCCTGTCGGCATGCTCCGCCTTTGTAATCCTTTGTAATCCTTTGTGAACTGCTTAGATGAGAGAAAAAAGGAGAATGAGTATAAGAAGAAGCTGAATGGTGAGTGGGATGGAGTAAAGGATAGAGTAGAACTAGGAGTGGAGGAGAAATGGGGATGGTTCAAGGAGGGAGTCATAATGTGTGTAAAGATGGTGTGTGGAACAAGGAGGGCGGGAGGAAATAGAAGGAAGGGTAGTGAGTGGTGGGATGAGGAAGCAAAGAAAGGTGTATAAGAGAAGAAGCAGGCATTCATAGATTGGCTACAAATTAGGACGAGGGAATCGTATGAGAGGTACAAAGTAAAGAGAAGGGAAGTTAAGCATCAGATAAAAGAAGAAAAGAGGAGAGCAGATGTGAAATGGGGTAAGAGTATGACAGAAAATTCGTTTTCCTTGAGGTATGAGTACGACGATAAGTCCATCAAGGAAAACGAACTGGTCTAACCACTAGCTAAGTGCCCTGGTCCTACGTAAAACATAAGTACGGATGGCAGTTAGCCGTCGACTTAGTTCCTCGGGAAGTAGATTAACTTCCAGGTTAAAGGATTTAACAGGGTCAATAGCTCAGTCAGTAGGGCGTCGGCAACGAGAAATCATGTGCATGGTTCGAATCCGGGGACGACAGTCGAAATTATTTGATATTATATATATATATATATATATATATATATATATATATGTATATATATATACATATGTATATATATGCATATATATATATGTATATATATCTATATATATATATATGTATATATATACATATATACATATATATATATTACAGATGAAAACTGTAATCACACATTTGTCAATCACATTAAAACCACTGTTGGAGTAGAAAAGACTGGAGACGGGGAATCTGTGTATTTCGATTGCAAACTGCAATCCTCTTCAGTAGACACAAATAAGAAAAGTGAGTGCTACTTAAGTAGCCCCCTTGACATGAGAAAGGGTGCTTATTTGTATCTACTGAAGAGGATTGCAGTTTGCAATCGAAATATATACGTTCCCCGTCTCCAGTCTTTCCTACTCC
>NC_134795.1:42562525-42567525 GCF_046742065.1 Oratosquilla oratoria | reverse complement strand
GATGAATGAGGAGTATGGAGGAGAAATAAGGAAGGATGAGGTGAAGGCAGTTGTTAAGATGATGAAAACAGGTAAGGCACCTGGTCTGGATGGATGCCATGCAGAATGTCTGAAAAAAGGGAGGTACAGTGATGGTGGACTGGTTGGTGAGGTTATTTAATGTTTGCTGGAGAGAGGGTAGAGTGCCGGAGGACTGGAGGAGTGCCTGTATAGTTCCTCTTTACAAGGGAAAAGGGGACAAGTGTGAATGTAGTAGTTTCAGAGGGATTAGCTTGTTGAGTGTAGTTGGGAAGGCTTATGGGAGGATCTTGGTTGAGAGGATTAGGAGAGGAACAGAAGGAGTAATTGGTAAGGAACAGTGTGGATTTAGGACAGGTAGAGGTTGTGTAGATCAGATCTTTGTGGTAAGACAGATATGTGAGAAAGCTATAGGAAAGGGGAAGGATGTTTTTTGGGCTTTTATGGATCTGGAAAAGGCTTATGATAGGGTAGACAGAAAGGCACTGTGGGAGGTTATGAAGATATACGGGATAGGAGGAAAGCTTCTGGGAGCTGTCAAGATTTTTTATGGGAATAGTAGAGCTTGTATCAGAATTGGAAATGGAGAGAGTGAGTGGTTCGAGGTAAAGGTGGGACTTCGTCAAGGATGCGTTATGTCACCCTGGCTGTTCAACTTATACATGGATGGGGTGGTGCGAGAGGTAAATGCAAAGGTAGTGGGCAAGGGATTGGAGATGGTTAAAGAAAATGGAGAAAAGTGGGAGGTGAGCCAGTCGTTGTTTGCGGACGACACTGCGCTTGTGGCAGGATCGGAGGAGGGATTGAGGAAGTTGGTGGCAGAGTTTGGGAGAGTATGTGATAGAAGAAAGCTAAAGATAAATGTGGGTAAAAGTAAGGTGATGAGATGTACAAGGGGTGAAAGTGGCAGTAGACTGGAAGTGAGCATTAAGGGAGAGCGACTGGAAGAAGTGGATAGTTTTAGATACTGTACTTGGGTGCAAATGTGGCAGGAAAGGTGGAGTGAAAGTGGAGGTAGAATGTAGATTGAGAGAAGCGAGTAAATGCCTTGGTGGATTAAAGAGTGTAATGAGGAATAGACATTTGGGAATGGATGCTAAGAGGAGACTGTGTGAAGGAATGATTGTGCCAACAGCACTGTATGGGGCAGAAACATGGAACATAAGAGAAGAAGAGAAAAGGAGTTTGAATGTGTTTGAGATGAGGTATCTGAGAAGTATGGTGGGGGTTACTAGGCTAGATAGACTGAAAAATGAGGAGGTGAGGAGGAGAACGGGGGTGGAAAGGGAGCTGGGAGATAGGGTTGATGAAAGAATATTAGAATGGTTTGGACACATGGAAAGAATGAGTGAAGAAAGACTAGTAAAAGAGGTGTGGAAGGCAGATGTGGAGGGAGTGAACATGAGAGGGCGTCCTAGGATGAGGTGGATGGATGGGGTGAATGGGGCTTTGGGGAAGAGGGGAATGTCTGTTGAGGAAGGACGGGAGAGGACAGAAGACAAGGGTGAATGTAGAATGGTTGTTTATGGATGATGTTGTGATAGCATGAGGTGGAATGGGCGGGTGGATGGGGGGTGAGGTAGTATGTGTGAGCAAAATTTGACGCAGCCCGAAGGGATTTCTCCCCGTCCTCTCATTTCATGCAATGGGGGGACGGAGAGGGGGGGTTGCCGATTTAATGAAGCGGCCTTGCTGTGGATGTGCTGTGTCTTGCGACACTGCTTCTGACCCAGGGCAGTGGACAAGGTGCAGGGTTGACCCGTCATTCAGGAGGTGCTAAGATAGGAGGGAGGGTGGAGGGGTGTGGAGTGTATTCAGGGATGGAATGGGTGGGAATGATTTTATGCCTTTTTCTTTTTGGCTACCCCCCCTGTAAGGGGAAAAAAAACTTGGTATATGTATTTATGTAATGTATATATATATATATTTATATAATATATATATAATATATATATATATATATATATATATATCGTAAGCACATAAGAACATAAGAATGAAGGAGACTGCAAGAGACCATAAGGCCTACAGTAGGCAACTCCGTAGCCATCACCACCTGTCATCCCCATCCATAAAGTTGTCTAATCGTTTTATAAAGCAACTGATGGTTTCAGCGTTTACTATATGGTTACTAAGTTTATTCTATTCTTCGACCACCCTATTAGTAAACCAATTCTTACCTATTTACTTTTTGAATCTAAATTTGTCCAGTTTATAACCATTACTGCGATAGAAACAACTTAGAGAGGGACTGTGAAAAGTATCACCAAAACAGGTGGAAGGAAAATAATCTTAAAGTTTAGTATACAAATAGCAGAAGCATAATTAACAAAATTTATTTGCTGCGAGGTAAAGCATGCGTAGACAACTTCGATGTTATAGCTATTACCGAGTCCAGGATCAACATGGCTGATAAATATTTCCTTCCGGAAATCGAAATAGAAGAATGTAAACTTTTTCACAACGATAGGGTTGGTAGGAGTGGGGGAAGTGTAGCACTTTTCCTTAAAAATACGATAAACTGTATTATCAACAATTCGATTAAGGAAAAGGACTGTACGGAATCCATTTGGGTAGAGATTATAGGCAAGAATAAGAAAGTTATAATTGGCGTCTTGTACAGACCTCGTAACCTCAGTATTGAGCAGACTGATCCCCTGATTCATGAAATTCACAGAGCGTCCCAGTACAAAAACGTTGTGATCAGGGGAGATTTTAATTATTATAGAAACATTGACTGGGAAACTTTAATAGAAGATTACGAAAAAAGAAGTTCCTAGATGTGGTGCAAGCTAATTTCCTAAAACAAGTGATTACCAATCCTACGATGGGAGTAAATACTCTGGACTTAGTTTTAGTTAATAATGAGCACCTAATGAGTAACGTAAAAGTGGGAGATAATCTAGGCTCTAGCGATCATCAAGAAATAAGATTTAATATTATTTGGGAAGAATTAAAAAGTACGAATAACGTCCAAGTACCAGACTTCAGGAGAGCAAATTTTGACAATATAAAAACCTATTTGAAAATATATATGAAATGTCATGCGGACATTGTCGAGTCTCGGTGCGTGACCGAGGGTCAGGTCATGACCAGGGGTCGGGTCACGGAGGGTAATATGCATACCTTGGGTCAGGTCATTTGGGGGCGAGGGCTCAACAGACAGGTCAGCGATTTGGATGAAGTATATAGCAATCTAACTGATTTAATCATTAATGCACAAAATACATTTATCCCCCTGAAGTCAATACGGAAAAATAGTAATACTCCCAAATGGATGACGGACAGATTGAAATATGAGATCTGAATGAAAAGAGAACTTTACGTAATAATAAAAAACAGGGAAACACACCTTAGATCAAGATATAACGAAATGGCAAAGCTGGTTAAAAAGAATACACGTACAGCAAAACGTGATTATGAAATTTAGGTTGCTAGTCAAGCAAGATCCAACCCAAATGGTTTCTTTCATCTCTATAGAAAAAAAAGGACCAATTAAAAACGATGAAAATGTCATGATAGAATCGGAGGAAAATTGAGTGAGGAGTTTAACAATTATTCTCTATCGGTGTTTACTAATGAGAGGTTAGATAAAGTACCTGACTGCAATCCGATTTTCAGAGGGGATGAAGAAAGTAGTCTATCTAATATCAGCATTAGTAAAGTAGAAGTGGTCAAGCAGATTGAAAGACTTAAAGCTACAAAATCCCTGGGTTCAGACGAAATTTTTCCGAGAATGCTAAAGGAGTGTAAATTTAAATCTGCGACCAGTTAACTGAAATATTGAATAAATCAGTTGACACTGGTTTTGTGCCTACTGCTTGGAGGCAAGCAAACGTTGTTCCTGTTTTTAAGAACGGAGATAGATGGTCTATATGCAACTACAGACCAATCAGTTTGACAACGGTTATATATATATATATATATATATATTTATATATATATATACATATATATATATATACATATATATATATATATATATATATATGTGTATATATATACATATATAAGTAATAGGGCCATTGTGATCGGGAACATTTAATATTGTCTTTATTTCAATCAGACGTCTCGCTCAATTACAATGTTTATATGTGTGGTCTAAAATTTTAATGGCATTCTCTATTAACTGACGTGATTGGTATAGATCCACCTAAATGTATAAAATGTCATAAAAAGATAATTTCTACTGCTAAAACTAACTATACAATAAAATATATATTTACTTATAAAACATAAATTAAACATTGCTTAAAGAATACCAAAAGATGAGTCATGACAAAAATATATAAAGACATTAAGAATCATTCTCTAGAACAACTCAAGTTAGTGCTATGTTCCTTTATGGTTTGGCAATGTTTTATAATTGCTAGGGTCTATGATAATAGTAAATCATAGTTATTACTTATTTGTTCAATTACATCAAATTTTAGATTCTTAAACCTGTGATTATATTGCCATGGATGGTCTCGAATGCTGAATGTAGGCCTGGTCATTTGCTGACCCGTGTACTAATGCCCTTGTTACAACGTGGCGTTCGCTTTTACAAACGCAGGTGGCGCTACAGTCATCACATATGTATTCATGGCATCAGAGTATGGCATTGTCGGTAGATGGTCCTTAACTCTAAATATTCTCCTAATAATATTGTCCTTGTTAGAATTAGTCGTATCTTAATTTGGGTTTAGACTTTCTTCGTTAATCGGATATTTATTTTCGAAATGTAGCTTTGTGTCCCATATAATAGAATTTTAAGGTGCATTATTTTTGGAAATACACTTGTGACAGTCTCAATTCTGACAAAAATAATTTTCAGCAATATTCAAAAATATTTTTCAATAAGAATCAATGAAAATTTATTCGAAAGGAAGTTAAGCTCATCAGTAAAGATAGAATAAATGAGGAAAGAAATATTTAAAAATGAAAATAAACAAATAAAGCAAAAATATATCAATAAATCCAAAATCAGTGGAACATATTTT
>NC_134795.1:42550025-42555025 GCF_046742065.1 Oratosquilla oratoria | reverse complement strand
ACTTCTCTTGATGAAAGAGCTCATTTGCGTGTGTCCGCACGTCCTACGTATTTCACGCTCCGCAAGAACATCATTAGCATGCGTGTTTAGTCTTGTGGGTACGTATTTACCTAGTATTTATCTAGTTGTGTCTTACGGAAAGGGGAGCTAAGCTCGTGATGTCCCGTCTTTTTATCTGGCAGTATCTAGTTTGCTCTTAAATTCATGCATTGTTTTTGCACTCAGTATTATTTCATTCAATTTGTTCCAGACATCCACCACTCTGTGTGGAAAGCTCTTTTTTCAGGTCCCCTCTATAACTGTCTTATTTAAGTTTCTTCTCATGTTCTCTTATATCTCTCTTGTTCAAATTTAGTAAGTCTTCTCTAACTAGGAATTCCATTCCTCTCATGATTCCATAGATGGTCAATAGGTCACCTCTTTCTCTTCTTTGTTGCAGAGTCGGTAATTCCAGATTTGACAATCTCTCCTCATATGATAGTTTTGAAAGTGTTGGGGCTATGTTCGTAATTGCTCTTTGAATTCTTTCAATTTCCTTTGTATTCTTTTTAGTACAGGGTGTCCATAATGTCGCTGCGTACTCCAATCCTGGCCTTATCAGTGTGACTAGTATTTTCTTCACCATATCTTCGTCCAAGTAGTTAAAGGCCATATTTATTGACCTTAGCAAGTTGTAGGTTTCTCCGACAATTATATTTATCTGTATATCAGAAGTCAGGTCCTTCGTGACAATCACTCCCAGGTCTTTTTTAGAGCTCACTTTCTTTACTTCCTTTGTACCGATTTTATGTTGTCCTGATATTATTTTTACTTTTTCCAAATTCCATTATGCTACATTTCTTTATGTTGAAGTTCACTCCCTACTTCTGACTCCATTCTCAAACTCTGTTTAGGTCTCTCTTTAACAACACACAATCCTTTTCTGTACTTACTTTCTTTATCAGTTTTGTGTCATCTGCAAAGAAGTTCATGTAACATTCTTCACCCTCATCCATGTCATTTATATAAAGAGCAAACATTATCGGTGCCAATACTGATCCCTGTGGGACACCACTAATCACTTCTTCCTAAGTACAACTCTTATTTTTTGAGCCCCGCTCTCATTTTTCTTTCATACAAGAAATCCTCCATCCTTTTAATAGTTTTCCTTATATCCCTCCTATGGTTTTCAGTTTTCTTAATAATTTTTGTGTGGCATTTTATCAAAAGCTTTTTGTAAATCTAGGAAATCACAATGAGCCCATCTATTCCTTTCTTGAATAGAAAGAGATAAAATTTGTGGCACATGACCTTTCCTTTCTAAATCCGAATTGTCTCGGGTTTAGTATATTGTTTTCCTTCAGATCCATCTATTTAAAAAAAAAAATTCACAAATTTTGGATATTTCACTTGTAAGGGAGACCGGTCTGTAATTGGATGAGTCTTCTTTGTTTCCCCCTTTATATATTGGTACGATATTTGCTGCCATAGCCTGTGCTTCATTTACATTAACGAGTTTAAGAGATCATCTTAACGAACACAAAGAATTAACACTGCACTGGTCGATAGAGAAGTAGAAAAATAAACAGCCGGAAAACTAGTGACAAGAAAACGAGACTTTGTGTTTGTTTATGTGTTTGTTTTTATGTTTATACTTGTTTTTGTATATGTGTTTGTGTGTATGTTTGCATTTTTGCGTGTGTTTGTATTTGTGTTTGTGCTTTTTTCTGTTCCTTTGTGTTTGTCTTTATTATTTTAGTTGTCTTTATTGGTGTTTGCATTTGTTTATGTTTGTTTTAGTGTGGGTTTGGGTTCGTATTGACTTCTGTTTGAATTTATGTTTGCTTTTTCCTTTCTTCTGATGTTGATTGATGTTTTTACTCATGTATGTGTACATCCTTCAACGTACCTTTTTTATTCATTTGCTTGCTTATTTGTCTTTTATTTTTTCTCTTTTTTATTACTATGCTTATCAGTTTGCTCCTCTCTCTCCCTCTATGTCTCTCTCTCTCTCTTTCTCTCTCTCTCTCTCTCTCTCTCTCTCTCTCTCTCTCTCTCTCTCTCTCTCTCTCTCTCTCTCTCTCTTTCTCTCTCTTTCTCTCTCTGTTTTTCAGTCTGTTTGTCTGTCTGTCTGTCTGTCTGTCTGTCTGTCTGTCTGTCTGTCTGTCTGTCTGTCACTCTTTCTCTCTCTCTCTCTCTCTCTCTCTCTCTCTCTCTCTCTCTCTCTCTCTCTCTCTCTCTCTCTCTCTCTCTCTCTCTCTCTCTCTCATTCTTTTTCTTCTCTCTTATTTTCCTTTTTCTTTCTTTCTTTCTTTCTTTCTTTCTTTCTTTCTTTCTTTCTTTCTTTCTTTCTTTCTTTCTTTTTCTTTTTTCTTTCTTTCTCTTTCCTTATTTCTTTTTTCCTTTGATTGATTGATTTATTGATTGATTGATCGATTGATTGATTGATTGATTGATTGATTGATTGATTGATTGATTGATTGATTGATTGATTGATTGATTGATTGATTGATTGATTGATTGATTGATTGATTGATTGATCGATCGATTGATCGATTGATCGATTGATCGATTGATCGATTGATCGATTGATCGATTGATCGATTGATTGATTGATTGATTGATATATATTGATTGATATATATTGATTGATATATATTTTACAATCCCTAATGCACTAATGTATGTAATAGTCCATTATGAATCAATAGCATGAGTTTTTGCACATTTTAGACAAAGTATTCACAAAGAACTAAGACAGGGACTACTTGTGGAGTTGGATAAAAAATGTATGAATGGGTGAACGTTTTCTTCTACCTACTTGCCAACAGCGTGGGTGGAATAGCCAAGGTCCTTCAAGATTTCAGGGAGGAGGGGAGACGCTTCCATAGTCAGGCCAACCGGTTCCATCGGTCGAATAACGCCACTCTGTAGAAAAAAACAAACTACATCGTGAATATCCGTGCATAGTAATAAAGTCGAGCACTACGTTGCATTGATTGCCCCTTATTGGTGTACTGACTGCATGTTTTTTTGCAGTTGATTGTTTAGAGACTTGAGTGACATCTTAATGAACCAAGTCATATGCATTCTTTTTTATGAGTGGAGTCAAATCCCCATTCAGAAAAGAATGCTGACTACTTTTGAGTTCTTCTATCCCACATTTCTGCAAACCTCTATAAATCCTTTTTTTTTTTTTTTTTTTTTTTTAGCACTTCTATGACAATACCTTTCCAATGCGATATTCTCCCTTCGAGGGAGTCTTAAAGTGTGCAAGGATGGTGTGTGGAACAAGAAGGACAGGGGGAAATAGAAGAAAGGGTAGTGAATGGTGGGATGAGGAAACAAAGAAGGTTGTAGAAGAGAAGAAGCGAGCATTCACAGATTGGTTACAAAATAGGACGAGGGAGTCATATGAGACGTACAAAGAAAAGAAAAGAGAAGTAAAGCAAAAGGTAAAGGAGGCAAAGAGGAGAGCAGATGCGAAATGGGGTAGGAGTATGACAGAAAATTTTGAAAGTAATAAAAAGATGTTTTGGAAAGAAATTAAGAGAGGAAGAGGAGGCGAATCAAGTAGGGAAGAAAAGGTAAAAGGTACAGATGGAGAGTTGATAATGGAAGAGATGGCAGTGAGGGGAAGATGGGCAGAATATTTTAGGGAGTTGCTGAATGTGAAGGAGGATAGGGATGGAAAGATAGCTGCAGTGGGAAATGCGAAGAAAATGAGAGTGATGAGTGAGGAGAATGGAGGAGAAATAAGGAAAGATGAGGTGAAGGCAGTTGTTAAGATGATGAAAGCAGGTAAGGCACCTGGTCTGGATGGATGTCATGCAGAATGTCTGAAAAAGGGAGGTTCAGTGATGGTGGACTGGTTGGTGAGGTTATTTAATGTTTGCTGGAGAGAGGGTAGAGTACCGGAGGACTGGAGTAGTGCCTGTATAGTTCCTCTTTACAAGGGAAAAGGGGACAAGTGTGAATGTAGTAATTTCAGAGGGATTAGCCTGTTGAGTGTAGTAGGGAAGGCTTATGGGAGGATCTTAATTGAGAGGATTAGGAGAGGAACAGAAGGAGTAATTGGTGAGGAACAGTGTGGATTTAGGACGGGTAGAGGTTGTGTAGATCAGATCTTTGTGGTAAGACAGATATGTGAGAAAGCTATAGGAAAGGGGAAGGATGTTTTTTGGGCTTTTATGGATCTGGAAAAGGCTTATGATAGGGTAGACAGAAAGGCACTGTGGGAGGTTATGCAGATTTATGGGATAGGAGGAAAGCTTTTGGGAGCTGTTAAGAGTTTTTATGAGAGTAGTAGAGCATGTGTTAGGATTAGAAATGGAGAGAGTGAGTGGTTTGAAGTAAAGGTGGGACTTCGTCAAGGATGCGTTATGTCGCCCTAGCTGTTCAACTTATACATGGATGGGGTGGTGCGAGAGGTGAATGCTAGGGTAGTGAGTCAGGGATTGGAGATGGTTAAAGAAAATGGAGAAAAGTGGGAGGTGAGCCAGCTGTTGTTTGCGGACGACACTGCGCTTGTGGCAGGGTCAGAGGAGGGATTGAGGAAGCTGGTGGCAGAGTCTGGGAGAGTATGTGATAGAAGAAAGCTAAAGATAAATGTGGGTAAAAGTAAGGTGATGAGATGTACAAGGGGTGAAAGTGGCAGTAGACTGGAAGTGAACATTAAGGGAGAACGACTGGAGGAAGTGGATAGTTTTAGATACTTGGGTGCAAGTGTAGCAGGAAAAGGTGGAGTGAAGGTGGAGGTAGAATGTAGATTGAGAGAAGCGAGTAAATGCCTTGGTGGTTTAAAGAGTGTAATGAGGAATAGACATTTGGGAATGGATGCGAAGAGGAGACTGTATGAAGGAGTGATTGTGCCAACAGCACTGTATGGGGCAGAAACGTGGAACATAAGAGAAGAAGAGAGGAGTTTGAATGTGTTTGAGATGAGGTGTCTGAGAAGTATGGTGGGGGTTACTAGGCTGGATAGAGTGAGAAATGAGGAGGTGAGGAGGAGAACAGGGGTG
>NC_134795.1:42527525-42537525 GCF_046742065.1 Oratosquilla oratoria | reverse complement strand
GTCGTTACTGATAATTACGCCGAGATCTTTTTCACTATCCACTTTTGTTAACGAATTTCCAAATAACTTGTAATCGTACTTACTGTTATTTTGACCTATGTGCATTACCTTGCATTTACTTGTGTAAAATTTCATTAGCCACTTTTCAGACCATTGCTGTAATTTATCTAAATCTTCTTGAATATCTAATTGGTTTGAGTGATCATTTGCCATTCCGCACAGTTTTGTATCATCAGCAAATTTGAAAACAGTATATTTTAGTCCATGGTCTATATCATTTATAAATACTATGAATAGAAGCGGCCTAAGAACGGAACCCTGAGGAACTCCACTTGTAACATTTTTCCATCTGGAAGTTTTTTCATTTAAAACAACTCTCTGTTTTCGACCATTCAACCAACTTAATAGGCTACCACTTATTCCGTGTAAAGCTAATTTAGTAAATAGTCTTTCGTTTGGGACGGTATCAAAGGCTTTTGTAAAGTCTAGATATATTAGATCTATATTGTTTCTTTTATCATAATTTGAGATAACTGTGTTGTAGAAATCGAGTAAGTTAGTCACGCAAGGACGTTTCCGTCTGAAACCATGCTGGCTATCATTTATCAAACGGTTACTTTCTAAATGATGTTCGATAGCATCTCTGATGATAGTTTCCATTATTTTTCTTACGGTTGAAGTCAAACTTATAGACCTATAGTTATTTGGCTTCTTTTTGTCACCTTTTTTGAATATGGGAGTAACGTTAGCTAGCTTCCATTCTCTTGGGACATCTCCGGATATGATGGATTTCTTGAAAATAATTTCTAATGGAACAACAATCTCATTTTTCATTTCCTCTAAGATTCTTGGATGCCAACCGTCAGGCCCTGGTGTTATATTAACTTTGAGTTTATCTATACACCTTTTAATTTTTTCTTTTGCTATATTTACCGTAGTGAGTAAGTTTACCCTAGACTTTTCACAGGTTTCAGTTTGGAGTTCATTTTGAGGTGTTTCGTTTACGAATACCGAGCTGAAATAATTGTTTAAGATATTACACATTCCTTCATTTGAATATTCAAGTTGACCGTCGGCAGATAATAGTGGACCAATGTGATTCCTAACAATCTTTTTATCTCTAATGTAACTATAGAATTCTTTGGGATTCTCTTTGGATTTATCAGCGATGTTCATTTCGTATTGTCGTTTTCTTTTTCTTGTTGTCTTTTTTAAGTCTCTCTGTATTGATACATAACTTTCATAGTCATTAGATGCACCCGAGCACTTATATTTCTTATAAACCTGTCTCTTTTTAGCAATACTTTTTTCAGTTTCTTTGTCGGGCCACTTTGGGCGAGCCTGATTTGTGGGACGTCTGTCCTTAAAAGGAATGTAAGTATGATTCATCTTAGTGAGCGTATTTTGAAATATTTCCCACATCTGATCTACAGGTCTTTCTTTTAATTTTGCCTCCCAATCTGTAAGCTGAAGCTCCTGACGTAGTCCTATGAACTGAGCTTTAATGAAATCGGGTATTTTAGAAACACAAGTATCTATTCTAAAAAAAATTAGGAGTTTGAATCTAACTAAGTTGTGATCGCTATTTGCAACAGTTTCACTGATTTCTACATCAGTTACCATGCTTTCGCGGCTAGTGATCAATAGATCGAGTAAGTTTCCATATCATGTGGGCTCTTTTACATGCTGAATTAAGTAATTGTCACCAAGAAAATCAATCAAGCGACTACCTATTTGGCCATGTTCAAGGGACATCCAATCAATGTCAGTAAAATTTAAATCACCCATTATCAATAAATCCCGGTTGCAGAAACTAGACAGTTCTTGAAATAACAGTTTGTCGTCTGCTAATGATAATGTTTTTGGCCTATATATTACACCTATATTCATTTTTTGTCCATTTGTTTGGGTTAACTCAACCCACAAACTATCATATGCATCCTGTTTCACTTTCTCTAAAACACAAGCATGAACATTGTTTTAACACACACACACACACACACACACACACACACACACACACACACACACACACACACACACACACACACACACACACACACACACACACACACACACACACACACACACACACACACACACACACAGCAAAGCAAAAGTGATGAGAAATATACGTATTGATAGACATTGATTGATGCAATGATAAAGAAATATAGATCTAGTAGAGAAGCAAGAGAAAGAAAAAAATAGGAATGTAGAAAGGTTAATAGGTACATATTAACTGAATCGCAGAAATATAGATATAAAGGGGTAGAGGGAGAGATAAAGATATAGAAAGACAGATAGGTAGAGACTAAGATAGATATGGACAGAGTTAAAAAGTAAATATGTAAAATCATATAGATTTAGAAAGGTGTGAGTTACAGAGATTTAGTTAGAAACAAAGAGTGAGTGAAAGAAAGAGAAAAAGAGTATAAGAGAGTGAGAGAGAAAGAGAGAGAGAGAGAGAGAGAGAGAGAGAGAGAGAGAGAGAGAGAGAGAGAGAGAGAGAGAGAGAGAGAGAGAGAGAGAGAGAGAGAGAGAGAGAGAGAGGGGGGGGGGGAGGGGAGAGAGAGGAGAAGGGGGAGAGAGATGAAAGAGTCACTCCTTTATATTAAATCAATCGTCGTGCAAATGAAGTGGGTCTCGTTGCGATGGAATTTTTCCAACCTAAGGGCTGCGTCGTAGGCAGCCTACCTAAGCGAACAAGGATCACCTCCGTATAAAAGAATTTAATCAAGATTAACTTAACCCTTCCCTGAATAATTGCTGATTATGAAAATTAGTAGATTAATATGGTAGTAGCCATTGTAAGAAGAAATTCAGTATGGAAGGTCCTTGGAAATATAAATTCGCAAAAACTAGCTCATTAAGCCTTTCAGCATGAGGTCTTGTTCTAATCAGAATAAAATCGTTAACCAGAATAATATGTATAAAGACGTTAACTGAGTTAGTGTTTATTTGTTTAGTTTCAAGGCTTATCCTAAGGTGAATGACAAAACGCTTTGTTGATATCATGACTAAATTGTCGAGAGATTGATCTATAAAATACTTCAATATGTTAAACTTGTTCAACAGGAATGTAGAACTTTCAATTAAATGAAGCTGTAATCAACGAAACATTTTCTTCATTCCTAGCATTCAAAAATACTGGTTGCTCAAAACCAACGAGAGAAAAATACAGAAAGACTAAAAGAAAGATAACAAAAATATGGTAAATATAATTTTTTACTTTACCTTTCCCCCGTCGTAAAGATTGAGTCTCTGCCTTTGGTCTTCCCTCCACGGATGCAATGGTACAGTGTTCGTGTGCTGTGTATTCCCAACCATAATAGTCAAAGTGACATCATTTCTAAAGGATCGTTTCTACCCTGACCGAAACCAAAGGGGAGTAAGCGTTCAAATTAGATTAAATTAATATAGTAGAGGTTAATCTAAAACATACTTGTATATACACAGACCCTAATAAGGCATCCTCCTCCATCTCTTTTAAGACGTAAGATCATATATAAAAAGTGATAAACAAGTGTGAACTCGTACAACTTGGACGAAGAAAAATGATGTCTTAGGAAAAGGACACGAAAAAAAACTGACCATGAACTTGGGTACGAATAGATAACAAATCGTGGACGAGGACAATAGGACATTCCCATTGGGCAGCGCCACTATAGCAACAAGTGAAGCCTAAGTGCTCGACCGCCATCTCACTCACTCACTCACACACACATTTCGTGGCGCTGTGGTTAGAGTTCTCGCCTGCTACTACGGCGGTCCGGGTTCGACTCCCACCCAGGGTTGAAATCATTTCAGTATCGCTGCGCTGCGGGGTGTTACTCCAACTATCGTGGGCGGGAAGTTGGGCGTGTGTGTGCGTGTAAGGTCCCAGTATTACCCATAGATCGGTCATAAGAGTTCTAAGCTTTCATCCGGGAGGTTAGTAACTGTCGATCACGAGTCCAAACACGTGATCCAAGACCATGGTGAATCATACACACACAGACAAACTCACGCACGCACACACATACACACACACTCACACATACATGTAATATATGCACACACACACATACATATACGCACATACACACGCACACGCATAAACACACACACAAATATGTATGTATATATATATATACATATACATACATATATATATAAATATATATATATATATACACACACACACATATATATAAATATGTATGTATATATATATATATTTATATATATATATATATGTGTGTGTGTGTGTGTGTGTGTGTGTGTGTGTGTGTGTGTGTGTGTGTGTGTGTGTGTGTGTGTGTGTGTGTGTGTGTGTGTGTGTGTGTGTGTGTGTGTGTGTGGTAAATAGGTGTTGGAAATACAGGAGCCTGAGTCTGAGTTTATTCCTGACTAGTGTTGCAGGCATTCTTTCTCAAAGCATACCTGCGACACTAGTCATTAATAAATTCAGACTATAACTCCTATGTTTCCTACTCCCACATACGTCAATATGTCATAATGTCTCAACAATATGTATACATATATATATATTTATATATATATATATATACATATATGTATATATATGCATATATAAATATATATACATATAAATGCATATATATATATATACTCGTATATATATATATATATATATATATATATATATATATATATATATATATGTTATAATAAAGTAGTAGCCTCTGTCTGTCTGTCTGATTGTTTATTTGTTTGTACACGAACTCCTCCTAGGATTTTAGAGATAGACCCCCATAACCATATATATTCTGACACCCTATCACTCCAGGTACTTAGATAATTATATTTCATTTCGAAAAAAAAATTTGGTTAGGGTTAAGGGTTAAAGTTAGGAGGTTTATATAGTATACCCTGAAGTCGCGTAGTATTTTTTGTGACTTAAGAATTGAAATGATTAAACAAAGCATTATATGTATCCATAAATATTATTTACATTTGTGAAATTAATGTTGCCACAAACCATGGCAGCTTTTGTAAGAAGAAAGCATGTTTATGGAAAATGATTGTATGATTTTACCAAATGTTAAAATATTGGTTATTTTTATTCAATTTTTGTGCGGCCAGAAATAGTTCATTCACAAACTCCTACGTTTTTGCAGATATACCCCTACAACTATATGTATTCTGAAGATAAATAAACTAGATACATTTCTTCGCCTTTCAGCTGTAGACATTTATTGTCAATCCACACAGACACACACACATGCACATACACATGCACACAAAAGAATGTGTACACATGATATTTGTGTTTGTGTATGCATGTTTTTTCTAACTAGGATTTCCCAACTTCGGGAGAGGGTTGTACACCTGGGAAGGGGAGTATTTAAAGCTATATTTAATCTAAAAAGCATATTTTGGTTAGGGTTAAGGGTTAAAGTTAGGTGGTTCATGGAGAGGGAACACGTCACTACTGTAGTCCCCTCTTGAGTTATTATTTTTGTAACATATGAATCAATATATTGTATGTGTTCATTAATATTGTTTGTATTTGTTAAATTAATGTTGCCACAAACCATGATAGTTTTTGTAAGAAAAACTGATGAAAATGTAAAATGATTGGACAATTTTACCAAATGTTGAATTACTGTGTGTGTGTGTGTGTGTGTGTGTGTGTGTGTGTGTGTGTGTGTGTGTGTGTGTGTGTGTGTGTGTGTGTGTGTGTGTGTGTGTGTGTGTGTGTGTGTGTGTGTGTGTGTGTGTGTGTGTGTGTGTGTGTGTGTGTGTGTGTGTGTGTGTGTGTGTGTGTGTGTGTGTGTGTGTGTGTGTGTGTGTGATTCACCTTGGTCTTTTGATCACGTGTTGGACTCGTGATCGACAGCTATTTCCCTCCAGGAAGAGAGCTCAGAGCTCGTATGACCGATTTATGGGTAATGCTATGACCTTACACGCACACACGCACCCAACTCCCCGCCCACGAGATTTGGAGCAACGACTCGAAGCGCAGCGATACTGAAATAATTTCAGCATTGGACAGGATTCGAACCAGGTACCGCCGGTACCGTCATACTGACAATCTGGGAATCTACCAACCGCGCCACCGAGTGGTGTGTGTGTGTGTGTGTGTGTGTGTGTGTGTGTGTGTGTGTGTGTGTGTGTGTGTGTGTGTGTGTGTGTGTGTGTGTGTGTGTGTGTGTGTGTGTGTGTGTGTTTGTTTGTTTGTGTATGTGTGTGTGTGTGTGTGTGTGTGCGTGTGTGTGTGTGTGTGTGTGTGTGTGTGTGTGTGTGTGTGTGTGTGTGTGTGTTTGTGTGTGTGTGTGTGTGTGTGTGTGTGTGTGTGTGTGTGTGTGTGTGTGTGTGTGTGTGTGTGTGTATGTGTGTGTGTGTGTGTGTGTGTGTGTGTGTGTGTGAACGTGTGTGTGTGTGTGTGTGTGTGTGTGTGTGTGTGTGTGTGTGTGTGTGTGTGTGTGTGTGTGTGTGTGTGTGTGTGTGTGTGTGTGTGTGTGTGTGTGTGTGTGTGTGTGTGTGTGTGTGTGTGTGTGTGTGTGTGTGTGTGTGTGTGTGTGTGTGTGTGTGTGTGTGTGTGTGTGTGTGTGTGTGTGTGTGTGTGTGTGTGTGTGTGTCTTTAGTGAATGTTACATCGTTCTATTTGTATTTTTCATTTATTTTATCATGATTATTCATTACGTAAAAAATCCTTCCTCCTACAAGGTCTTGTTTTTATTATTTGTACGTACGTGTGTCTTTCTTCTCTTTTTTCCTTACTCATCACGGAAAATGACCGTGATGAGTGAGGAAAATGGACGAGAAATAAGGAAAACTGAAGTGAAGGCAGCTGTAAAGATGATGAGAGCAGGTAAGGCATGACATGCAGAATGTCCGAAAAAAGGAGGTACTGTGATGGTGGACTGGCTAGTGTGGTTATCTAATGTTTGTTTAAGAGAGAGTAGAATGCCGGAGAATTGGAGAAGTGCCTGTATAGTTCCACTTTACAATTAAAATGGGGGTAAGTGTGAGTGTTATAGTTTCAGAGGGATCAGTTTGTTAAGTGTTGTTAGAAAGGGTTATGGGAGAGTCTTGATTGAGAGGATTAGGAGAGGAAAAGAAGAAATAATTGGTGAGGAACAGTGTGGGTATAGGACAGGTATGGGTTGTGTAGATCAGATTTTTGTGGTAAGACATTTGTGAGAAGGCTATAGGAAAAGGTAAGGATATATTTTGGGCTTTTATAGATCTGGAAAAGGCTTATGACAGGGTAGACAGGAAGGCATTGTGGGAAGTTTTGCAGATATATGGGATAGGAGGAAAGCTGTTAAGAGCAGTCAAGAGTTTTTATGCGAGTAGTAGAGCTTGTGTTAGGATTAGAAATGGAGAGAGTGAATGGTTTGAGGTAAAGGTGGGCCTTACTCAGGGATGTGTTATGTCGCCCTGGCTGTTCACTTTATACATGAATAGGGTGGTGTGAGAGGTAAATGTAAAGGTAGTGGGTCAGGGATTGGGGATGGTTAAAGAAAATGGAGAAAAGTGGAAGATAAACCAGTTGTTGTTTGCTAAAGACACTGCGCTTGTAGCAGGATCAGAGTAGGGATTGAGGAAGCTAGTGACAGAGTTTGAAAAGGTGTGTGAAAGAAGGAAGTTGAAGATAAATGTAGGTAAAAGTAAGGTGATGAGATGTACAAGGAGTGAAAGTGGCAGCAGAAAGAAGTGATTATTAAGGGAGAGAGACTGGAGGAAGTGGATAGTTTTAGACACTTGGGTGTGAATATGGCTGGAAAGTGAGGAGTGGGGATGGAGATAGAATGTATATTGAGAGAAGCAAGTAAATGCCTTGGTGGATTAAAAAGTGTAATGAGAAATAGATATTTGGGAATGGATGCTAAGAGGAGATTGTATGAAGGAGTGGTTGTGCCGACAGCACTGTACGGGGTAGAAACATGGAACATAAGAGAGGAAGAGAGAAGGAGTTTGAGTGTTAGATGAAATGCCTGACAAGTATGATAGGGGTTACTAGGCTAGATAGAGTGAAAATGAGGAGGTGAGGAGAACAGTGGTAAAAGGGAAGCTGGGAGATAGAGTTGATGAAAGAGTATTGGGACGGTTTGGACACATGGAAAGAATGAATGAAGAAAGAGTAGTAAAAGAGGTGTGGAAGGCAGAGGTGGAAGGAATGAACATGAGAGGGCGACCTAGGATGAGATGGATGGATGGAGTAAAAGGGGCTTTGGGAAAGAGGGGAAAGTCTGTTGAGGAAGGACGGGAGAGGACAGAAGATAGGGGTGAATAGAGAATGGTTTTGTACGGATGAAGCTGTGATGCATGAAGGGGAGTGGGTGGGGGATGAGGGAGGGAGGGAGTATGTATGAGAAATACTTTGACGCAGCCCGAGAGGGGGTTGCCGAATTAATTAAGCTTGCCTGGCTGTGGATGTGCTGTGTCTTGCATCACTGCTTCTTACCCAAGGTGGTGAACAGGATGCAGGGATGACCCGTCATCCAGGAAGTTCCCAGATAAGAGGGAGGGAAGAGGGTGGAGGGGAGTGGAGTATGTAGGAGATGGAAAGTGTGGGAGTGGTTTCTATGCCTTTTTCTTTTTGGCTACCTCCCGTGTAAGAGGGAAGAAAGCCTTTGGTATATGTATGTATGCAGTAGTGGGATTCAAATTTTTCGTCAGCCGGTTCTGTTATAGTCGGTGTATTTCCATCTGACACTAATTTGCAACCACTTCTTAGCCACATTTTCTTTATATTATTGTTATCAATTAAATATTCTAACTAGAAATATGGAAAACTAACAATATTATATTTAAAATGCATCTCTGGCTGCCAAACGTAAAAAATATTCAAATATTTACATACGAAAAACCTGAAAAATTGTCAGGTGGAAAAAAAAATGGGGTATAGACCTGGGTGCCAACCTATAGTTAGTCTCGTGATAAAAAAATTCGATTTGGGCAACCTAGTGCAGGTGTATTTATTTTTTTACGGACGCATGTTTGTGTGGGGGTAGTGTGTGCATGTGTAGGCTATGTATGTGCTTACACGTGTGCATATGTGTACATGTACATGAGTATGTGTGTGCATGTGTGCAATGCATTTGTGTTATTTATAAACAAACATGTTTGTGTGGGTAGGCCTAAGGAGTGTGTATGAGAGTGCGTGTATGTATGTATGTCCATAATTATAATAAAATGTAGTTTAATAACACAAATATACAGAGAAACCAAGCACTATATACATGAAAAAAAAACTGGTAACCACTTGTGTAAATAAACTATGCAATAAATCACTAACGAAAGTTACGAAACATACCGTCCCGGTACTTATCGGATGAGATGCAGAAGACCACTGACCAGCTGCGCAACTAGTCGGTTCGCCAGTTAGCCGGTTCGCCGAACTGACAAATTTGCGTGAGCCGGTTCTAGCGAATAGGTAAGAACCGGCTGAATCCCACTACTGTATGTATGTATGTACGTGTGTATGTGTTTGTGTGTGTGTGTGTGTGTGTGTGTGTGTGTGTGTGTGTGTGTGTGTGTGTGTGTGTGTGTGTGTGTGTGTGTGTGTGTGTGTGTGTGTGTGTGTGTGTGTGTGTGTGTGTGTGTGTGTGTGTGTGTGTGTGTGTGTGTGTGTGTGTGTGTGTGTGAGTGCATGTTTTTGTGTGTTTATGTGTGTGTTTAGTGAATATTACATCGTTTCATTTGTATTTTTTATTTGTTTTATCATGATTATTCTTTACGTAAAAAAAAAAAAAAAAAAAAATCCTCCTGCAAGGTCTTGCTTTCATTATTTGTACGTACGTGGGAGAACTCGCATTTTCTTAAAATTTCTGTGCAATCTCCATGATGACGAAGGGTCGCCATCATATGTCTTCAGTCATGGCTAGCTAAGACCTTTGCCGGAACGCAATGAGCAGGTATAAGGGCGGGCCGAATAAAGCTTAATCCGCGAGACCACCGAGATGGCGCGGGTCGCTTATTACATTGGGATTGGGGACCTGGAGTCGGTCCACACGAAAGCACCTGTGGCACATAGCGCTCATGG
>NC_134795.1:42520025-42522525 GCF_046742065.1 Oratosquilla oratoria | reverse complement strand
TGTATTGGTACTTGACCGCTAATGTGACCTTTATGAGTTATGCATGAGTGGCATGCGTCTATGTATGTGTGTATGTCTTTACGCATGGTGGGCCAAAAGTACTTTAACCTAGCTTGCGAGAGGCACTTGTCCTTCCCGCAATGTCCTGCTAATGGAGAATCATGTAGTATTTTGAGAACTTCTGGAACAAGACTTGTGGGAACTACTAATTGTGTAACCATGCGGTTTGGTTCGCATTTGTTTGTGAGCAGTGTTGTGTGGTAGAGAACCTGGTCTATGAGAGAGTAGTTGTCTATGTTGGGAGGAAAATCGTCTGTGTTTGTAGTGTCACCTGAATTTAGATAGTGTATGATTCTTTTCCATAGGGGGTCTGTCGCTTGAGCGGTAATGATGCGGTCTCGCGTAATGTCAAGTGGCTCTGATGCTTGACGTATTGTTGCTACGTTTCTACTAAGGGCGTCGGCGACATAGTTTGCATGGCCCTGGACGTAGTGGAAGGTAGGCATGAAGTCCTGGATAGTAAGGAACCATCTGGCTAGTTTCCCAGTTAGGTTCTTGCCTTTGAAGAGGTTTAAAACGGGTTGATGATCTGTGTGTACATGTATTTCGTATCCTAGAATGATGTCTTTAAAATGTTTGAGTGCATATATGATTGCGAGCGCTTCAAATTCAGTGACAGAGTAGTTTTGTTCGTGCTTGTTTAATGCGCGACTGGCGTAAGCTATAGGTCTAAGTTTGGAGTCGTGTTGTTGCATTAGTACTGCGCCAAGGCCTTTGTATGAAGCATCTGTGCATAGTGTGAAGGGTTTAGAGAAGTTTGGGAATGCCAGAACCGGGGCTGTTGTGAGTGCTTGTTTGAGCTTGTGGAAAGCGGTGTTGTGTTCAGACGTCCAGTTAAAAGGAGTATCTTTCTTGAGAAGGGCTGTTAAAGGAGCTGCCATGTGAGCATAGCCTTCGATAAAACGTCTGTAAAAACCTGAAAGTCCTAGAAATGATTTCACGTGTTCTGTAGAGTTAGGGGTTGGAAAATCTAGAACAGCCTTAACCTTGTCTTGAGAAGTAATGACACCGTGTGAGTTTATGACGTGTCCTAGGAACCTTATTTCCTTTTTGAGGAAGGAGCACTTTTTGAGTTTAAGTTTTAGGCCTGCCGCGGCTAATCTTGAGAAGACAGTTTGAAGTGTGTTAAGGTGTTCCGTGAGTGACCGTGAGGCAATGATAATGTCGTCAAGGTATATGAAGACAGTTTTTCCAATCAAACCTTCTAAGACTTTGAACATAAGTCTTGTGAAAACAGAGGGAGCAGAGACGAGTCCCATGGCCAACCTTTTGAAGTGGTAATGGCCCGTATTGGTACTGAAGGCTGTTAGAGGTTTTGATTCGTCATCTAGAGGTATTTGGAAATACCCTGACATAAGGTCGAGAGTAGAGAAGACCGTGTTGTGTTCGCCTATGGAGTAGATTGTGTCTTGGAGATGAGGAATAGGATGTCTTTCGGGAATGATGAGTTTATTTAGCTCACGGAAATCAACAACAGGGCGAAAGGAGCCGTCGTGTTTTGGAACGACAAAGAGAGGAAAATTCCAGGGAGATAGGCTGTGTTCAATGATGCCTTGGTCGAGCATATCTGCAATTATGTTGTCGACAATGTTTCTTTTACTGTGAGGAAGACGGTAAGCGGGTATGTACCGTGGTTTTGCATTTTGTTGAAGTGGTATATGATGTTGTATGATGTCTGTGAGACCTAATGGTTCGCCTGGGAGTGCAATTGCGTGTCTGTACGTGTTTAAGAGTGTCAGGAGATCTTCTCGTGCTTCAGGGAAATCTACATCGTTAATGTGTGGTGCTTTGATGGTTTCCTGCGTGTTCTGTTCTCCGTTGGTGATGGCGCATACGTGTTGTGAGTTGTCATGCTCGATTACGTGTACTGGGGCGGGATACACTGTAAAATCACAAACGTTCGTTCCTTTGTTCATCTGAAGAGGGGCATTGGTATTATTTGCAACTATGATTGTTGTGTGTCCGTTGCTCGATGTGTGAGATAGGGCGGATAAGAGAGATACACCAGATACACGGCAAGTGTCTGTGATGCAAAGAACATCTGAGTCGGGAGCTTTGAAGATACGCACTTTGAGTTTTGTGTACTCGCGTGGATAGAGTATTTTGTCAGTTATTACAACCGCGTGAGAATTCGTGAGAGAGATCTGTGAGACGGTAGTGTATTGTGGTGATATTTCCTGTATGTTAGTGAAAACATCGTGTTTCTTGTGGTCGCGAGTTGACTTTGACATGCGCGCTGACAGTGTACGTCTATTACGTCTGTGGTGTGAGCTACGGGGGTGAGCGGATGGGGTGGGCGTGTCCGTTACACCAGTGTGCGTGTCTGTTACAAGTGTCACCTTTTCTGTTTCGTCACTGTTTTGTTCAGTTGTTGCTGTTGTTGATGTTGCATGCTGTTGCTCGCTTCGCTGGATAGTTGGATCGCTGGGATAACTTGTCC
>NC_134795.1:42502525-42507525 GCF_046742065.1 Oratosquilla oratoria | reverse complement strand
GAATGTCATTAATTTCAGCTTCAGGTTCTTTATGTTGTTGAGATTAATGATAACAGATCATCCTCCGACTCCTTCCACAATTACTTTTTCTTCTTGTTCTTATCACGGTTGGTGTATTTGTTTTTTTTTTCTTCTTTGTTATCGTTTTCTCCTTTTCTTTTGGTCCTATATCAATGTCATGATATATGTTCCCCACTTTTTTCATACATTAATTATTCGTTCATTTCCGTTTTTAGCTCTTAGTTTCTTCCCCCCTACACCTTTACAGGGAAGCCACTCAGGATTTAGGATCAATTCTTTTAAGACGGTATATACATTCTTAATAATGTTATGGCTAATGCAATTCTATTCACCTATGGATTGACACTGAAAACTAATCTATTTTGCTCTTGATAAATGTTAAATATTTCATTCTTTCATCAGACACTCCCAATGATATAACAATACCTGCAATTCCGTACAAGTCTGGATGTTATTAGTACACTATACTTCATCGGAAATGACTTATCATAACAACAAATTTGGTCAATCAAGGCCTCCTCTAGCCCGGAGTTCGTCCCCTTAACTGCAAAGAGTCGTCACCCTATGCCAAGAATAATAATTCAAGTCTACATCGTCGTGTTGAGGGAGTTGATGAAGATTATCTTCATTTCCTTCTTAGCTTTTACAGTGTACTCTAAAGAGGATACTACAGCTCCTAAATACTAATTAACAATAATTAGAATATGATGAATCTGTACATCTTTGCTTAGTTCTTAACATATCAAGCTATAGTCATGTAATCATAGTTCATTATGATCCCCTCGTTTGTGTACTTGTATCCCTTAGATTTTTATAGAATTTGTCGATTTAACCAATCGAAGAGTGACGAGGAAGGGAGTCCATTGTCGGACAATCGACAATCGGGTTTCAGGGTGGTGTCTAGCACCCTGCTGTTTAGCTGCAAGCTTGTACTTACCAAGTTCTGTTTATTTTTGCTTATATTGCAGCCAAAAAAAAAAAAACGGTAGGTTCACCATGTCTAATGACCAGTTCCATCGGGAGATTTAGCAATAATCACTTAAATCGAAAGATATTTAACCAGTTACCGGGCCGAATGCAACACCAGTTGTTAATCTGTTTAGGATTGTATTTTCGTTCAGGATAAAGCATCGGTTATTTCAGAATAGGATGCTTCCCTCAGTGAAACTAAATATGCTGTCATCAGCCAAGCAAAATATGGAAAAACAACTCCAGCTGTCTATGCTCTGAACTAGATGGTCTGTAGCTCTTAAACACTAAAGAATTTCCATGAAAAGATTAACTTGTGTAGTGACAACAAGGAAAAAATATAAAAAGTATCTTGACGTCATCCACCATTTTTTTGCATTGAATTTCATCATATCTCTTCTCAACCTATTAGAACTTTACTATACAGTGTGCCTCGCTTCAGGAGATCAAGGATCTACTTAACAATAACATAGCCAAAATGTGTGACAAAACTGTAAAAACATAGGAGTATGAATTACTTAGAGAAGAAAGGATTCTTTGTTGATAATGAATTAGGCAAAGTAAAAAAAAGTCATGTAGTTATAAAAGAGATTAAGTAATTACAAAAACAAATGAGAAAATAGATTTATGAATCTCATTTAGGAATGATTTGTCAACAGAAATTATGTAAAAAGAAAAATAATTATAATGGGAAGGACATATAAGCAATTGATGTCTATATGCTTTTTAATATATCTGCTGGCTTCCCCGTCTCCTATTCAAACAACAACCACCGCGATGGGTTTATTCAGCTAACAAAAATGGTGAGCTGTTTGATACCTCGTGAGGCAGAGCGGAGGAGGACGAGAGGTCAGGTCAATCATGATGGAACGAGGAGAGCTTCGGTGGGTATATAGGGTGTGAATTGTTTGAAGGTGTATGTACTCTGAAGAAGTCCTGGTAAGAACGAAACGTCAGAATAAATCCCTAACGGTTCCCTGTATTTATCTCACCACCCTTCCACTCATCTATCTTACAAACTTCAATATATATATATATATATATATATATATACATATATATATATATACCTATGTATATATATATACATATATACACATATATATTTTTTTTTCAGTCACATATCACTTTTAAGTCCATACCATTGCAAACGAGACTGAGAATCGCTCGAAGGAGGCATCCATTGGAAATTGAAACGTGGACGAGCCGAGGATTCGAACCCAGCTAACCCGTAACAAAATGACATTGACATAAACCAATACGCTATCAATGTTTACGTCAAAGTAACTTTGTTACGGGTTAGCTGCGTTCGAATCCTCGGCTCGTACGCGTTTCAATTTCCAACGGATCCTCCTTCGAGCGACTCTCAGTCTCGTTTACGATGGTATGGAATGAAAAGTAATATGTGGTCGAAAAAGATATTAATTGATCACTGGGAATCATTCAGTGTGTATGTGTGTATATATATATATATGTATATATATATATATATATATATATATATATACATATATATATATATATACATATATATGTATATATATATATATATATATATATATATATATATATGGGAGAATACAGAAAAGAGCGATCAGAATAATCCTTACCATGGTGGATAAGACATATGAAAAAAGACTGAAAAAAACTAGAAGCACGGGTGAAGGAAAAGAAATCTGACAGAGAGAGTGTTAGTATGATGTAAAGAAAATTAAAGAATGTAGCTAGTGAATAAATAAAACCATACACAAAGGGATAATTTAGGAGTATAGAAATAAAGATGTTAAGTACAGGTTTTCACCTAGGTATGTAATTCACAGGAATAGATTAGAACAAGTAATACAAGCCAACAATATCAATGAGCTCAAGTTAAGTTGACTAATGAAAATGTAGAGATGAGACCTCAGGAGCTTAACTCCAACCTAGAACACTACAATCATATATATATATATGTATATATATATATACATACATATATATACATACAGTATATATGTATATACATATATATATACATATATATTCTGTATATATATACTGTATATATACATATATATATATATACACATATATATATGTATGTATGTATGTATGTATGTATGTATGTATGTATGTATGTATGTATGTATCTAAGTCTAAATAAAAATATCCTTCTAAAAAACGCTGTGGAAGTCGGGGACAGGTGGTATTACGGTGACACTTTGTCCTAAAAATATTCTTGAAAAAGCGCTTGGGTAAGTCGGGGTCAGGTGGTATTCTTTTTCTTCTTCTTCTTCTTCTTCTTCTTCTTCTTCTTCTTCTTCTTCTTCTTCTTCTTCTTCTTCTTCTTCTTCTTCTTCTTCTTCTTCTTCTTCTTCTTCTTCGCGTCTTCTTCTTCTTCTTCCTGGCGTTCTTCTTCGCGTTTTTCTTCGCGTTTTTCTTCGCGTTCTTCTTCGCGTTCTTCTTCACGTTCTTCTTTGCGTTCTTCTTCTTCTTCTTCGCGTTCTCCTTCTTCGCGTTCTTCTTCGCATTCTACTTCGTGTTCTTCTTCGCGTTCTTCTTCTAGTTCTTCTTCGCGTTCTTCTTCGTACTGGGGATACCGTGTTGGGGTTCCTCCCAGAGGCCGAGGCCGAAGAGGAAAACGAGGGATTAGAGCGCGGAAAGCTGCGGCCGTAGGCCGCTGTTTGTGCAGCCAAGCCCCCGGCGAAGCCGGGGAGGGCAAAGCCTGCGGCTTGTATATATATATATATATATATATATATATATATATATATATATACATTTATATTTATATATATATATATATATATATACAATAAGACACACATAATACACAAACACAGGCACACATACCTCCATACACACACACACACACACACACACACACACACACACACACACACACACACACACACACACACACACACACACACACACACACTCATGGCGCTGTGGTTAGAGCTCTGCCCTGCCACTACGGAGGTCCGGGTTCGATCCTCGCCCGGGGCTGAAATAATATCAGTATCGCAGCGCTGAGGGGTGTTACTCCAACTCTCGTGGGCGGGGAGTTGGGTGTGTGTGTGTGCAAGGTCATAGCATTACCCATAGATCGGACCTACGAGCTCTGAGCTCTCTTCCAGGAGGGAAATAGCTGTCGATCACGAGTCCAACACGTGATCCAAAGACCAAGTGAATTCACACACACACACACACACACACACACACACACACACACACACACACACACACACACACACACACACACACACACACACACACACACACACACACACACACACACACACACGAGCGAGATAATAATAACACAAAAATAAATAAAGGAACATCTATCAGACCTTGACGTCAGGAAATCACATGGCTCGGACGGAATTGCAAATTGGATTCTAAAAGAATGCAAAAAAGAACTAACGGACAAAATACTTAACATAATAAGTTGCTCACATAAAGAAGGAAAAATACCAATAGACTGGAAAAATGCTAACAGTGTAACAATATATAAAGAAGGAAACAAGGAAGAGCCAACTAACTATAGGCCGGTCTCACTAACAAGCACTATAGCCAAAATTTGTGAGAAAATAATCAAGAATAGATTGGTAAAACACCTGGAAGGTAATAATATAATAAACCAAAGACAATTTGGGTTCAGACAAGGAAGATCATGTACCACAAACTTAATATGTTTCTACTCAAGGTTAATAGACATAGTGCAAGAAAGGAATGAATGGGCTGATTATGCCTTCCTGGACTTACAAAAAGCTTTTGACAAAGTACCACACAAAAAATTATTAAACAAAATTGAACATATAGGAGGGACACAAGGGAACCTACTAAAATGGATAGAAGACTTCTTGATTGGTAGACAGATGAGAGTAGTGCTCAGAGAAAAGAGTTGATCAGTGGAGTTCCGCAAGGATCATTGGCTCCAATAATGTTTGCTAGTTATGTGAATGACATGAATGATGATGTGCAATAATACATGAGCTTCTTTGCAGACGACGCCAAACTGTTAA
>NC_134795.1:42475025-42495025 GCF_046742065.1 Oratosquilla oratoria | reverse complement strand
TTCAATTTTAGTATTGTAGTGGGTAATCACTAAAACATCGTCCACGTATCTTACCCATACAGTATTTTCAGATATCATGCGGAGAAAAAACTTGTTTTCTAACATCTCCATATATAGTGAGGCCATAACTGCACTGAGGGGAGAACCCATCGCTAAACCTGCATGTTGGCGGTATTCTTCACCATTAAATTCACAAGCACCGAACCTGACGCACATGGATAATAATTTCTTGTAATCGCGTTTACATACGAGTAAATCATTATCCTCGAACATTTCCAGTACTTCCTCAACTGCTTCTAGGGCACCATCAATTGAGACGTTCGTAAAAAGTCTTTCCACATCAAAACTTACAAATTTCTTGGCCCCTGAAATTCACTTTTTGTAACCTCTCTTTAAGATCTGATGAATTCTGAAGATGTGCCTGGCTGAGTCTACCCAAAGCCGCAGAAAGAGGGGCGGCTAGAATTTTGGCTAGGCGGTGTGGTGCACTGCCATCCCAGAGGTGATGGGTCGTAATGGGATATTTGGCTTGTGTATCTTGGGAAGACCTCGTATGGATGGAGCTTTTGGGGCCTCTTCCAATAGGTGTATTAACTTCTTTCCTCGCTCTGTCTTGTTTAACAGGTGTCTGGCTTCTTTGTTGAATATCTCCGCCTCTTTAATTGCTTGGCCACGGTGTTGCCTAGAGTACGTGTTTCCGTCTGCTAAGAGATCAAGCATCTTCTTGTTCTAGTCGTCGGAATCAAGGATCACGATGCCTCCTTAAAAGTATTTCCCTCAGCCCGTGTTCCCTTTACCTCCTATCCACATTATCATTACTATTATTATTGTTATTGCGCTTGTGGCAGGATCGGAGGAGGGATTGAGGAAGTTGGCGGCAGAGTTCGGGAGAGTGTGTGATAGAAGAAAGCTGAAGATAAATGTGGGTTAAAGTAAGGTGATGAGATGTACAAGGGGTGAAAGTGGCAGTAATCTGGAAGTTAGCGTTAAGGGAGAGCAACTGGAGGAAGTAGATAGTTTTAGATATTTTGGTGCAAATGTGGCAGGAAAAGGTCGATTAAGGTGGAGGTAGAATGTAGATTGAGAGAAGCGAGTAAATGCCTTGGTGGATTAAAGAGTGTAATGAGGAATAGACATTTGGGAATGGATGCTAAGAGGAGACTGTATGAAGAAGTGATTGTGCCAACAGCACTGTGTGGAGCAGAAACATGGAACATAAGAGAGGAAGAGAGAAGGAGCTTGAATGTGCTTGAGATGAAGTGTCTGAGAAGTATGATATATTTTGTACACACACCCATCATCACTATTGACAGAATTATTTATGAGCAACAGTGCTCTTATTGTTAAAAACTACATTAATGTTGAATTTACGTAATATATTTGGAATGTTTTGCAGGTTCTCTTGGTACGGTAGAATTAGCAAGTTATTCATATTGAAAGTTTGAGTTGACCTGTTATGAAATGTCTTTTTAGCACAATTGTAAGCTGTGTCAAGAACATGTGTGGGGTATTGTAGCTTAGTACCAATATCGTATCATCATCGATGTACTCTGGGCTGCAAATGCCATGAGGAATATGGAAGAAAAAACAGATCGCCTCACGCCATCAGTGTGTGAGGAATAATAGTGTATATATGAACAAAATTGGTTGGTTTACGGTATACAGTAAACTTCAACTCACTTTCACGGTGGTAGATATTACAATCAAGGAAAGGCAAAATACGTTCACTCTCTATATCCACCGTGAACTTAATGGAACTGACCAAATTATTAAGTTTACATAAAAAATAATCTACATTACCTTGAATGGGCCACAGACATAGGATGTCATCAATGTACTGCGTCCATGTTATGTTGGGGGGAATGATCTTACTTAAAATTCTAGTTTAAAAAAACTCCATATATAGATTAATCAATACGGGGGAGAGAAGATTACCCATGCTCATGCCAAATTTCTGAGAATAAAATTTACCATTAAATTGGAATTTGCAATCTTTAACACACAGTTTAATCAATTCAGTTAAGGTGTCTGAGGGTAATGGTAAATCGTGCTTATCTAACTCTTCTTTTAGATAGATTAAAAAGTCATCCAAAGGAACTTTCGTAAAGACACTAACAATATCATAACTTATCAATTTAAGTTTATAATCTGGTTTTACCTCACCTAGTTATGATATTGGTAAGTTATGATATTGTTAGTTTGGTGAGTGTATAGTCGGGAAAGGTGTGAAACCCATCATTTATCTGAGTGCTGGTGGGAATTACATAGGTAAGTTAGAGAGTGAGGAATTGTTTGCGCGGGCTAAGGGATGCGCTAGATAAGATTAGGAATAATGGAGGGGTTCCTGTTGTATGTAGAATCCTTCCTAGGCAAAGAGTTGGAGGCATGTGGCATTCCAGGGCTATTGCAATGAATTACAGGCTGGCAAAATATTGTAAAAGCAATGGGTATTTGTCAAAACTGGGTTCAGTTTTACGGTAAGAATCATCTATATACAAGGATGGGGTGCACTTGTCGCCCAGAGGATTTGGGCTTCTTGTTGAATCCCTTTAGCATGAAATATGTATATTGCAGATTTTTTTTTTCTGGTAGTTTACGTGGGAGTCGGGGGGAAGTATCTGAATATAGTTTAGGCAATAGACATAGTTCAGTGAGGGACTGTGTAAAGAATCACCAAAATAGGTGGAGGGAGGATAAATCAAAGTTTACTATAGAAACAGCAGAAGCGTAATAAATAAAATTTATCTACTGCGAGGTAAAGCATTCGTACAGAGATTTGATATTAAAACTATTACTGAATCCTGGATCAATATGGTTGATAGACATTTTCTTCCGGAAATAGAGATAAAAGGGTATAATTTTTTCAAAAGGACAGGGTTGGTAGGAGTGGAGGAGTAGCACTTTTCGTTAAAAATACAATAAACTGTATTATCAACAATTTGATTAAAGAAGAGAATAGTATGGAATCTATTTGGGTGGAGATTATAGGCATGAATAAGAAACTTATTATTGGCGCCCTATTAAACCTCCTAAACTCAGCATTGAGCAGATTGATTCCTTGATTCATAAAATTCACAGGTCGTCCCAGTACAAAAGCATTGCGATCATGGGAGATTTTAATTATAGAAACATTGACTGGGAAATTTTAGTAGGAGATTAGGAAGCAATTTTTTCTTGAATGTGGCGCAAAATAATTTCCTAAAACAAATGATTACCGATCCTACGAGTGAGAGAATACTCTGGATTTACTTTTCACTAATAATGAGCACCTAACGAGTAACGTAAAAGTGGGAGATAGTCTACACTCTATTGATCATCAATAAATAAGATTTAATATTATTTGGGAAGAATAAAAAAATACGAATAACGTTCAAGTATCGGATTTCAAGAGAGCCAATTTTGACAAGATGAGAGACTATTTGAGACGTTTGATCACTTACAGGACCGACCCAGGGGGCCTGTGATGTGGTCAGATATACGGTCAGTCCAGACGTCATTAGCGCGATCAGACGGTTGGGTCACGGAGGGTGCGCGAACGCGGGGTCAACAGCCAGGTCAACGATTTAGACGAAATGTATAGTAACCTAACAGATTTAATTCTAAATGAAGAAGATCAATTTGTTACCCTAAAGTTAATACGGAAGAATAGTAATACTCCCAAATGGATGACGAACAGGCTGAAACACGAGATCGGAATGAAACGATGACTTTACGTAAGAATAAAAAACAAGGAAACACACCTTAAATCCAAATATAACGATATGGCAAAACTGGTTAAAATATATATGCACAAAGAAACGTGACTATGAAATTAAGGCTGCCAGACAAGCGAGATTCAACCCAAAGGGTTTCGTTTATCTCTACAGAAAAAATAATGATAATAAGGAAAGAATAGGCCCAATTCAAAATGACGAAAATGTCATGATAGAGTCGGAGGAAAAATAAGTGAAGCTTTTAACAAATATTTTCTCTTGATGTTTACGAAGGAAAAGTTAGATAAGGTACCTGACTGTAATCCGATTTTCAGTGGGGATGAAGAAAGCAGACTATCTAATATCAGCATTAGTAAGGGAGAATTAGTCAAGCAAACTGAAAGACTTAAAGCTACAAAATCCCCGGTTCCAGACGAAAATTTTCCGAGAGTGCTTAAAGAGTGTAAATTTAAAATCTGCGACCAGTTAACAGAAATATTTGATAAGTCGGTAGACATTAGTTTTGTGCCTATTGCTTGTGCCTATTTTTTTTTTAAAAAAGGGAGATAAATCGTCTATATGCAACTACAGGCCAATCAGTTTGACATTAGTTAATAAACCAAGAGGACACATTGAGAGACATAATATTATTTGTGACACACAGTATGGTTTTTCTAAGGGCAAGTCATGTGGGACTAATCTTTTATCTTTTTACACTAAAGTATACAAGGCGTTAGATAACAATGATAGGTACGATATTATTTACCGTGCCTTTAGCAAAGCGATAGACAAGGTTCTCCACCAGAGACTATTACGTAAAATCAAAGCCCATGGCATAGGAGGAAAAGTATTAGAATAGATTAAAGCTTGGATCAGTGACACAAAACAGCGGGTTACTATAAATGGTGTAAAATCCAGGTGGAGGGGGGCGTTTGTAATGGGGTCCTTCAGGGCTCGGTTTTGGGTTCTTTATTGCTCATTATATACATAAATGACTTGGACAATGGGATTAATACTGATATTAGTAAGTTTGCGGAAGACACTAAAATAAAACGCCTACTTAAGTTAGGAGACGACGCCGAGATTCTGCAGAACGATCTTTACAAATTGTTCACATGATCAGTGAAATGGCAAATGAACTTCAGTATCTCAAAGTGCAGCGTATTAAACGTAGGGCTACACGACCCCAAAAATAGATATAGCTTAGATAACACATTTTAAGAGAAAACTGAGAGTGAGACTTGGGAGTTCTAGTGAGTCCTGACCTTAAATCCAAGAAATAGTGCATTAGCGCCAGGAATAAAGCAAACAGAGCATTAGGTTTCATTAGTAGGATGGTTACGAATAGAAATGCAGAGGTAATTATCAAACTCGAGCGTTAGTTAGACCCATCCTTGACTATGCGGTACAGTATTGTTCTCCGTCTTATAGAATGGACATCAAATCACTAGAATCAGTACAGAGGAGAATGACCTAAATGATACACAGACTCAGAAATTTACATTACGAAGAGATACTTAGGCACCTTAGCTTACACTCTCTGGAGTGCGGAGTGGTGTTATAGAGTTGTTTAAGTAGACCAAAGGCTTTAACAAGAGTGACGCAAAGAAAGTCATCATATCAAGACAACAGGGCAGGACTCGCACTAATAGATTTAAACTGGACAAATTTAGATTTAAGAAAGAAATAGACATGGATTGGTTTAATAACAGGGTGGTCAACGAATGGAACAGACTTAGTAAACATATAGTGAGTGCTGAAACTATCGGTTGTTTTAAGACACGTTTAGACAAGTTTATGGATGGGGATGACAGATGATAATGGACATGAAAATGCCTAGTGTGTGTGTGTGTGTGTGTGTGTGTGTGTGTGTGTGTGTGTGTGTGTGTGTGTGTGTGTGTGTGTGTGTGTGTGTGTGTGTGTGTGTGTGTGTGTGTGTGTGTGTGTGTGTGTGTGTGTGTGTGTGTGTGTGTGTGTGTGTGTGTGTGTGTGTGTGTGTGTGTGTGTGTGTGTGTGTGTGTGTGTGTGTGTGTGTGTGTGTGTGTGTGTGTGTGTGTGTGTGTGTGTGTGTGTGTGTGTGTGTGTGTGTGTGTGTGTGTGTGTGTGTGTGTGTGTGTTTGTGAGTGTGGGTGTGTGGGTGTGAGAGTACTTGTATTTTAGCAGAGACAGGATTCCCACTCTCCTCGTATAAAAAGGCGGATTTCAACATAGGAAACGATAACTGATATCAAATGGCTTTTAAGCAAAACCAGGAGATAACATCTACAATACCTAGTGGTGCCTCCAAAGGTAAACCATAAAGTTCAGGAAAATCGAGTGACATCAATCAAGTTAAAAGGAAAAGTACTGCTTGGTACGTAAGGATGAAAAGCCCAAAACTCTTTTGCTACAAATGGTGCGTCACGAAATTGAACGGAGAAGTCTGGTGACAGCCAGCAGAAAAGGAAAAATGTCTTACAGTATGGAAAGTGTCAGATGAGTTCAGGACAATTTGGGAACTTGAAGGCAGATTTTGCCCTATAGGTGGATAAAACGGTAAGGCGTTCGAAAAAAAAAAAAAAAAAAAATGCACCATGGTAATGAATGAACTTGAAAGTTACTAAGTGAAAATGAAATCACCAACGAGCGAATGAATGAAAAATAGAATGTGAAGCTAATAGAAAAACCCAGAAAGGAAAGAAAATTGAACGTGATTATAACAAATAAGAGAAAATAGAAGAATAAGATAATACAGAGGGGGAAGATACGCAATTAAAGAAATGTGAAGGTTCATAAATAGAGAAAAATTGTATTTTCGACGCTGTACTGTAAGTTTTGAATCTGTCCCAAGACGAACGAATATCAGAAACGAATAACATTCTTTAAGCATTTTCTGCCAAGATCTCAAGTTTCCTTCATATATATCTAAGAAGATACATTTCTCAAGCTGAGTATTAAAAAAAAGGAGGGCTTCACAAAATCCGTGTCTAAGTGTGCACATGTATATGTGCGTGTGAGTGAATGTCTCCGTGTGTATATGTGCATGTGTGTGTGTGTGTGTGTGTGTGTGTGTGTGTGTGTGTGTGTGTGTGTGTGTGTGTGTGTGTGTGTGTGTGTGTGTGTGTGTGTGTGTGTGTGTGTGTGTGTGTGTGTGTGTGTGTGTGTGTGTGTGTGTGTATTTACCTTGTATTTTACGGGAAGGGGAGCTACGCTCGTGTGTCCCGCTTTGGTGTCTCGCAGTGTCTAGTTTGCTCTTAAATTTATGAATGGTTTTTGCACATACTATTTTTTCGTCCAGTTTGTTCCAAGTGTCTATCACCCTATGTGGAAAACTGTTTTCTTCAGATCTTTTCTATAACTAGGCTTTTTTATTTTCTTTCCATGTCCTCTTGTAATTCCCTTGTCCCATTTTAACAAGTCCTCTCTATCGAGTATTTCTGTGCCCTTCATGATTCTGTAGATGGTCAATAGGTCGCCTCTCTCTCTCCTTTGCACTAGTTTAGTCAGTTTCTCCTCATATAAGTTTGCAAGCGCAGGGGCCATTTTTGTTGCTGTTCTCTGATTTTTTTCTATTTTCTTTATACTCTTTTTGGCACTGGGTGACCACAATGTCGCCGCATATTCTAGTCTGGGAGTCTAGGCCTTATCAGTGTGACTAACTTTTTTTTTTTTTAATAATTTCTTCATCCAAATATTTAAATGCCACTTTTATTGATCTTATCAAGTTATAGGATTCTCCGACAATTTTGTTTATCTGTTTGTCATAGGACAAGTCGTTTGAGATAATTACACCCAAATCATTTTCGGATCCCACTTTCTTTACCTCCTTAATTCCAATCTTATATTGTCCTGATATTCTATTCTTACTTTTTCCAAACTCCATTATGTTACACTTAATGTTGAAGTCCACTTCCTATTTCTGACTGCAGTTCCATACCTTATTCAGGTCTTCCTGAAGTGATTCGCAATCCGTTTTAGTTTTTACTTTCCTTAACAATTTAGCGTCGTCGGCAAAGAAGCTCATGTAGCATTGCACATCATCATCCATGTCATTCACATAAGTAGCAAACATTATTGGAGCCAGTACAGATCCTTGCGGAACTCCACTGATCACCTCTTTCCATCCTGAAAAATTTACTCTGAGTACTACTCTCATCTTTCTACCAATCAGGAAGACCTCCATACATTTTAGTAGGTTCCCTTGTATTCCTCGTATATGTTACAATTTTTTTTTTAAATACTTTTTTGTGTGGTACCTTGTCGATAGCTTCTGTAAGTCCAGGAAGGCACAATCAGCCCATTCATTCCTTTCTTGTACTATGTCTATTAGTTTTGAGTAAAAAGATATTAAGTTTGTTGTACATGATCTTCCTTGCCTGAACCCAAATTGTCTTGGGTTTATTATATTATTTTCTTCCAGGTGTTTTAACCATCTGTTCTTGATCATTTTCTCACATATTTTGGTTATAGTGCTTGTTAGTGAGACCGGTCTATAGCTAGCTGGTTCTTCCTTGTTCCCTCCTGTATATATTGATACAATGTTAGTACTTTTTCAGTCTTTTATTATTTTTCCTTCTTTAAGTGAGTAATTTATTATGATATGTATTTTGTCCAATAGTTCTTCTTTGCATTCTTTTAGAATCCAATCTTTAATTCCGTCCGGATTTCCTTCGTCCCAATATTGTGCCCTCTCTCTAGTGTATTCTATATTTCTTGGCGTAGTTTTACCATTTCCTGTTTATCTTTAAGTTTACCATTCACGTATCGATAGAATAGATTGGGTTGCTCTTTGCATTTATATATCATGTCTTTTTCATAGTTCCTTTTTTCGTCTCTTCGCACGTTTACATATTCATTTCTATAGTTTATATATATTTGCTATTTTCCTTTTTTTTTTCTCCATCATTTCCAAGCTCTGTCCCTTCTGTCTTTCGCCTGACTGCATCTTCTGTTGAACCAGCATTTAATAAACATCATCTCTAGCTTCTGTCTTGGTATGTGCCTATTCACCCCTCCATTGTAATTTTCCATCAAGATATTCCATTTCTCTATCACTTTTGTGTCTTCCATGTAAAAATTTGGCCAATTTGCATTCTGAAGGAATTTCTTTAGTTTTCCAAATTCCGTTTTGCTGTACATCAATCTTCCTTTCCTATGGTTTTCATTTCTCTCCATGTATATTTCTTCCTTTAGTTCAGTCTCAATAAGTATATGGTCAACTCTTTCCAATTGGTGTCTTATATTGGATTCTATCCACAATTTCAGGTTCTGTTGTAAATATTAAATCTAGTCTCGACGGCTCCTCGTTATTTCTGTATCTGGTGTTTTCACTGACCCACTGTGTCATTGTATATTCCATGGTCATTGTATATATGACCCCACAAGTCTTCTCCGCCTTTCACTGTCATGTCTTCCAACCAAATTTTTCTGCAGTTAAAGTTCCCCATAATTACCAGGTTACCTCAGCCCATTAGTATCTCACTTAATGAATGCCTTGTATCTTCCAGCATTTTCATATGCTCGTTCTCTTTCCAAGCGTTCGTTTTTGGGGGCACATAAGTCACCATAAACTTTTTACTTTTCATGTACTTGCCTTCGACTTTTATCATGATCATTTCTACATTACCCTTGCCCTTGTATGTGTGTGTGTGTGTGTGTGTGTGTGTGTGTGTGTGTGTGTGTGTGTGTGTGTGTGTGTGTGTGTGTGTGTGCGTGTGTGTGTGTGTGTGCGTGCGCGCGCGCGTGTGTGTGTGTGATTCACCATGGTCATGGTCTTCGATCACGTGTTGGACTCGTGATCCACAATTATTAACTAACTGGATAACTCAGAGCTCGTATGACCGATCTATGGGTAATACTGTGACCTAACACGCACACACACACCCAACCCCCGCCCACGAGATTTGGAGTAACACCCCGCAGCGAAGCGATACTGAAATTATTTCAGCCCTGGGCGGGAGTCGAACCCAGACCATCGTAGTGGCAGGCGAGAACTATAACCACAGCGCCACGAGGCGTGTATGTGTGTGTGTGAGTGTGTGTGTGTGTGTGTGTGTGTGTGTGTGTGTGTGTGTGTGTGCGTGTGTGTGCGTGTATGTTATTCATCATGGTCATGGATCACGTGTTGGACCTAGTGACCGACAGCTATTTCCCTCTTGGAAGGGAGCTCAGATCTCATATATGATCAATCTATGGATAATAGTGTGAGCTTACACGCACATACACCCCCAACTCCCCACCCACGATAGTTGGAAAAAATAACCCGCAGCGCTTCGATACAGAAATTATAACAGCCCTGGGTGGGATTCGAACCCGGACCGCCGCAGTGGCAGCCGGGAACTGTACCATTGCACAACGGAGTCGTGTGAGTCGTGTGTGTGCGTGTGTGTGTGTGTGTGTGTGTGTGTGTGTGTGTGTGTGTGTGTGTGTGTGTGTGTGTGTGTGTGTGTGTGTGTGTGTGTGTGTGTGTGTGTGTGTGCGCGTGCGTGTGTTTATGTGTGTGTGTGTGTGTGTGTGTGTGTGTGTGTGTGTGTGTGTGTGTGTGTGTGTGTGTGTGTGTGTGTGTGTGTGTGTGTGTGTGTGTGTGTGTGTGTGTGTGTGTGTGTGTGTGTGTGTGTGTGTGTGTGTGTGTGTGTGTGTGTGTGTGTGTGTGTGTGTGTGTGTGCGTGTGTGTGCGTGTATGTTATTCATCATGGTCATGGATCACGTGTTGGACCTAGTGACCGACAGCTATTTCCCTCCTGGAAGGGAGCTCAGATCTCATATATGATCAATCTATGGATGATAGTGTGAGCTTACACGCACATACACCCCCAACTCCCCACCCACGATAGTTGGAAAAAATAACCCGCAGCGCTGCGATACAGAAATTATATCAGCCCTGGGTGGGATTCGAACCCGGACCGCCGCAGTGGCAGCCGGGAACTGTCCCATTGCACAACGGAGTCGTGTGAGTCGTGTGTGTGTGTGTGTGTGTGTGTGTGTGTGTGTGTGTGTGTGTGTGTGTGTGTGTGTGTGTGTGTGTGTGTGTGTGTGTGTTTGTGTGTGTTTTGTGTGTTTGTTTTTTGACGAGTGTGTCTAGGAATTCTATTGCTCCTTCAACGCTGTCCTCTATGATGGACATACTCGTCAAACAACAAGATGAGTCTTTCAATACCAGCGTCTACACCAATCCTACAGTCACCCGACATTGCCTCAGTGGAAATAGTGAGTGCCCACAGCGCTATAAGGATGCCACCATCGATGCCTACATTAGAAGAGCCTTAACACACTGCAGCTCCTGGCATCAAGCACACTACGAGATATATTGCTCCACCCAAGTATTGATTAATAACGCTTTCAGTGAAAAGGATATAAGACGTCAGATAACTAAGATTATTGATAACTAGTACAAGATATGTAACAGTAACTAACATAAAAAGATTGATGATAATAAAATAAGCCTGTACTATACAGTAAAGCCACCTTTTCATCAGCTTACAAGAAAGAAGAGAGATTTATGAAGAAAATAATAAGACAAAACATCTAGCCAACAGATCCAGACAAAATATACAATTTTATCACTTATTATAAGTCTAAGAAGATTAGCCATCTCCTTCTTAACAATAGTCCCGCAACAAAACACGGAGACACTTCAAAAATCGCATGTCATTTACAGGTTCAATTGCAAAAGAGGAGACTGAATCCCTCCCATCTTCCTACATTGGCATGGAGTCATTGTTGTCATTGCCTGGATAAAGCCCTCAGCTAAGCCAGAACCAGTTTTTTTCAATCCCCCTTCCACTAAGCCAAAAGAGAGACAAAATCCCCTAGTCATCCCCAAGGGGATTTTGTCTCTCTTTTGGCTTAGTGGAAGGGGAATTGAAGAAACTGGTTCTGGCTTGGCTGAGGGATTTATTCAGGAACAAATGAGGGTAAGCTAGTTTCATTAATTGGGACCTGACAGAAGTTAATTCATGTTCTAAAAATTGGGGGCTACAAATCCTAAAGGCTTGAAGAAAAAGTCCCGAAGCTACACTCCTTTTAATGTGATCTGAGGGATGACTGAAGAAATGAAGGTAACTTCCTGAATGGGTGTTCTTTCTAAAAAACAGTAAGGCAAGCTTATTCCCATTCCTCATAATTAAGGTGTCTAAACAGGGGATTTTGTCATCTTTTTCCCATTCCACTTTGAACTTGATGTTAGTTGTTGAATTTTTTAGCTTATCTAGAAAAATATTAGAGGGACCCCAATTCTCATCCCTAAGAGTGCAAATATCATCAATGTATAATGTGTCATTATTTACAATATATTGTGTCATTATTTACAATATATTGTGTCATTATTTACACAAACCATTTACCCTCACCACAACTGTACCTCCTTTTTTCAGACATTCTGCATGGCATCCATCCAGACCAGGTGCCTTACCTGTTCTCATCATCTTAACAGCTGCTCTCACTTCATCTTCCCTTTTTTCTCCTCCATTTTCCTCACTCATCATTGTCATTTTCTTAGCGCTTCCCACCGCAACTACATTTTCCTCCCTATCCTCCATATTTAGCAACCCACTTAAATATTCTGCCCTCCTTCCTCTCACTGCCTTCTCTTCCATTTTCATCTCTCCATCTGCACCTTTTACCTTTTCGTCTACTTGAATCGCCTCCTCTTCCTCATTTAATTTCTTTCCAAATTATCTTTTTATTACATACAAAATTTTCTGTCATATTCTTACCCCATTTCACATCTGCTCTCCTCTTTGCCTTCTTTATCGTATGCTTTACTTCTCTTCTCTTTACATTGTACCTCTCATACGATTCCTTCGTCCTAATTTGTAACCAATCTATGAAAGCCTGCTTCTTCTCTTCCACACACTTCTTTGCTTCCTCACCCCACCACTCACTACCCTTCCGTCTATTTCCTCCCATCCTCCTTGTTCCACACTCCATCTTTGTTCACCCTATGACTCCCTCCTTGAACCATTCCATTCCTCCTCCACTCCTAGCTCTACTACCTCCCACTCCTCTCTCAAGTTCTTCTTCTTCTCATTCTCATTTTCTTTCTCATTTAAGCAGTTCACTCTAAGTACCTCGCTACCCTCTGCCCTTTCTCTTTTTCTCCACCTATTCTCCACTCTCAACTTACTTTCCACCAGAAAATGATCTGACATTCACACACTCTCTCCCCTTAGACCATGTACATCCCTAACTCTTCCTACTATACTCCTGGTCACCACTATATAGTCCATTAACGTTCTATCTGCCACCCTTTCATCCACTACCCTTTCCCATGTGTGTATATGCTTGACTTTCTTCCTAAACACTGTATTTGCTATCATCAACTCTCTTTCGAGACACATCTCCACCATCAACTCTCCAGTACAATTTTTCTCAGAATTCCATACTTCCCAATCACTCCGTCTATTGGTTCATTTCCTATCCTAGCATTAAGGTCTCCCAATACAGCTACATTGACATTTCTCCCTAATCATTCTATGCACTCATTTAAATCGATCCAAAACCCTCCCTCTTATACGCTCTTCTCACTAACAGGCCTATACGCACTTACAAAAATCTACATCTCCCTTCCCAGCTTCACCTTCATGCACATCAACATTGAAGAAACCTCCTTCCACTCCACTACATGCTTACCTATCTCTTCACTTACAAGTATAACCACCCCTTTACTCCCTTGTCTTTTTTTCACTCCTGAGAACCTCCCAACTATACTCCCAAACTCACACTCGCCCCTGCCTTTCAACTTAATTTCACTCAATGCCAACACACCCATCTTTCTTCTCACAAACATACTGCCTATATCTTCCCTTTTACTCTCATCTGTACCACATCCACGCACATTAAAAGACCCAAACCTTAGGGTACTGGTTGGAAAACTCCTAGGCCCTCTTATGCCTTTATTTCTTATTTATTTATTTATTTATCTATTTTTTTAGGAATGTCCCCTGTGGGACTACAGGTAGCAGGACTCCTAATCCTATCCCCCGTCCCATTTTTTGTCTCCTCCCACGACTCAAGTGGGAAGACTTAGGGGTAGCATTCTTTTCCCCCACCACAGCGTAGGCGAGAAAAGGAAATTGATATCCAGAGAAATGGTACAGGACATTAACAAGGGGTTGGGGGACAGCATATGGGAGGGACAGTTGCAGTCTAATAAAAGTGTCATAATTTCTCTATGAACAGAGTCTTCCTATATCACAGACAAAATGATGTGTGACTCTGGTCCGTAGGGGTGACCTATATACACCCTAAAGTATCAACTGCATGCTACTTTGCCATAATAACATGCAGCCAATACTCCATACGGAAAAAGATAAATAAATATATCCACTTGTGCTAACGAATTCCCAAATAACTTGTAATCTTACTTACTGTTGTTTTTACCTATGTACATTACCTTGCATTTACTTGTGTTAAATTTCATTAACCACTTTTCAGACCATTGCTGTAATTTATCTAAATCTTCTTGAACAGATTGATTATTTGCCATTCCGCACAGTTTTGTATCATCAGCAAATTTGGAAACAGTAGATTTTAATCCGTGGTCTATATCATTTACATATACTATGAATAGAAGTGGCCCAAGAACGGAACCCTGAGGAACTCCATTTGTAACATTTTTCCATCCAGAAGTCTTTCCATTTAAAACAACTCTGTTTTCGATCATTCAACCAATTAATAGTCCAACTTAATAGGCTACCACCTTTTCCGTGTGAAGCTAATTTAGTAAGTAATCTTTCGTGGGGGACGGTATCAAAAGCCTTTGGAAAGTCTAGATATATTAAATCTGTATTGTTTCTTTTGTCATAATTCCGAGAGAACTGTGTTGTACAATTCGAGTAAGCTAGTCACCTAAGAACGGTTTCATCTGAAACCATGTTGGCTATCATTTATCAAACAGTTACTTTATAAATGATGTTCGATAGCATCTCTGATGATAGTTTCCATCATTTTTCCTACAACTGAAGTAAAACTTATAGGCCTACTTTTCTCTTCCCCATTGTCCTTCCCCTTTTTATTTATTCTCTTCCTCTTCCTCTTCCTCTATCTGAAAGAAATCTGTCTTCTTTATTCTCATCGTTCTCACTCAGTCCCAAGTTTTAGTCTCCTTCGAGGTTCAATAAGAAGTTTCTTCGGCTTTTGCTGTAATTCCTTTTTTCATTAGTTATTTTTCCTTATGCCCCCCTCCTTTCCCTCGCTGTTCCTACTTTTCTAGTTTTCCCTCCCTCACAACTATTACCTTCATTTTGTCTACCTCTCATTTCTCATTCTTTTTCCTCAAGTTGATTCATACTACATTCATTCTTTTTTATTCTTCCAGCCCTTTTTCCATCATCATTCCGCATTTGTCCTCTCTCACTTCTCCTTTTTTTTCATTTCCATTAGTTCTTCCTTGCTTCTTCCTTACTTTCCTGTTTTCCTTTTTTATTTATCGCTTTCTATCTTTTTTTTTAATTCATCAAAATCATATCTTATTGCCTCATTTCATCCTTCTACCTTTCTATTTGTGCTTTAGTTTCTCCATAACATATCTCTTTATTGCTCATATTAATTTTAACGTCCTCCTTTTTTTTTATTACCTTTCATCTTCTATCTCTGTCGCTACTTTTATCTCTCCCTCCCTTCTCCCTTTAATTCTGTTACAAATTATCAACGTAAGCCTTCACTCTTCCTTTTTCTTCTACCCCTTTCTCCTGTTGCCTTCATCCAGCCCTTTTAGCTATCTTCTTCCCTTCCTAATTAAACCACTTTCTCTTTAATCCTTTGCATTCTATTTTCTTGTCAGTCTAATTAATTTACGGTCTCTTACGCCCCTCTCTCCCTGTCTGCATCTTTCTGTCAATCGGTCTGTTTCTCTCCCTTACTACGCATCTCTCCTCTGCCTACTTTCACTTATGTGCTTGTCTGTAGTTGCTTGGTCGTGTGTGTGTGTTTGCATGTGTCTAGATGTGTTTGTATATGTATGTGTATGTGTGTGTTCTTGCAAGACACGGTGTGTGTATGTGAATGTGCGTGTCTGTATGTGTATTTACCTAGATGTATTTACCTAGTTGTATTTTACGGGAAGGGGAGCTATGCTCATGGTGACCCATTTTTTGTATCTCGCAAGATCAAGTTTGTTCATAAGTTTTTGTATTGTGTTTGCACACACTATTTTTTCGTCTTATTTGTTCCATATATCTATGACTATGTGGGAAGCTGTTCTTTTCTAGGTCTCTTCTGTAGTTGTCCTTTTTGAGTTTCATTACATGTCCTCTTGTTTTTCTCTGTCCCTCTTTATCAGGTCCTCTCTATCAAGGTGTTCTTTTCCTTTCATAATTATGTAGACGATTAGCAGGTCCCCTCGTTCTCTTCTTTGTTCCAGAGTCGGCAATTCCAGTTCGGCCAGTCTTTATTCATATGTCAGGTTCGAAAGTGTTAGGGTCATCTTTACCGTTGCTCGTTGTATTCTAATTGTCTTATATATTTTTGTGTGTGTGCGCTGGAAATTCCAGTTTTGGTCTTATCAGTGTTTGTAATATTTTCTTAATTGTTTTCTTATCCAGGTATTTAAAGGGCATCTTTATTGATCTCAACAAATTGTATGTTTCTCCGACTATTTCATTTATATGTTTATCTGGCGACATGTCTTTGGTGATGATTACTCCTAGGTCCCTTTTAGAATTTACTTTCTTTACTTCTTTTCCGTCAGTTTTATACTGTCCTGATATTCTATTTTTGCTTTTCCCAAATTCGATTATACTGCATTTTTTAATGTTAAGTTCTACTTTACATTTCTTGCTCCACTCTGAGATTTTGTTCAGATCACTCTGTAATGAGTCACAGTCTATTTCGGAGTTTATTCTCTTTAAAAACTGCGTCATTCGCAAAGAAGTTCATGTAACATTTAATACTTTCGTCCATGTCATTTACATGTATAGCAAACATTATCAGGGCCAACACTGAGACCTGTGGGACTCCTCTACTCATTCCTTCCCATTTTGAATATTTATATCTGAGTACTACTCTCATTTATCTTCCGTATAGGAAGTCCTCCATCCAATTCGATAGTTTTCCATGTATGCCTATTGTTTCCAGTTTATATAGCAATTTTCTGTGTGGTAACTTATCAAATGCCTTTTGTAAGTCCAGGAAGGCACAGTCTGCTCAGCCATTCCTTTCTTGCAATATATCTATCAATCTTGAATAGAAACAAATCAAATTAGTGGTACATGATCTTTCCTGTCTGAATCCAAATTGCCTCGGGTTCAGTGTTTTGTTATCCAGATATTTTGTCCCTCTATCTTTGATGATCCTCTCACAAATTTTAACTATTGTACTCGTTAGGGACACCGGTCTATAATTTTTTGGGTCTTCCTTATTTCCTCTATCATGTATTGGCACTATATTTGCATTTTTCCAATCTCCTGGTAGTTTTCCTTCTTTGAGTGAGCATTCAATTATTTTGTATATTTTTCCTGTTAGTTCGTCTATACATTCCTTTAGTATCCAGTTTGCAACTCTGCCCTGGCCATGTGGTTTGTTAACGTCAAGCTTTATACTTGATTCATTATTTCATTCTGAGTAATATTTAATTCCTTCATTGGAGGAAATCTTACTTAATTCTTTGTTTGTAGTTTTTTAGGTTTTCTTTTTCTTTGGTAAATACAGATTTGAAATGTTTGTTCATGATATATCCCATTTCTATATCTTCTGTGTATTTATCCTTTATTACCTTGACGTAATTTAAATATTTCCTGTTTATTTTTCAGTTTGCCGTTTACATATCTATGAAATAATTTGGGTTGTCTATTATGTCCTTTTCATAATTACTTTTTTCTTCCCTACGTATTTTTACATATTCATTTCTTAGTTTGGTGTATATTTTCCATTTCTCAGATTTTTTTCCCATCTTTTTCTGACTTTATCTTTTCTATCTTTTGCCTCATTGAACTTTTTATTGTACCAGGATTGTATATATACCCTTTCCTGTTTTTGTCGAGGTACATACTTGTCCACTCCTTCATTATAGATTTCCTTCCAAATTGTCCATTTTCCTCCCACCTTTGTTTCTTCATTATTAGATTTTTTCCTAATTTGCTTCTTGAAAAAAATTCCAAGCTTCCCAAAATCTGTTTTGTTATACATTAAAATTCCTTTTCTGTATTTTTCGTTAATTTTTTACATTTGTTTCTTAATTTAATTCTAGTTCAAGTAGTATGTGATCACTTTTTCCAATTGGTGTCTTGTATTCGATTTTACCCACAATTTCGGGTTCTGATGTGAATATAAAATCCAATCTTGAGGGTTCCTCGTTATTTCTATATCTGGTGTTTTCCTTCATCCATTGTGTCAATGTGTAATCAATGGTCATTTCCAGTAATATGTTTCCCCAGTAATCTTCCCCACTTTTCACAGTCACTTCTTCCAGACATATTTCTTTCGAGTTAAAATCACCCATAATTACCAGATTTCTCTCTTTCTTTAGCATTTCATTCGGTGTTTTCCTTGTGCCTTCCATCATTTGGAGTGTTCACTTTCATTCCATGCGTGAGTTTTAGGCGGGACATAAATCACTGCACACTTTCTGTTTTTCATATCTCTATGATGTGAATATCAAATCCAATCTTGAGGGTTCATCGTTATTTTTATATCTAGTGTTTTCCTTCATCCATTGCGTCAATGTGTAATCAATGGTCATTTCCAGTAATATGTTCACCCAGTGATCTTCTCCACCTTTCACAGTCATTTCTTCCCAACATTCTTTCGAGTTAAAATCACCCATAATTACCAGATTTCCCTCTTTCTTTAGCATTTCATTCAGTGTATTTCTTGTGCCTTCCATCATTTGGAGTGTTCACTTTCATTCCATGCGTGAGTTTTAAGCGGGACATAAATCACTGCATACTTTCTCATTTTTAATATCTCTATGATGTGAATATCAAATCCAATCTTGAGGGTTCATCGTTATTTCTATATCTGGTGTTTTCCTTGACCCATTGCGTCAATGTGTAATCAATGGTCATTTCCAGTAATATGTTTCCCCAGTGATCTTCTCCACCTTTCACGACCATTTCTTCCCAACATTCTTTCGAGTTAAAATCACCCATAATTACCAGATTTCCCTCTTTCTTTAGCATTTAATTCAGTGTATTTCTTGTGCATTCCATCATTTGAAGTGTTTACTTTCATTCCATGCGTGAGTTTTAAGCGGGACATAAATCACTGCATATTTTCTATTCTTTATATCTCTATGATGTGAATATCAAATCCAATCTTGAGGGTTCATTGTTATTTCTATATCTGGTGTTTTCCTTGACCCGTTGCATCAATGTGTAATCAATGGTCATTTCCAGTAACATGTTTCCCCAGTGATCTTCTCCACCTTTCACAGTCATTTCTTCCAGACATATTTCTTTCGAGTTAAAATCACCCATAATTACCAGATTTCCCTCTTTCTTTAGCATTTCATTCAGTGTTTTTCTTGTGCCTTCCATCATTTAGTGTTCACTTTCATTCCATGCGTGAATTTATGCGGGATATAAATCACTGCATGCCCTCTATTTTTTATATCTCTATCATTAACTCATATCATAATCAGCTCCACATTGTTCTCTCCTTCTGTGATTTTTGTCACATTTAGGCTTTTTTTGGCTATCAACATTACTCCTCCACCCTGCTTTGTTTCTTTGTTTCTGATCCAACAATTATATAATCCTTAGCCTGTACTATTTGGTGGTAATGATCCTTTCAATTTTGTCTCCACAATCCCCATTATATCTGGTGTTTCTTGTTCCAGGTAGTCATTCAATTCATCTATTCCTGATATCAATCCGTCTATGTTGGTATATGTTACCTTTATTTTTTTTTTCTTTTCTGCCTTTTCTTCTTGCTCCTGCATTTCCTTTTCCCTTATATACCATTTCCTTAGTCTCAAGTCCATCACTCTAAAAAAAAAATTCCTTCCTTTCGTTCTCCGTTCTTTTCTCGTTCTTTTCCTTAGCTTCCTCTTTTAGTGTTTTTTCTTTCTCTTTTTCTTCGTCATTCAGTTCTTTTTTTATCTATAAACTATTGTAGTTATTACTTTTTGCTAGTCTTCCTCTGTTTATCATTTTGAGAGGTCTATTCTTTTCTTCAGAATATTTTCCCATTCTGTAAATTTCTTCAAATCCCTTTTCAAGTCCTTGTGGCTCCTTCTGTATTCCTTTTAGTATTTCTGTCACTATATCCATTTCGTCCTTTTTCCTTTCGGAACCTTATTAGTCCATGTTTCTCTTTCATACCATAGAATACAATACTTTTTTTTTTTTTTTTGTCTATTGCGTCTCTTACCCAATCTTTTTTTCCTTTATT
>NC_134795.1:42427525-42440025 GCF_046742065.1 Oratosquilla oratoria | reverse complement strand
TTCTCGTTTTCTTCTAACATTTGAAATAAAGTTACTGGCCGGATTGTGGTACATCAAAAGCTTATGATCAAGCTTATGATCAAGTTTATGGTCGCCTTTTTATATACTTTTTACTCTTGTCTCTACATTTGATTGTATAAGTGTTTATCTTTCAAAAATAGCATCTGCTGTTTCCCTAAAACTTGTTCATAGCATAAACTTTAGCTAATAGACTGCCGAATTTAATCATGTAACTAGCAGTCTTTATATTGATTAGAAATCTTGCCATCATAGACCTTTGCTTCTCTCTGTCTCTATAGTAGAATTTTTTTTGTAGTTTCATTAGGTTTCTCCTCACCTCGGACGTCGTTTAGTTCCAGGATATCACGAATGAAACAAACTCTCCAGATTGTGGATTTCTGTAACTGTTCTGACGTTATGTATATAGCCCCTCATCTTCATCTAGTTGTTCCATGGCCCAATACTTGCATCTACTTGGACACTGATTACATTTGGTGAACCAATGCCTTTAAGCACACGAGGCAATTCGGTTGAAACTGTAGGTGGTAATTATCTATCAGGAAAACCCGTAATAACTTGGGCTGCACTATCTATGTTGGGTTAAGATGTTATAGCAGTATAATCTCACCTTCTCTTCACACAATTTCTAGTTCAATATAGGATGCCCAACAAATTATAATGTCATTATGACAGTATATCATACATCTATGATGATTTTTCATGTTTGCCATTCGGGACATGCCAGAAATATGTTTTGCAACTGCCAGTGTGTGCGAGGTGATCTTTGTTTCATCTTTTGTTTAGTATGTGTGATCCTGGAGAGACTTTTCTAGCTTACATAGTTTTCGTAGTTATTTACATAAGAACATAAGAATAAAAGGAGACTGCAAGAGACCATAAGGCCTACACTAGGCAGCTCCGTATCCATCACCACCTGTCATCCCCATCCATAAAGTTGTCTAATCGTTTTTTAAAACAACTGATAGTTTCAGCGCTTACTACATGGTTGCTAAGTTTATTTCATTCATCGACCACCCTATTAGTAAACCAATTCTTGCCTATTTCCTTCTTAAATCTAAATTTGTCCAGTTTATACCCATTACTGCGAGTCCTGCCCTGTTGTTTTATTATGATGACCTTGTTTGCTTCACCCTTGTTATAGACTTTGATCCACTTGAACACTTCTATTAGATCACCCTGCACTCTGCGTCTTTCCAGAGAGTGTAAGTCTAGGTGCCTAAGCCTCTTTTCGTAAGGCAAATTTCCGAGTCTATGTATCATTTTGGTCATTCTTCTCTGTACTGATTCTAGTGAATTTATGTCCATTTTGTAGGACGGAGACAAAAACTACCGCATAGTCAAGGATGGGTCTAACTATCGCTAGATAGAGTTTAATAATTATCTCTGCACTTCTATTCGTTACCGTCCTAGCAATGAAGCCTAATGTACTGTTAGCTTTATTTCTGACGCTAATGCACTGCTTCCTGGTTTTAAGGTCCGGACTCACCAGAACTCCCAAGTCCCTCTCGCACTCAGATTTTTCTAAAAATCTAAAGCCTAACCACCAGTGGCAAGGTGTAAACTCTCGAATAGGAGACCCAATAGTTAAAGAAATTGTAATCTGTATTTCATTTTCATTTCATAATTTAGCTTATACAATGCTTATATAATTGTATAACCTTGTTTTACTTGCCCCTGCAGTTGAAAACCCGTGCTCAGCAGTGCGTTGCTCTGGCGGTAAACAGTGCGCCATAAACCAGTATGGCGTTGCCATGTGCGAATGTCCACAATGGTGCCAACCAGTGGTCATCCCTGTATGTGGCACTGATGGCATCACCTACAACTCCCTCTGCCACCTGGAGAAGGAAGTCTGCACCCGTCAGCTCTCTGTCAGTCTGGCCTACGTAGGCATGTGTGGTAAGTGTGCCACATCAGCTTATAATCTATCCATAACCATTCTCCACTCACTCCTTTCTCTTGACTTCTCCCTTTCCTGCTCAACAGACATTTCCCTTTTTACTCAAAGCCCCCCTCACCCTATCCGTCCATCTCATTCTCGGTCTTCACCCCGCCCCACACGTTTACGCCAGCCACTCCAGTCTTCCACATTATTTTTGACTGCTTTTCCTCACTTATCCTTTCCATGTGCCCAAAACATTCCAGTATTCTTGCGACAGCCCTATTTACCACCACTCTATCCACTCCTGCCCGCCTCCTCACCTCCTCACTTTTCACCCTATTCATCAACTTGATCTCAAACACATTTAAAATTCTCCTTTCTGCTTCTTTAGATTCCAAGTACAAGCTTATACAGGATGAAATAGTGTAGATGCCGTCTATACTATGTTTGGTAACGTGTTTGCCAATAAAAACACTAATTTGACAGGTTCGAGAGGACCGTGTGAGGGACAGAAATGTGAATTCGGGGGTGTCTGCGTGGAGCGCTACGGCCAGTCGGAATGTCGGTGTCCTGCATGTATAGGGGAGTACAAGCCAGTGTGCGGCAATGACCACGACACCTACGACAGCGAATGTGCACTCATCCAGCATTCCTGTCTGTCTAAGACGCATATCGAAGTTCAGAGTGAAGGAAAATGTGGTAAGTATTTTACTATGTATAAAGAGTGCACAACCAACTACTGTTTTGTTAGAACATAACAGTATGTATTATACATCTCTTCATAACCTTTTAGGTAAAGTTCCTATGGGGCACATGTAACTCAATGATTCAATACACCTTTAATAATAGTAGTAGTAGTAGTAGTAGTAGTAGTAGTAGTAGTAGTAGTAGTAGTAGTTTATATATATTATGTAGTAGTAGTAGTAGTAGTAGTAGTAGTAGAAGTAGTAATAGTAGTAGGTGTAGTAGTAGTAGTACGTGTAGTAGTAGTAGTCGTAGTAGTAGTAGTAGTATTAGTAGTAGTGGTAGTAGTAGTAGCTGTAGTAGTAGAAGTAGCAGCAGCAGTAGTGGTAGCAGCAGCAGCAGTAGTAGTAGTAGTAATAGTAGTAGTAGTAGTAGTAGTAGTAGTAGTAGTAGTAGTAGTAGTAGTAGTAGTAGTAGTAGTAGTAGAAGTAGTAGTAGAAGTAGTAGTAGTAGTAGTAGTAGAAGTAGTAGTAGTAGTAGTGAGCACAACGGTGTGTATGGTATTCGTCACTTAAAGCAGAAATATTAAGATATTTTAAGATGTATTAAGGTACCTTATCGCCTTTCCTAAATATTTGTACTTATTTATTTATTTATTTAATTCTGTTATTTCTTATTTACTTATTATCATTATTTCTTACTCATTTATTCAGCTAAATTATTCTTTATTTATCTTTTTATTTATTTGTTTATTTATTTACTTATCTATTTATTCATTTATCATCGTTCTTTACTATTCTTTCATCTCTTTTTAAATTTTAATGCATAAAGCATGAATTCACATATTTATCCTCAATATCCTCTTCATACAAGCCTGGATGCATTGATAAAAAAACAACTATAAATTATGACTTGTATCTCTTTATCTTTGCCTATATCTCCCTCATATCTCCCTCGCTCCCTCACGGTCCTCTCCCCCATCTCTCTCTCTCTCTCTCTCTCTCTATATATATATATATATATATATATATATATATATATATATCTGTTTCTCTCTCTCGCTCGCTTTCTTCTTCTCCCTCCTTCTGTCGTTCCTCTCCTCTCCTTCTCTATAAAAAATATTCAAGAGCCACAAGTTTAGAGCCAGGATTTAACGGGAGCTCCAGAGCATGGTGGGGTAGAGATAAATATGATATAGGAGACTAGACTGTGTAAAGTTCACACAGGGCATTTACACAAGCCTGATTTTAAGGTATACTTGATGAATAATTGTAGAGATAGATATAAGCTCAAAAATGTAGATAACCGCAGATGATGCGTTTTGTCAGTGAACGAGAGATAAACAGCTGTTGACCATACAGGTTTATTTACTAATTCGTCCGTATGCAAAATTTTGGTTCGTGAGCGGTGTCTAGCATGTCAACATGCAGCTAAAGGCACAATAAGAATTTTATGACCTACAGTAGACGTTAGTCCCCTCTTCCCTCTCCCCTCTTCCCTCTCCCCTCTTCCCTTCTCCCACCCCCTTTATCCCCCCGCAGCCCAAGAGAGCCGATGCTAACCGCAACCCACCCGCTAAACCCCTTCCTATTTTACAATCCTTATTCTCACCCCATCTTCTCTTCTCCATCTCTCCTTTTCCCCTATCTCTCTCTCCCTTTGTATCCTCTCCCCTCCCATCTATCTGCTTTCCCCCTCACTTGCCCTCTCTCTCTCTCTCTCCCCTTATTCTCTCTCTCTCTCTCTCTCTCTCTCTCTCTCTCTCTCTCTCTCTCTCTCTCTCTCTCTCTCTCTCTCTCTCTCTATCTATCTATCTCTATCTCTCTCTCTCTCTCTCTCTTTCTTTCTTTGTTCATCCACCTGTCTCCCTCTCCCACTCTCTTTCTCCTTCTTTCGCCTCCTCTTTCTCTTCATCTACTTCTCTCATCCTTACTATTTCTCTCTCAAAATTCTCTCCCTCTCTCGCTCTGTCTCTGACACTTTCTCTCTATTTCTGTCTGTCTGTCGGTCTCATCCTATATCTCTCGCTATACATATCCACCTATCTATCTATCTATCTATCTATATACTGTATATATATATATATATATATTTATGTATATATATATATATATATATATATATATATATATATATATATATATATCTTTCCCATTCTCTCTCCCTCACGCTGCCTCTTACTTTCTTATCCCCTCCTATCATCCACCTCCTCCTACTCCCCTCCTGACCCCCTCTCCCATCTCCCTCTCCTGTCCTCCCCCTCCTCCCTCTCCTTCCTGTCGCTTAACTTCCCTTTGCGTTTCTCTCCTCCTGTTCCCTCTAAATCTATATCCATCATACATAACTACTATCAAATCTCAAGCCCTGGCTCTCTTTCCCTAGCTGCCCCTCGCATTATATATGCGCAATTGCATTCGCGGGCACCCCTACCTCTCTCACCCCTCCTACCTAAATGCTTTATATATATCTCGCTATCCTACGCTTTCTCTCAGACCTGCATGAGTTCTCTTAGATAAATATGAGGTGAAATTGTGATCTATTATGTGAGAGCTGGGTACTGGCAAACCAGGGGACGAACATAAAATGCCAATTGGAAGTATTTAAACTAACACAGAGGCTGTGCTCTGGGGCTGGCACAGGTGGGGACTGGAAAGTCTAACACTGTCCATTTAAGTCACCCAAGGACTAGGAGTCCCACCCAGATGGTCGCCAAAACATGCTGCGTTTGTGCATCTGCACAGCAAAATTGCAGACAATGCGCATGCGTCAAAAGTGGAAGGAAATGCACAAACTGCAGAAGAGGAGGGGATTGCAGAAATCAAGAGAAGCAACAACCACCGGAAGCGGGGAATGGTGAAATGGGAGAAGATATGTAGAATATGGAGGATGGGAGCGATGCGATGGAGATTAATGTGGGTGGTGGTCATGTGAATAAGAGAGACTCAGAAGAGGGAAGTGATCCCACGAACTTGAGGTCGGAGGACGAAAGCCCACGTCATCAAGAGCAGCAGAGTGGGAGAGAGGAGGGAAGGTTCTGGCAGACAAGGCACCAGCCCAAGGTTAAGGAGTGGCTGGACGATGCATACAACAGGATACTTGCCTTATCCCAGGAAACCTCTTCACCCCGCTTAATTGCAATGCAATTAAAGGCCTAATAGAGGAAATGACCCATATATCATCTTCCTACGCCCCGATGGTATTCAAAACGTTAGTCATCCTTCCACACCTTACATGTCAGAGGACCCACAGAAAATCTAAGCACTCGGAGAATGTCCAGGCATTGCAACGGAGGATGGAACAGTGGGGAAAAGGAGAAGTGGAGCAACTGTTGATGGAAGCAGAGACTATCCAAGAAAGACTCAACAAGAGCACCAACAGAAAGAAAAGTCCAGAAGACAAGATGAGGCAGGGAAAGGTTTCTGCTGCCATGAGGTCGTTTGCAGGGGAGAATGAAGACCCTGGAGTTCTACCCCTAAACGAGGAAATGCTAAAGACCCTGAGAGCAAGACCAGCAAACCTGGTCTCTAAATTCAGTGGTGACTACCTCCCACCCCACGAGGTACTCTTTCACAGCATCACAAGAGAAAGGATCTGGAACCTTGCTCTACACACCCAGGGAGCGGCGGGACCATCGGGCTTAGATGCATCTAGATGAAAATGTCTCCTTAGGACCAGCCTATTTGTAACGGGAGCGGGGGGACTGCAGGAGGCCATCGCTGGTTTGGCGAAGAAACTGGTGACTGAAGACTGTCAGCACCTGGAGGCATACACAGCGTGCAGACTTATCCCGCTGGATAAGAAGCCTGGTTGTCGTCCGGTTGGCATAGGCAGTATTGAGAATAATAATAGGAAAGAATCATCATGGAAGTCGCAAAGGAAAAAGTTAATGTGGTTGAAAAAATATTAATATCTGCACTGGGGACCATTCAGTGTGTGTGTGTGTGTATAACACTTACCCACGCGTACATACTACCATTGCATCATCATAGCGGGGATGGGTTGAGCATAAGATTCGTGTATATTTATGTAACCCGAGCATACAAATATAAGAAACTGTGCTCAACTTATATCTCTCTTGATGGCGCAGTTGTTAGAGTCACTACCCACTTGGTACATCGTAGCTGAGTTTGAGTCCTTGGTTTCACTACGTATCAGGTTCCGCATATGTCTCCGTCGAGCGCATTGTCAGTCTCGATTGTGATGATGTGGCATTAAAGTGAAAAAGTTAATGTGGATGAAAAAAAAATAATATCTGCACTGGGGACCATTTAGGGTGTGTGTGTGTGTGTGTGTGTGTGTGTGTGTGTGTGTGTGTGTGTGTGTGTGTGTGTGTGTGTGTGTGTGTGTGTGTGTAACACTTACCCACGCGTACATACAACCAATGCACCATCATAGCGGGGATGGGTTGAGCATAAGATTCGTGTATATGTATGTAACTCGAGTCTACATATATAAGAAACTGTGCTCAACTTATATCTCTCTTAATGGCGCAGTGGTTAGAGTCACTGTTCCCTTGGAACATGGGAGCTGAGTTCGAGTCCTTGGCTTCACTACGTATCAGTTTCCGCATATGTCTCCGTCGAGAGCATTGTCAGTCTCGATCGTGATGACATGGAATTAAAGGGAAAAGTTATTGTGGTTGAAAAAAATTAATATCTGCACTGGGGACCATTCAGTGTGTGTGTGTATAACACTTACCCACGCGTACATACTACCATTGCACCATCATAGCATTGTCAGTCTCGATTGTGATGATATGGAATTACAATGAAAAAGTTAATGTGGTTGAAAAAAAGATTAATATCTGCACTGGTGACCATTCAGTGTGTGTGTGTATAACACTAACCCACGCGTACATACTACCATTGCACCATCATAGCGGGGATAGGTTGAGCATAAGATTCGTGTATATGTATATAAATCGAGCATATAAATATAAGAAACTGTGCTGAACTTATATCTCTCTTGATGGCGCAGTGGTTAGAGTCACTGTTCACAAATATAAGAAACTGTGCTCAATTTATATCTCTCTTGATGGTGCAGTGGTTAGAGTCACTGTTCACGTAGTACGTCGGAGCAGAGTTCGAGTCCTTGGCTTCAATACGTATCAGTTTCCGCATATGTCTCCATCGAGCGCATTGTCAGTCTCGATCGTGATGTCATGGAATTAAAGTGAAAAAGTTAATGTGGTTGAAAAAAGATTAATATCTGCACTGGAGACTATTTAGTGTGCGTTTTTGTATAACACTTACCCACGCGTACATACTACCATTGCACCATCATAGCGGGGATGGATTGAGCAAAAGATTCGTGTATATTTATGTAACTCGAGTCTACATATATAAGAAACTGTTCTCAACTTATATCTCTCTTGATGGTGCAGTGGTTAGAGTCACTGTTCACTTGGTACGTCGGAGCTGAATTCGAACACTTGGCTTCACTACGTATTAGTTTCCGCATATGTCTCCGTCGAGCGCATTGTCAGTCTCGATCATGATGACGTGGAATTAAAGTGAAAAAGTTAATATGGTTGAAAAAAGATTAATATCTGCACTGGAGACCATTTAGTGTGTGTGTGTATAACACTTACCCACGCGTACATACTACCATTGCACCATCATAGCGGGGATGGGTTGAGCATAAGATTCGTGTATGTTTATGTAACTCGAGCATACTAGTATAAGAAACTGTGCTCAACTTATATCTCTCTTGATGGTGCAATGGTTAGAGTCACTGTTCACTTGGTACGTCGGAGCTGAGTTCGAGTCCTTGGCTTCACTACGTATTAGTTTCCGCATATGTCTCCGTCGAGCGCATTGTCAGTCTAGATCGTGATGACATGGAATTAAAGTAAAAAATTTAATGTGGTTGAAAAAAATTTAATATCTGCAATGTTGACCATTCAGTGTATATATATATATATATATATATATATATATATAAACTGTATATATATATATATATATATAAACTGTATATATATATATATATATAAACTCGCCTCCACAGTCTATATATATATATATATATATATATATATATATATATATATAGATATGTATATACATATATGTATATATATATATATATGTATGTGTATATATATAATATATATATATATATATATATATATATATATATATATATATATACTTTTTATGAGCGTCGCGTATAAGACTCAAACCTACCGTTCTGACGCCAAGAGCCTCCTAAGACAGTGCCTTAGACCGCTCAGCCACTGATGGTTAAAAATCTCTGAACTCGGAACGCTACTGGTTTCCGAGATTAAGAAAGCTCACTGCTGCCTCTTGGAGTCAGAGTGGTAGGTTCGAGTCTTATACGCGACCGCCATGAAAAATATCTGATTAATGTCGCTGTTCACTAGCGATTTTTTTATGTGATTACAATGGTAAAAGCGTGAAAGTGATTCGTTCTGGTCCTTACCCACTGCTACGAGTGTGGTTGGCTCTCTGGTGGAAAAGGAATATGAATAGCAGCAGTGATCTTTCCTAATCTCGGAAACCAGTAGCGTTCCGATTTCAGGGAGTTTTAGCCATCAGTGGTTAAGCTGTCTAAGGCACTGTCTCAGGAGCCTCTTGGCGTCAGAGCGGTAGGTTCGAGTTCTATACGCGACGGCCATAAAAATTATCTGATTGATGTCGCTATTCACTAGCGAATTTCTCATACACACACACACACACACACACACACACACACACACACATATATATATATATATATATATATATATATATATATATATATATTTATGTATATATACGCGAATAAATCACAAAAACACGTGATTCACAAAATGTGTAATAAAACCACTTGGAAAATAAAATGAAAGGTGACCGAACGTTTTCGTCTATTCAAGACATTTTACCTTGAAAATGTCTTGAATAGACGAAAACGTTCGGTCACTTTATCTTTTATTTTCCAAGTGGTTTTATTACACACACACACACACATATATATATATATACGGTATATACACACACACACACACACACACACACACACACATATATATATATATATATATATTATATATATATGTATATATTATATATATATATATATATATATATATATATATATATATATATATATATATATATATAATGAAGATGGAAAAAGAAGTCACTGGTCTAGTTACGAGTTTTTGAGTTTATTCCTGACCAGTTTTGCTCTAAGCTTCTTCAGGGGAATTTGACTCTGGGGTGAAGCTGGCTCTGTACATAGTAAGCATAGGGCCGCGTTTTCTCCTTGGAGGTGGGCTCCGTTTGTTATTTTTAATACAGTGCACAATAATTTACAATGTAGTTATTTAACCATAGATGTCAGATATTGTATATTAATGTACACTCTATTAAAAACAATAAACGGAGCCCACCTCCAAGGAGGAAACGCGGCTATTTTCTTACTATGTATACCGCCAGCTTCACCCCAGAGTCACATTCCTCTGAAGAAGCATAGAGCAAAACTGGTCAGAAAACTGGTCAGGAAGAAACTCAAAATTTCGAATCTAGATCCGTGACTTTTTTCCCACCTTTATCAACTTTACACAATGTCCCAGCATATATACATATATATATATATATATATATATATATATATATATATATTATATATATATATATATATATATATATATATATATATGTGTGTGTGTGTGTGTGTGTGTGTGTGTGTGTGTGTGTGTGTGTGTGTGTGTGTGTGTGTGTGTGTGTGTGTGTGTGTGTGTGTGTGTGTGTGTGTGTGTACATATATACACGTGGAGTTAAAGACGACAGAATTGTTGTAGTTATTCAATTTTTCTTTGTATTCTCGATTTTCCTGTGGTTCTTTGTGAGAATCCCATCTCACAATCAAAGAACCACAGAATCATAACTACATCAACATATACTACAGAAACATCTTTACTCGTAATTACAAGAAATATGAAAAAGTTATTAAGGATACCATTCATAAGAATTGCCTTCCTACAAATGAGAACAACAAAATCAGAGTTCTCATCTACTACAAAAATCCTAAAACTTCCTCTCTGATCATAACAAACAATTTGTCTAGGCGATCAGACTTCACATCTAAAACTAATGTAGTGTACCAATATTGTTGTTCTACAGGGGATTGTAAGCCTCTCTCTCACACCTACATTGGTTTTACTAGATGTAAAGTCAGCCGTCGCCTATCCTTACATCTACAAGAGGGAGCTATAAAAGAGCATCATAAAAATTTACACAGCGCTGTACTCAGAAGGGATGAATTGATCAATAACACCAAAATTATTGGATCGAGTGATGACCCTAGGAGACTACAATTACTCGAAGCCTTTCACATTAGAGACAAAGCTCTAGTCATTAACATCCAGAGCAATTTAATCTCTACTATCCCATTATATAGAAATAAAAATCCCCCTCCCTCTACCCCCGCTCTCCCTTCACCTCCACCTCCTCTCTCACCCTCGGTGACCACACCCGCCTAACACTCCCCTTACCCCCAACCCCCTTACCCCTTGACCTCTGAGATCCTTTTTCTCTGACCTCTTTTGTCTGACCTGATCTTAGGCCTATATATACATCGGTCAACCCCGACTTGTCACTTTCTTTCTCTCTTCCCTTTAAACGTAAGTCTTCTTATTTATTTGCACACAATTGTCAGCTCTACTATATATATGTAACTTTTGTCACCATTACTGTAACTATGTACTTTTTTCTATTTCAATTTACTCTTGAGAATGTCTTCTTTAAGACGAAACGTTGAACTCAAATAAGAAAAAAAAAATAGAAGAATATAGATACTTAGTTTCAATTCACCCGGTTAATGGAAAATCTCTAATCAGGAAAATCGAGAATACAAAGAAAAAATTGAATAGCTACAACACTGCTGTTGTTTTTAACTCCACGTGTATTACTGAGAACCTGGTCCCTTCCTTTACTAATATGTATACATACATATATATATATATATATATATATATATATATACATGAAGGACTACTATTATACAGAACGTGCACACCCAGATTCCTGGCTCCGCTAGCGGAGACCATTGCTTTCTTTGTAACATAACATTTTATATTGGACAAATATATCAAAACTAGAAACCTAACATTGTATATAGGACAAATCTATCAACTATTGACTTATTCAATGCAGTATAAGTTAATATAAAATTTTATAGTGATATAAAAAATTATTTTTAAGGCACTGTTATGCTTTGAAATACCAATTTTAGCCGGACTTATCATGTGTTATTGTATGAGGTTAGTGGAAACTTTAAAGGAACCCAAGTTGCTGTTGTTTTACATTTTACAAAATGGATTATAGTTAAACCTTTGTAATTGCAAACAAACAAACATTCACACAAATATACAGACATAGAAGCAAAAGCTTACCAGACTGCAGCGATTAATCAGCGAACCTGGCCTTCTTTACAGAGGTCTGGGGAAGGACTGCATTCCTCTGCTTTACTCTTCATTTACAGTCAGTGTCACATCTGTGGTGCACCTCTCAATAGAGACTGCATCCTCTAGGTCAATTGTAGTCCCCAAGCAGGTATGTTCCCTCGACACAGGGTGGACATCGATGGGCTGGAGGTTTACGGCAGCATATCTCGTGAGGCGTTGCTTGCATGCGGAGAACACATCCCCAGTGGTCATAAAAGAGTTTGCACACGTTGATTGACGGTAGACTGAGAACTCCCCCTCAAGGCGGTCACTCTGGATCTCACGCAGCAGGACATAATGGAAGTCAGCGTTTCTGAACAAGTAGCGGCAAATGGTAATCAGTCCCTGCATAGTCTGCACTAGTGCATTTTTTGGTGTCATGGGTGAAACACTTGATTCGATTTGCTCTATGTCCTGAAGAAGCCTCCTGGAAAATCAATAAGAAAGTCTGCAGGTTGGTTGACT
>NC_134795.1:42402525-42407525 GCF_046742065.1 Oratosquilla oratoria | reverse complement strand
TATATATATATATATATATATATATATATATATATATATATATATCAGTATTCCATCGCTTGTATTTCCGTACCTTGGAGGTGGAGTTGCATTAGTCGTAATCGACAGATTTATGGATGCAGCAGGAGGGAAGTTCTGTAGATGTTAAAGTTAATCAATGATTTTTTAAAGGAGATTAGTCATCCTTCATATAATGTATGACTTTATTCCGTGTAGTTGTTATTAAATGAAAGAAAAAGGCATCTGGTAACAAGTAAGCCAGGAAAAACACCATGCGAGGACAAAACCTCCATTAGTACAAATTTCGTTCATACAAGTTCTAACATTTACAGAGTAAATGCAGCAGGACCCAGAGAGACGGGGGGGTGGATACGTTAGTGCGGATTTTGTGCATGCAATTGTGTCACTAAGAGGACAGAAGCCCTGCATTGATCAAGGAGGATGTAGAAAGATCAACTTGGATTAAATGTTACACATATATTCGTGTATGTGCACATGTATATATGTGTATAATATTTGATTCTATTTTTAGATTTCTAAATCATGTGTGTGTGTGTGTGTGTGTGTGTGTGTGTGTGTGTGTGTGTGTGTGTGTGTGTGTGTGTGTGTGTGTGTGTGTGTGTGTGTGTGTGTGTGTGTGTGTGTGTGTGTGTGTGTGTGTGTGTGTGTGTGTGTGTGTGTGTGTGTGTGTGTGTGTGTGTGTGTGTGTGTGTATGTGTGTGTGTGTGTATTGGGGTATTGTGATAAGTTGGTAAAGGTGGGTGAGGAAGACATAAATCAGAATCCAAGTTTATTTCTGACTAGTTTCGCACAAATAGGCTTCTTAAGAGAAAAGTGTGTCTCTGAAGAAGCCTATTTTTTGCGAAACTAGTCAGAAATAAACTTGGATCCTGATTTATGTCTTCCTCACCTACCTTTAATATATTTATATATATATATATATATATATATATATATATATATATATATATATATATATATATATATAAGCCGCGGGCTTCTCCGGGGGCTTAGCTGCGCAAACAGCGGCCTACGGCCGCAGTTTTCCGCGCTCTAATCCCTCGTTTTCCCCTTCGGCCTCGGTCTCGGGGCGGAACCCCAACACGGGATCCCCAGCACGTAGAAGAACGCGAAGAAAAACGCGAAGAAGAACGCGAAGAAGAACGCGAGGAAGAACAACGTGAAGAAGAACACGAAGAAGAACGCGAAGAAGAACACGAAGTAGAATGCGAAGAAGAACGCGAAGGAGAACGCGAGGAAGAAGAACACGAGGAAGAAGAACGCGAAGAAGAACGCGAAGAAGAACGCGTAGAAGAAGAACGCGAAGAAGAACGCGAAGAAGAACGCGAAGAAGAAGAAGAAGAAGAAGAAGAAGAAGAAGAAGAAGAAGAAGAGGAAGAAGAAGAAGAAGAAGACGAAGAAGAAGAAGAAGAAGAAGAAGAAGAAGAAGAAGAAGAAGAAGAAGAAGAAGAAGAAGAAGAAGAAGAAGAAGAAGAAGAAGAAAAAAGAAGTATGCGAAGAAGAACGCGAAGAAGAACGCGAAGAAGAACGCGAAGAAGAACGCGAAGAAGAACGCGAGGAAGAAGAAGAAGAAGAAGAAGAAGAAGAAGAAGAAGAAGAAGAAGAAGAAGAAGAAGAAGAAGAAGAACACGAAGAAGAAGAAGAAGAAGAAGAAGAAGAAGAAGAAGAAGAAGAAGAAGAAGAAGAAGAAGAAGAAGAAGAAGAAGAAGAAGAGGAACGCGAAGAAGAAGAAGAAGAAGAAGAAGAAGAAGAAGAAGAAGAAGAAGAAGAAGAAGAAGAAGAAGAAGAAGAAGAAGAAGAAGAAGAAGAAGACCACATATACATACATATATATACATGTATATATATATATATATATATATGTATATATATATATATACGTATACATATGTATATATATATATATATATATATATACATATATATATATATATATATATATATATAGCTTCGAGAATCGTATGTCTTCTGTAGTCTTTTTCCGTGGCAATAATGGAAGATCCTTTCACGAGGTCCTCTCTTGTGAGCTGTAGTTGGTGGTTGTCTCTGAAATGATTTTTGATGGCACCTGAAGATAAATGAAGACCAAGCCTTCTCGATACCTTAGTTGTAGTAATACCAGTGTATGACACATTACGTTCACAGTTCTCATGTTGGTATACAAATTTGTATACGACATTACTACGCTGTAGAGGGCGTTCAGGGGTGGTGTTATTTCTCATGATCAGGTTACTAATTCCCCTATTCTTATAAAAAATTACTAGATATAATCTATAGCTCTCGTTAGTAGGTTTGACATTTATTTTAACGAGGCTGAGATCTGGGACTTATAAATTCATTTTGTTACCTGTTGGGACGATCTGTAAGGCATTATTTTGTAGATTATATCACTTCTTTATATTACGTTTGACCATACTGGAGACGAGATGATGTGGGTATCCATTATCTACAAGCATTTGAGATACTCAGTTTATTTTTCTATGGACGTTTTTCCATTCGTTGCAGTGGAACAGAACTCTCCTGAAGAAAGCCGCGTTAGTAGTCTCCTTATATTGGTCATGGCATTCGATTTGCCCATTCAAACAGTGGCCAGAGTAAGTCTATTTGACGTAGACCGAAGTAGAGATAGTGTCCGCCTCGACTTTTAGGACATCCAAGAAAGGAAGGACAACATCTGTACTCTTTTCCATCGTGAAGTGCACGCCAGATATCTTCTCGAAACTTTGACGTAAGACTCACAGCTTGGACTCACTTTTCGCACAAATGAATGTTTCATCGATGTAGCGGCAGTACGTCCGAGCCCTCTGGATATCACCGAAGACTTATTCCTCGACAGTCCCCACAAAGAAGTTTGCGAAGAGAACTCCCAGCGGAGATCCCATCGCAACGCCATCCCTTTGGACAAACATTCTTCTTCTCGGACATCTGAAAAGAGCTTCTTTGGTACATATTTCAAGTAGGGAGTTCAGGGCCGGTTCAGGGATTTTCAATTTTGGGGTATAAACGTCGCGGTATACTCTGTCCAAAATAAGAATAAGATTACCTCTTGAAATACGTCGCCTTGTTCGCTGTATTGAACAAGTTAACAAGAAAAATTTGAATTGTCATCATAGTATCATATACTCGTATATATATATACATATATATATATATATATATATATATATATGTATATATATACATATATGTATATATATATATATATATACATATATATATATACATATACATATACATATAGATATATATATATATATATATATATATATATATGAAGATAGGAGGTTGGGAAAGAAACACACAAGTCAGAGATGTGTTTATTCCTTTAATGTTTCGGCATTTACATCTTATTCAGAGAGACTACAAAGTACAATTTGTTACAAGATTATATATATCGTCTGGAGGGCGTCTCCTAGTTAATGATCAGGTGGACGATTGGTCCGCTGACGATTGATTCGCGGACGATTGGTCCGGACCGATCGTCCTTCAGATCGTCCACCAGATCGTTAACTAGGAGACGCCCTCCAGACGATATATATAGTCTTGTAACCCCTTGTACTTTGTAGTCTCTCAGAAGAATGTGTAAAAGCCGAAACGTTAGAGGAATAAACTCATCTCTGACTTGTATGTTTCTTTACCACCCTCCTATCTTCATCTGTCCAGATGGATAATACACACACACACACACACACACACACACACACACACACACACACACACACACACACACACACACACACACACACATATATATATATATATATATATATATATATGTATATATATGTATGTATGTATGTATGTATTTATGTATATACACATATACATATATATATATGTAATATATACACACAAATATATATGTATATGTATATGTACATATTATATATATATATATATATATATATATATGAGTGTGTGTGTGCGTGTGTACATGTATATATATACAGTCACTATCCGAGTTACGACGTACGCGAGTTACGACCACCCGTACTTACGACCACATCTAGCAGATGCCTATTATGAGTTTACTGTACATGTCTGGCAGCACAGCGCGTAAGATAGTTGTGGCAACCGGCATCGCGTACGGCAGTTATGGAAGAGATGGAAAAGTTGCTATACACGTGGTTGGAAGATAATAGGCAAAGAAATGTGAGAGTGACGTTGCAAGCAGTGCAAAGTAAGGCTATAAGTTAATTTCACATGTTGAAAGAACGTGCAGGTGAAGAATACGCTTCACATGAGTTCATAGTGAGTGCTGGGTGGTTTCGTTGCTTTCGAGAGCGTTACCAGGTTCACCACGTGTTGTCGAAAGGTAAGGCTGCTAGCAGCGATGCGCCTGCAGCTAAGGCATTTGTGGAAGAGTTTGATAAATTATGGATGAAGGATATTTACGTACTTACGACCACGTCTAGCTGATGCCTATTATGAGTTTACTAATTCGAATACACTATAATAAGTATTTTCTTTCTTTAACTTACCATATCATATTAACAACTAAGCAACTGAAAACAATACTGTATACAACTGTAGGAGAGAAGCCAAACGTATAATATGGGATCCAATGTATCTAACGTTTCGCCCACCAGGGCTTCTTCAGAAATAACATAGTGGACAAACATCTGACTCCTTATATAACCCGAGCTTGCGGAGAGAAAAAAAATGAAACTAGTGTTAAAAAAAAAAAAAAAAAAAAAAAGTAGAGACTGAACAACTTCACACCAGGCTTAATGACCCCCTTATGGGTCGATATCCTTAAAAAAGTCCACTATGTTATTTCGGGAGAAGCCCTGCTGGGTGCAACGTTAGATACATTGGATCCCATACTCTGCGTTTGGCTTCTCTCCTACAGTGCTGTTGCAGTCGTTGCTGTACCTATATCTCACACTTAGAATGGATTGAAATGGATGAGAAAAATAGATCTTAAAATTCACATATATTTAGAGTACATACAACAATTGAAGAATTAAGAAAAAAAT
>NC_134795.1:42392525-42395025 GCF_046742065.1 Oratosquilla oratoria | reverse complement strand
AATGTCAGCTCCTAAAGGCTACCTGTTCTCTCGTTTGATTTCTATCTAAAGCTTGCCTTAGTCTATTTGTAAGAATTTTGGAAAATATTTTATATGCGAGTAAATTTGATATCAAGCTAATTGGTCGATAGTTACTAAGGTCCTTCTGATCTCCTTTTTTATAAAGCAAAATCACTATATCATTGGTCCACGATTCAGGAACGCTTTCTTGACGTAAGCACTGGGTAACTGAGCTAACTTAATATGAATTTCTTTCCCTGCTTCTTTCTAGAGACCTATCGATATGCCAATCCCCCGGGTGCTTTTCCTTGTTTCATATTTTTATAGCAAACTTTATTTCTTCCTTTGTAATCTCTGGTACACTACTAACGTCTACAAATGAATTTACTGACTCAACTACGGTCTTCGAAGAGTAAAGCTCTTGGTAAAATTCTTCTACTCTTTTTACTATTCTGTCCCTGCATCTATTGATTTGTCCATTTCTATCTTTCAAACATATAATTTGCTGTCTTTCTAAAGCATGTCTGCGCTCGGTACCTTTCATACTTTTACCTTTTTCGAATAGTTTCCTCTATGTCATCTATGTTTCTCTTTCTGTTCTCTATTCTCTGCCTTTTGTTGATATACTTGTTTAGTTCTACTCTTTCTATTTTGTCTCTCCTGTTTTTAATCCTTCTTCTTTTAATTAGGTGCCTTTAAGCTTTGGAGTATTTGTTTTCTCTAATACTTTTTATACTTCCTATATTCTCTGCCGATTCCCTAATGATATTCACTAAATTCTAAATCATATCTTAGACGGTTTCCTCGTTAGTTTTTAAAGTTTCGATTCTATTTTTAACTTCTAACTGAATTTTCTTATTATTATCCTTAACCTTTGCAAGGCTTATTTTCTTTTTTAAAACTAGTTTATTTCTCTCGGCTCTGAAATTTAATTTAGCTGTGCAACCAACCATTCTATGGTCACTACCGATGTTGACTTTATTTATCACCGTGACATTGTTAACAATTTTGCTCTCATCTCCTAATATGAAGTCTACTTCGTTCTTTGTTGTTCCATTTACTACCTACACACTTTTGGAAGAAAGTGTATATTATCCTCATGCTGTAGTTTTCTGCAAAATTGACTAACATCTCGCCTCTCTCATTTCTTTCACCTACTCCAAACTTCCCAATGCACGACTCATCTCCCACCTTCTTCCCCACTTTAGCATTAAAGTTGCCCATTACCAACGTTTACCTACTTTTTGTTTGGTCCAGTACCTGACTTAAATAATCATAGAACTCAATTTCATCGCCTGAACTCTGTTAAGTTGGTGCATAAACCTAAACTATTTTTAGAGTGTACCTTTTACACAGCCTAATAACAATCCAAACTACACTTTCTAATAAACTACTGAACTTGACTACGTTACCAGCAACCTCTCGGTTTATCAAATATCCTACTCCACTTCATCTTTCTTTGTCCCCACCTCTATAGTAGAACAGGTGGTGAGCATCTTGTACTTGCATCATCTTTTCCTCCGCTCTTCGGACTTCGCTCAGTACTACGATGCCCCACTTGATGTTGTCTAGCTCTTCCATTAAACTCTCCAGCCTGTGGACTTCTGAGAGAATTCTGACGTTATAAGTATAGTACTTAATTTTACTCATAATTATTCAATGTCTAAGACTTGGATCTGCCTGGATAGTGCTTACTCACATTCGGTAGGACCTTTAGGAGACTATAATCCAATAGGAACGCCCGGTTTTGTTTTGGTTGTAATATTCATGGCTGGTATGAAGGGATTTTGGTAGTAATCTCACTAACCCTGCCAAATGGTTTCTGGTGAGATATTTCTCTGGTGTGACCTTATTCATTATATTCGGTGAAGCCCTATATATCTATAGGGTGCCCAATGGTCCAAGCAGTCACCATAACGTTAACCCATATATCTATGAGGAATTTCTCTGTTCGCCATCAGAGACGTGCCACTTAGTAGTGGGTCCTACGATTGTGTGTGTGAACTGCTCTTTGTCTGATAACACTGTACAACAAATTTCAGGATTAAGAAGAAAACATAGTTCTCATGTGCGTTTTATTATGAAGTTCAGTGTGCTGAATTCAAATTTGATAACAAAAATTTCATGCAACGTCACAATTATTTGTAAATCGCTGTTTTAATAATTATGCAATTAATAGAGAGTTCCAAGGTTCCATAAATGTATTTTGCTCCCAAAGTCAGATTAAATGTCTTCATTGTATTTATTTAATTAATATATAATGAATCGGCATGTTTGTTAGCTTTATATGATGTATTAACCTACAATCTATTATTTACTTCTTCTTTTATAAGACGTCTCAGGCGTGTCACGCTTCAGGTTCCAACAGAAGTCAGCCAGCATAGCAGGGCTCCATTTTCCCTTGTACTTGTTTTCCATTGACGCTATATCTTGATGGAACCTCTTTCCATGTTCATCACTCACATCTGCTGCATTCTCTGGGAAGAAGGACAGATGAGAA
>NC_134795.1:42370025-42387525 GCF_046742065.1 Oratosquilla oratoria | reverse complement strand
AACCCCCACCATACTTCTCAGACACCTCATCTCAAACACATTCAAACTCCTTCTCTCTTCTTCTCTTATGTTCCACGTTTCTGCCCCATACAGTGCTGTTGGCACAATCACTCCTTCATACAGTCTCCTCTTCGCATCCATTCCTAAATGTCTATTCCTTATTACACCCTTTAATCCACCAAGGCATTTACTCGCTTCTCTCAATCTACATTCTACCTCCACCTTCACTCCACCTTTTCCTGCTTCACTTGCACCCAAGTATCTAAAACTATCCACTTCCTTCAGTCGCTCTCCCTTAATGTTCACTTCCAGTCTACTGCCACTTTCACCCCTTGTACATCTCATCACCTTACTTTTACCCACATTTATCTTTAGCTTTCTTCTATCACATACTCTCCCAAACTCTGCCACCAGCTTCCTCAATCCGTCCTCTGACCCTGCCACAAGCGCAGTGTCGTCCGCAAACAACAGCTGGCTCACCTCCCACTTTTCTCCATTTTCTTTAACCATCTCCAATCCCTGACCCACTACCCTAGCATTCACCTCTCGCACCACCCCATCCATGTATAAATTGAACAGCCAGGGCGACATAACGCATCCTTGACGAAGTCCCACCTTTACTTCAAACCACTCACTCTCTCCATTTCTAATCCTGACACAAGCTCTACTACTCTCATAAAAACTCTTGACAGCTCCCAAAAGCTTTCCTCCTATCCCATAAATCTGCATAACCTCCCTTAAAGTGTCCAAGGATGGTGTGTGGAACAAGAAGGACAGGAGGAAATAGAAGAAAGGGTAGTGACTGGTGGGATGAGGAAACAAAGAAGGTTGTAGAAGAGAAGAAGCGAGCATTCACAGATTGGTTACAAAAGAGGACGGGGGAGTCATATGAGACGTACAAAGAAAAGAAAAGAGAAGTAAAGCAAAAGGTAAAGGAGGCAAAGAGGAGAGCAGATGTGAAATGGGGTAAGAGTATGACAGAAAATTTTGAAAGTAATAAAAAGATGTTTTGGAAAGAAATTAAGAGAGGAAGAGGAGGCGAATCAAGTAGAGAAGAAAAGGTAAAAGGTGCAGATGGAGAGATGATAATGGAAGAGAAGGCAGTAAGGGGAAGATGGGCAGAATATTTTAGGGAGTTGCTAAATGTGAAGGAGGATAGGGAAGGAAAGATAGCTGCAGTGGGAAATGCGAAGAAAATGAGAGTGAGGAGTGAGGAGAATGGAGGAGAAATAAGGAAGGATGAGGTGAAGGCAGTTGTTAACATGATGAAAGCAGTTAAGGCACCTGGTCTGGATGGATGCCATGCAGAATGTCTGAAAAAGGGAGGTTCAGTGATGGTGGACTGGTTGGTGAGGTTATTTAATGTTTGCTGGAGAGAGGGTAGAGTACCGGAGGACTGGAGAAGTGCCTGTATAGTTCCACTTTACAAGGGAAAAGGGGACAAGTGTGAATGTAGTAGTTTCAGAAGGATTAGCTTGTTAAGTGTAGTAGGGAAGGCTTATGGGAGGATCTTGATTGAGAGGATTGGGAGAGGAACAGAAGGAGTAATTGGTGAGGAACAGTGTGGATTTAGGACAGGTAGAGGTTGTGTAGATCAGATCTTTGTGGTAAGACAGATATGTGAGAAAGCTATAGGAAAGGGGAAGGATGTTTTTTGGGCTCCTATGGATCTGGAAAAGGCTTATGATAGGGTAGACAGAAAGGCACTATGGGAGGTTATGTATATATATATATATATATATATATATATATATATATATATATATACATATATATATATATATACACTTGCCAAAATACCCGCTTGTTGCTGCGAGTTCGTGAATCATTCCTAACCTAACCATGCCCCGCCAAACTTTAACCCTTAACCCTAATCAAAATATACATTTTTTAAATGAAACACAGTTATCCAAGTACCTGGAGTGATAGGGTGTCAGAATATATATAGTTATGGGGGTCTATCTGCAAAACCCTAGTAGGAGTTCGTGAACATACAAACAAACGAACAAACAAATTGACAGACAAATGAAAGATAGTAATCAAAGTACCTTGGGTTATAAGGTTTCAGAATATATATGATTATAGGGGTCTATCTGCAAAAACTTAGGAGTTTGTGAATAATCTCTAACCTAACCATACCCCACCTAACTTTAACCCTTAACCCTAACCAATATATATATATATATATATATATATATATATATATATATTTAAAATGAAATATAGTTATCTAAGTACCTGAAGTGATAGGGTATCAGAATATATATGGTTATGGGGGTCTATATGCAAAACCCTAGGAGGAGTTCCTGAACAAACAAATAAAAAAAACACAAAGAAACAGACAGACAAATGAAAGATAGTTTTCCAAGTACCTTGGGTTATAAAGTTTCAGAATATATATGGTTATAGGGGTCTATCTGCAAAAACCTAGGAGTAGTTCGTGAATAATCACTCACCTAACCATAACCCATTTAAGTTTAACCCTTAACCCTAACCAATATGTACATATATATATATATATGTATATATATATATATACATATACAGTATATGTATGTATGTATATGTCAAGGACTACTATTACACAGGACGTGCGCACCCAGATTCCTGGCTCCGCTAGCGGAGGTCATTGCTTTCTTTGTAACCTAACATTTTATACTGGACAAATATATCAAAACTAGAAATCTAACATTGTATATAGGACAACTATATCAACTATTGACTTATTCAATGCATTATAAGTTAATATAAACTTTTATAGTGAAATAAGAAACTATTTTTAAGGCACTGTTATGCTTTGAAATGCCAATTTTAGCCGGACTTAACAGGTGTTATTGTATGAGGCTAGTGGACACTAGGGTTGGCGATTTTTTTTTTTATCTTTTTAAAAAATATAAAAAATATATTATTCTTTATTTAAATCAGATTTGTTTGATTTAAATAGATTTTTTTTTTATAGATTTTGAATATTGTGGGATTGCTATCTGATATGCGATCTGATTGCTAAGGGACATTTTTAGCATATCAATATAAGGAGCAGTGTTATATAGACTTGCCACAAGTACACAAGGAACGGTATAAGCCTACATGTAGTATATATCACATAGCATAGAAGTGGCCTTGCAGTCCGGCTTGTTCACTGCCATGCCACTCAGAACCCCACCAGAAAATGCAACAGTTGGCCGAATGTGTACTTCATCTATCAAGAGAAATACATTCTTCTGCTGCAGTGTCTTCACTTTGGCAAATGTTTCCCTCATCACATGATCCTTGTCAATAGATGAAGTGATGAGATTGCGTTTCCTTGGCAGTACCAAAAAGGCTCCGAACTGTGCATAACTACATTTGGGGTATAATTCAAGAGCAAAACAATAATTATTCATGGAAAACTGTTTCTGTGATAAAATTTCCAAACGATGTGTCAAAAATACCAGCTTCTTCTCATTCTCGGTGTTTACACAGGCTGACGTGTGGGTTTGAAGAAGAGTGACAATAATCTCAATCTTTTTGTCAAACGGGATGTCAAACATAATTGCTAAGCGCACAGCTTCGGCGAACTGATCATACGACCTCAGACCATTGTTGGGATGAAGTGTCTTACCCAGTGGTACACTAATGCCCTTCTTGAATGCACGGCATATCAGTGGGCTACACAACGTGGGCGTGTTTTCGACAGCCACAGACAGTCTGTACTCACTGAAATTTTCTGTCATGAACAGACACACTAATCTTTCTTCCGACCTTGAAATAATTAAGTTCTTGTACTGCTTCTGTAGGTCACGTTCAGGTCTAAAAGCATCAAATGAAGTAATCGTATCTTTCTGAAGAAAATGCCTCAGTTGCTTGTCTTCGGCTTTCGCCGGGCGAGGTACAGGTTTTGAAGATGGCAGACATAAAGCAGGCACATTGAAGATACTGGGAGGGATCGCAGGTCGCGTAGAACCACCAGGTAATTTGATAGAAGGCGTGTTGGGACCCCAGTGTTTCTCACAAATGAAAAATCTGTCAGAATCAACAACAAAGTTCTTACGTGGTGGCAGCACATTAATCCACTTCTGTTTTTCATAACGGTCTTTTGGCAGTCGAAACACTCGGCACCTGTTATCCTTGTTATAATTACCGTTGCAGTTCACAACACCACACTTATTCGACATTTTGAATACACAAAATCAGCAAGAACCTATGTAATCAAATGCAGCCACGCGGGAAAGACGGAGTAACACAACCTTAACACCTCCATTGCTAGTAGCACACTGGCAATGAAAAAAAAAAAAACTAGACAGCTTGCCAAAAAATGCTACATTGAACAAAAAACTACTAGATTCGAATTATATTACACAACATACACATGAAAACATTTTGAAGTTAGAAAACTGTATACATCAAACTAATTACCACAGCCTGTAATGGTACAATAATCCAAACTTTCACAACCAATCAATAGTTAGTCAAGTAGACAACTATGAGCTAAACTCGTCACTTGTATGCAGGCAAGACTGTTGTTGCATTGCTCTTTACGAAGCTGCACTTAAAAATTTGCACGAACTAATAATTCGGATAATACAAACCTCAACCGTCCTGCAACCATCTATATACTAATGTAACCAATCAATCGCGCAAAAATACTATAAGCAAATAACAGGTGCGCCAATTTGACTGACAATTTCTATGGAGTTCGTATGAAGATATACACTTAATTCATAGCAACTGTACGTGTGAATGTGTTATAGCTAATTTCAAAACCTCTCGATGACAAATCATGCTTTCATGGAATAATTCGAGAAGTATTAGACAAATGATGCAGAAAAATAACATTTTGCGAAAACAGATACAAACTTCGACGCGAGCGCGACAGCCTGCTATATTTTGTACTTTGTGGGATGGTTGCGTGAATAGTAGGCAGGGTTACCAATTTAGCACTTTTGGTGCCAGATCTGGCACTATTTTTCTGTGTTTGGCTCAAACTTTTTCAATCTAGCATCTGGCTCCAAATCTGGCTCCGTAATGTAAAAATTAAACGTTTTTATTAGGATCTTCAAAATATACTAGAATCTTGATATCTATGAGGAAAAACCACTAGACTACTAGATTGAGGCAAAAAATAATCTGGTTGGAAAACACTAGGAGTGGCAACCCTGCACTGGACTGGCCTTTGCTAGCTTACCCAAGGATCTGGGTGCGCACGTCCTGTGTAATAGTAGTCCTTGATACATATATATATATATATATATATATATAGATATATATATATATACATATATATATATATGTATACATATATATATACATATATATATGCATACATATGTATACATATACATATATATACAAACATACAGTTTTTATATATATATATATATATATATATATATATAATGAAATATAGTTATCCAAGTACCTGGAGGGATAGGGTATCAGAATATATATGGTTATGGGGGTCTATCTGCAAAAAATTAGGAGTTTGTGATCAAACAAACAAACAGACAGACAGACAGACAGACAGACAGAGTCTACTACTTTATTATAGTAGATATATATATAAATATAGATTGTTTGACGACATTACAGTACCGTAGTCAAGCCTAATCCGGCTTTCACCACTTAGGGCGCGACGAAGAAAATAAGTGTCTCTTGTCAATACGGTTATAATTCTATAGATTTATTTCTTATGACTAAATTATGTACAGTATAAAACTGAGTGTGAGGACCCGGTATAATATATAGATATGTATATAAAGGAAGAAAATCCATATATAGAAATAAACATCCCATCGACGTTATGAATAAATTGATGTAAAGTTATGGTTTGGCAATAAGGCGTCGCTCGATGCAAGTGCCGTCAGGTTACCCTTTCTCGCCGTGGGTCAGATTACACAATAGGCAGCCATTGAAAGTTTGCTGATACTCCCCAAGTCTGACGTCGTGCATGCGCGTACACGTGTGCACACAAATAAAGAATGAATAATTAACAATCTAAAGGCATTAATTGCAACATGATTATACATACATACATATACCAAAGGCTTTTCCCCCTTACTCGGGGGTAGCCAAAAAGAAAAAAGCATAGAAACCACTCCCACCCATTCCATTCCTTACATTTTCCACTCCCCTCCACCCTCCTCCCTCCCTCTTATCGTGGCACCTCCTGGATGACGGGACATCCCTGCATCCTGTCCACTGCCATGGGTCAGAAACAGCAAGGCTGCTTCATAAATTCGGCGACACCCCCTCTCCGTCCCCTCATGCAGAAAAGGAGAAGACGGGGAGAAATCCCATCGGGCTGCGTCAATTTTTTTCTCATACATACTTTCTATCCCCCCATCCCCTACCCATTCCCCCTCATGCATCACACCATCATCCATACACAACCATTCTCCATTCATCCCTATCTTCTGTCCTCTCCCGTCCTTCCTCAACAGACATTCCTCTCTTTTGTAATGCCCCTTTCACTAATCTTTTACTAATCTTTCTTCACTCATTCTTTCCATGTGTCCAAACCATCCTAATACTCTTTCATCAACCCTATCTCCCAGCTCCCTTTCCACCCCTGTTCTCCTCCTCACCTCCTCGTTCCTCACTCTATCTAACCTAGTAACCCCTATCATACTTCTTAGAAATTTCATTTCAAACACATTCAAACTCCTTCTCTCTTCTCTTATGTTCCATGTTTCTGCCCCGTACAGTGCATCTATTCCAAGATGTCTATTTCTCAATACACCAAGGCATTTACTCGCTTCTCTCAATCTACATTCTACCTCCACCCCCACTCCTCCTTTTCCTGCCACATTCGAACCCAAGTATCTAAAACTATTCACTTCCTCCAGTCTCTCACCCTTAATGCTCATTTCCAGCCTGCTGTCACTTTCTCCCCTTGTACATCTCATCACCTTACGTTTGCCCACATTTATCTTCAGCCTCCTTGTTTCACACACTCTCCCGAAATCTGTCATTAACTTCCTCAATCCCTCCTCTGATCCTGCTACAAGCGCATTGTCGTCAGCAAACAACAACTTTTCTCCATTTTCTTTAGCCATCTGAAACCTCTGACCCACTACCCTTGCATTCACCTCTTGCACCACCCCATCCATGTATAGATTGAACAGGGCGACATAAAACATCCCTGACGAAGTCCCACCTTTACCTCAAAGCATTCACTCTCTCCATTTCTAATCCTAACACAAGCTCTACTACTCTCGTCAAAACTCTTGACTGCTCTTAACAGCTTTCCTCCTATCCCATATATCTGCAGTATCTCCCACAGTGCCTTCTTGTCTACCCTGTCGTAAGCCTTTTCCAGATCCATAAAATCCCAAAAAACATCCTTACCTTTTCCTATAGCTTTCTCACATATCTGTCTTACCACAAAAATCTGATCAACATAACCCCTACCTGTCCTATAACCACACTGTTCCTCACCAATTACTCCCTCTGTCCCTCTCCTAATCCTCTCAATCAAGACCTTCCCATAAGCCTTCCCAACTACACTTAACAAGCTGATCCCTCTGTAACTACTAAACTCACAATTGTCCCCCTTTCCCTTGTAAAGCGGAACCATACAGGCACTCCTCCAGTCCTCCAGCACTCTACCCTCTTTTAAACAAACATTAAATAACCTCACCAGCCAATCCACCATAAAAGTACCTCCTTTCTTCTGACATTCTACATGGCATCCCTCCAACCCAGGTGCCTTACCTGCTCTCATTATCTTAACAGCTGCTTTCACTTCATCTTTCCCCTTTTCTCCTCCATTTTCCTCACTCATTACGGTCATTTTCTTAGCGTTTCCCACTGCAACTACCTTTCCCTCCCCTCCTTCACATTTAGCAACTCCCTAAAATACTCTGCCCACCTTCCTCTCACTGCCTTCCCTTCCATTTTCATCTCTCCATCTGCACTTTTAACCTTAACTTCTCTACTTGATTCGCCTCCTCTTCCTCTTTTACTTTCTTTCCAAAACATCTTTTATTATTTTCAAAAATTTCTGTCATACTCTTACCCCATTTCACATCTGCTCTTCTCTTTGCTTCCTTTACCTTGTGCTTAACTTCTATTCTCTTTGCTTTGTACCTCTCATACGATTCCCTCGTCCTAATTTGTAGCCAATCTATGAATGCCTGTTTCTTCTCTTCTACACCCTTCTTTGCTTCCTCATCCCACCACTCACTACCCTTCCTTCTATTTCCTCCAGCCCTCTTTGTTCCACACACCATCTTTGCACACTTTGTGGCTCCCTCCTTGAACCATTCCCATTCCTCCTCCACTCCTAGTTCTACTCTATCCTTCACTCCCTCCCACTTCTCTCTCGGCTTCTTCTTATACTCATTCTCCTTTTCTTTCTCATTTAAGTAGTTCACTCTAAGTACCTCCCTACCTTCTGCCCTTTTCCTCTTTCTCCACCTATTCTTCACTCTCAATTTACCTTACACCCTTAGAACATGTACATCCTTAACTCTTCCTACCATACTCCTGGTCACCACTATATAGTCCATTAACGCGTAACGCTCTATCTGCCACCCTTCCATCTACACACCCTCTCCCATGTGTACTTATGCTTGACTTTCTTTCGAAACACTGCATTTGCTTTCATCAACTCTCTTTCTAGACACATCTTCACCATAAATTCTCCACTAAGATTTTTACCTGAAACTCCATACTTCCCAATCACTCCGTCTATTGGTTCGTTTCCTATCCTAGCATTAAGGTCTCCCAATACAACTACATTGAAATATCTCCTTAATCCCTCTATACACTCATTTATATTTACCCAAAAATCCTCCCTTTCCTCTACGCTCTTCTCACTACCAGACCCATACGCACTTACAAAAACCCAAATCTCCCTTCCCAGCTTCACCTTCATCCCCATCAACCTTGATGAAACCTCCTTCTACTCCAATACACGCTTACTTTTCTCTTCACTTACTAGTATAGCCACCCCTTTTCTCCCTCGTCCCCTCTTCACTCCTGAGTACCTCCCAGCTACACTCCCAAACTCACACTCGCCCTTCCCTTTCATTTTAGTTTCACTCAAAGCCAGCACATCCATCTTTCTTCGTGCAAACATACTGCCTATCTCTTCCCTTTTACTCTCATCTGTACCACATCCACGCACATTAAAAGACCCAAACCTTAGAGTACTGGTTGAAAAACTCCCAGACCCTCTTATGCCTTTATTTTTTTAAGGAATGTCCCCTTTGGGTCTACAGGTAGTAGGACTCCTAACCCCATCCCCCGTCCTGTTTTTTGTTGCCTCTTGCGACTCAAGTGGAAAGACTTAGTGGTAGCATTCTCTTCCCCACCACAGGGTAGGCGAAAAAAGGAAATGAATATTCAGAGAAATGGTACAGGACAGTAACAAGGGGTTTAGGGACAGCGTAACGGAGGGACAGTCATAGTATAAAAGTGTCATAATTTCTCTGTGAACAGAGTTTTCCTCTATCACAGACAAAATGATGTGTGACTCTGGTCCGTAGGGGCGCCCCATATAGACCCTAAAGTATCAGCTGCATGCTACTCTGCCACAATAACATGCAGCCAATGCCCCAGATAATAATAACACAAAAAGAAATAATGGAACATCTATCAAACCTTGACGTCAGGAAATCACATAGCCCGGACAGAATTGCAAGTTGAATTCTAAAAGAATATAAAGAAGAACTAATGGAAAAAATACATAGCATAATAAGTTGCTCACTTAAAGAAGGAAAAATACCAAAAGACTGGGAAAATGCTAACATTGTACCAATATATAAAGGAGGAAACAAGGAAGAACCAACCAACTATAGACCGGTCTCCCTAACAAGCACTATAGCCAAAATTTGTGAAGAAATCATCAAGAATAGATGTGTAAAACACCTGGAAGAAAATTATATATAAAACCGAAGACAATTTGGGTTAAGACGAGGAAGATCATGTACCACAAACTTAATTTTTTTTTTTTTTTCTACTCAAGATTGATAGACATAGTGCAAGAAAAAAATGGATGGGCTGATTGTGCCTTCCTGGACTTACAAAAAGCTTTTGATAAGGTACCACACACACAAAAAAAAATATTAAAAGAACTGGAACATATAGGAGGGATACAAGAGAACCTACTAAAATGGATGGAGGACTTCCTGATAGGTAGAAAGATGAGAGTAGTGCTCAGAGTCAGGTTGGAAAGAGGTGATCAGTGGAGTTCTGCAAGGGTCTGTATTCGCGATAATAATGTTTGCTATTTATGTGAATGACATGGATGATGATGTGCAATGTTACATGAGCTTCTTTGCAGACGACGCTAAATTGTTAAGGAAAGTAAAAACTGAAAAGGATTACGAATCACTACAGGAAGACCTGAAAAAGGTATGAAACTGGGGTCAGAAATGGGAAGTGGACTTCAATATTAACAAGTGTAGCATAATGGAGTATGGAAAAAGTAAAAATAGAATATCAGGGCAATATAAAATTGGAACTAATAAGGAAAAAAAAGTGGGATCCGAAAAAGATTTGGGTGTAATTATCTCAAACGACTTGTCCTATAATAAACAGATAAACAAAATTGTCGGAGAATCCTATAACTTGCTAAGATCAATAAAAGTGGTATTTACATACTTGGATGAAGAAATTATTAAAAAGAATATTTGTCACACTGATAAGGCCTAGACTAGAATATGTGGCGACATTGTAGTCACCCAGTACCAAAAAGAATATATAGAAAATAAAAAAAAATCCAGAGAGCAGCCACAAAAATGGCCCCTGCACTTGCAAACTTGTCATATGAGGAGAGACTGGCTAAATTGGAGTTACCGACTCTGGAGCAAAGAAGAGAGAGAGGCGACCTACTGACCATCTACAGAATCACGAAGGGCACAGAAATACTCGATAAAGAGTACTTGTTAACCTGGGACAAGAGAAACACATGAGGACATAGAAAGAAAAAAAAAACATAGTTATTAAAGGAATCTGAAAAAAAAGTTTTCCACATAGAGTGGTGGACACTTGGAACAAACTTGACGGAAAAAAAGTGTGCGCAAAAAATATTCATGAGTTTAAGAGCAAACTACTCGTAGACACTGAGAGATACAAAGGCGGGACACCACGAGCGTAGCTCCCCTTCCCGTAAAATACAATTAAGGTAAATATAACTAGGTAAATACACACACACACACACACACACACACACACACACACACACACACACACACACACACACACACACACACACACACACACACACACACACACACACACACACACACACACACACACACGCGCGCGCGCGCGCGCGCGCACACACATACTCATGTAACCCTCATCATTTGTTTTCGGCACCGATATGGGCCAATAGGTCCCTGTATATTTGTTACTTCATGTATCGTGGGAAAAGTTAATTTCAGCATGGGAGCTCAACAACACTCGATGGAGACCCATTCTAGAAAGAAGGGCCTCACGAAACTCAAACAGGGACTCACACGATATTCCAGGACTCCCTTCACTTTCCCATTAGTCTCGAGTAGGACTCTTGACGGATCTCGAGGGACACCCACATGAAACTTGTGTGGGACTTCGCGCGGAAATCAAGAAGATATACATGATATTAAAGTAGGGCCTGAGCGTGTGTCGATGTGGATCCTAAGTGAAAGATGTCACAGAGGTAGAGAGCGAATATTCGTAGAAAGATTTGGTACACGTGGCTTGAAGTATATAAGATAATCTAAAAAACATCAATATAATGATCGAAAGAGGAAAAGTTGGAAGAGAGTATCGGAACAGTATAAAAATATATATTATGAGGACGGGAAAGAATAATGTAGCCCACTTTAGATGAAAATGGGAGTAAAAGAAGAGGAAAGTAATGAAAAGAATAGGAAGACTTTTGCAAAGAATGTTGGGAAAATTTAGCCCACTACTTAGAGGTGGGAGCCCCCGCGTTTTAAATAATCGTCCGAAGCCAGTCAAAAAAGTAACTAATCAGTAAAGGCAGACTGGCAGACAAAAGAATATGTGACAAAGGAAGCAGTGAGAAAGAAGGCAGAAAGTAAAGAACAAAATCAAGAAGAGGAAGAACGAGAAAAAAAAATAAGGGATTACTTAGTTAATGGGTCAAAGACTCCCTCATCTAAAGTGTCCTCCAAATAGAAAAGTCAGCACCACTTGAGCATAGGATACAAGAGGACATACGACGAAGAGGCAAGAGTGAATAATATAAGAAATTGCAGGAGAGAGAAATATAAGAAGGAAAAAGAAGAAGGGGGGAGAATGGGGAGAAGTCAGTTGAAGAGGCTGGGAATAAGGTAGAGGTAGAGGCGGAGGCTGAGGTGGAGGGGGAGATAGGAGCGGAAGAGGAGGAGGGGGAAGAGTAAAAAGGGGAAGGAACAAGTGGAAAACTGAAGCCTCAAAAATCGGTAACGCTTAAAACAATTTGAAAGCGCAGAAAAAGTGTGGCTCGCGCGCCTAATTAGTCATTGCACCCCACGTAAATGTTTCCAGTGAAAGGAGGAGGGAAGGAGAGGGGGGAGGGGAGTGAATAAGATAACAAGGGAAGAGTGATAGCTAGGCCAACAATCTGATAATGACGGGTGGGGTTAATGGAAGAGAAATAGGAAGAGAGCCAGATGGAACTGACGATGATAGAGGGGCGTATAAAAAGTAACAAGAACGAAGAAAGCAGAGATAAATAATGAAGGGCCGAAGTGATTTGTGCTGTGTTCCGCCTGTTGTAGCTGACAGTAAGTATGAATTAATAAGTAAACAAATATATGAGAGGAAAAGACAACAATACAAAAAAAAATAATGAAAGAGGTGGAAGAAAAAGAGGTGCAGAGGAACGAGAAGGAAAGGGAAAAGGAGGGGAAATAGGAGAAAAAAGAGAAGTAAGAGAAGAGGGGGAAAGAGTATGAGGAGGAAGAGGAGAAAGAAAACAAGAGAATGAGGGGAAGTGAGAAGAAAAGGAGAAAAGGTAAAAAGAGGAAAAGGAGAAACATTGACGTGGAAGAAAAGAGTGAGAAGGAGGAGATGGAACAAATGTAGGGAAATCGAGGAAGTGGAAGGCGAGATGAAAAAGGAAGAGAAAAAGAGGAATAGGAGGAGATAGAGGAAGAGAAGGAAGAGATGAAAGAGGAGATAAAAAGGAGATGGGGAGAAACTGGCAATGGGGGTGGAGGAGGAAAATGAGATGGAGAAGGTGGAGAGGGAAAAGACATGGAGAAGGCGGAGGAGCAGATGAATACGAAAAAGGTGGAGTAGGAACAGGAGTAGAGTAAGAGTTGTGTAGGAGTAGGACTAAGAACAAGAGTAGGAGTAGGAGTAGGAGTAGGAGTAGGAGTAGGAGTAGGAGTAGGAGTAGGAGTAGGAGTAGGAGTAGGAGTAGGAGTAGGAGTAGGTGTAGGAGTAGGAGTAGGAGTAGGAGTAGGAGTAGGAACAAAATTAAAAGTACTGTAGATATAGGAATAGGAGTAGGAGTAAGAGTTGGAGGACGAGGCGAGGGAAAGATATGAAGTGGGGGTGAAGAAGAAGGAATAGATGGAGGAAATGGTGGTATAGGTGGAGTTGAAGGAAGACGAAAATGAGACAGAGGAGGCGGAGAGGAAAAGGAGAATAAGAAAGAGGAGGAGGGTAAGCGATAGATATAAAGAAGGTGGAGGAGTAGAAGTATGAGTAGGAGCAGGCGTAAGAACTAAGAATAGGAGTAGGTGTAGGAGTAAGAGTAGAGTTAATAGTATGAACAAGAGACGATAGAAGAGGAGCAGGTGGAGGAGTAGGAGGAGAAAGAGTCGAAGGTGAGGGCGAAGTCGGAGACAAGACGAAAGAGGAAGAGGTGGAGGAGGAGGCAAAGGAGGAGAAGGAGAAGGAGATGGAGGGAGAGGCAAAAGTGGAGGGAAGGCAATATAACAGGAGAAAGAGGAGGAGGAGAAGGAAGTAGCGATGGAAATAGAGGCGAGGTAATAGAGGATAAGGAGGCGAAATAGGTGGCGTACGCTAAGGCGGGGACAGAAGCGTAGGATAAATTACATGGAGATACATGGACAAACGAACAGCAAAAGACCTATTGGTCCTTACATGATTGTTTCGGTACCTAATCTATCATTAATGCTACCATCACTACTATTATTATTACTATGATCATCATTATCATTACTACTATTATCATTATTATCATTATCATTATTTATTGTTATTATCATTATTTTTAATCTAGTTAGAAGTAAATTATTCTAGTCGGAGAGTTGTAACTAAATAAATGTTGAGACATTTTTTGAGTACCTCTACAGTAAAACAATGGATGACGTTGAATGGTAGACAATTCCATATACTAACACCGCGATTGAAGAAATGGTACTTTGCTACGTGCTTGAATTTTTTTTCCTACAACCTTGCATCCATTAGTCCTACTTGCGTTGGAGGTGTCAATTTTCAAAATATTTTTCCACATCCATGTTTTTGATTCCTTTGACAATTTTGAAGACCTCAATTACATTTCTCATTCTTCGTTTTGAGAGACTAAACACATTTAGTTCACTTAAGCGCTCTTTATACGGCTTGTTTTGTAACCTAGGAATAAGCTTTGTTACTCTACACTACACTCTTTCTAACTTCTCTATAACCTAGTCTGACTAAAACACCCTTAAGATAAAGAATATTTTATTCAGTTCCAAACTTAAAAGCTCCGTCTGTAAATCCAGTTATTCTATTTGCGGTTCTAATGACCTCAAAGCACTGTTTGCTTGATTTGAGATAATTTGAGGGCACAACACCTAGGTCTTTCTTTCGTTCTACACTTACCAGTTGTACACTATTCATAGTGTAGTTGGCTTGGACATTACTAATACCAATATGAAGTACTTTATACTTATATTGAAAAAGATGTGTAAATTTTCCGTCCATTTGCATAAAGGGTTCAAATTAATTTGTAGTTCTTGTTGTCATATTTATATCATCTCATTTGCAATTCAGATATCATCTGCAAATTTGGATAATTTACACTATATTTTCATCCAGGTCGATAATATATATCAGTAAGTGTACATGCCCTAACACTGATGCCTGAGGCACTCCACTTGATACACAGTACCAGTCTGAGAATTTTTCACTCAGAATAACACATTGCTTACGGTCAGACAGCCATTCAAAATTCTACCGGTGAATATGCCTTACACCATGGGCTTCTAGATTGTTAAGTAACCTCCTATGAGGGACTTTATCAAAATGTTTTTGGAAATCAAGATATATAACATTAAGAGAGAAATGGATGGGGAATGGCAAATGAAGATGTGTTGGGAATAGAGTTTATTGCCCTAACGTTGCGACCAACTGGGTCTTCTTCAGAGGATGTGTTGCATTACAATTAGATCACAAGTCTTATACTCGTAGCGAGAGGGAACCCGGTTAGCTATGAGTGGATGTGTCAGGTCTTCCCTTTGGCCACTGATTTAATTATCAAGACACTTGCTGTTTTTGAAAGGCATTTAAATCCGTCTCTGTCATTGTTATTTACCCTGGTGGCGATATGTGCAGCTTCCACGGTTTTTCTCATCTTCTTTTCAAGTCCCTCGTGTAGAATTTCCACGCGGCTCCAGTCAGGTAGGTTTCCGCATTTGTCTAGATGACAAACCAGGGAGTTAAATGTCCTGTGTGTCCCAAGGTTATTTTTGTGCTCATTCAAGCGTTTCTTGATCTTTCAACCTGACTCGCCGAAGTATAATGAAGGACAATCGCTGCATGGAATGCGGTAAACAGCACTGAGGTTATTATGAACATTAGCATGCTTTTTAATATTTTTCCTATCTTATTGGAAGACACTTTAGCTATATTTACTCCACCTTTTAACGAATGATTATCAATAGCTCCGGTGTTCATAGAATTAGGGACAGTTATAAAATGTGACATTAACTGCCCTCTCTTCTTCGTATATTCCATAGATATCATGCAAGTCAAGAGGGTTTGTCAGACACGGAAATTATATTGTGAATCTTTAATAGTACTGTTTTTCTCCAAGAAATCCACAGTTTTGTCTCTTAGGATAGATCCCATTAGTTTACAAGCAACCTATTTAGGGTTGATAGGCCAATAATTACCAGGATTGGATTTGTCGCCCGTTTTTAAACAAAGGCACAACATTTGCTAGTTTCCACTCATGCACAACTCTTCCAGATTATAAAGATAAGTTAAAAATCACACTGAGGGGTTTGCAGATTGCCTCTTTAATGTCCTTGAGTACTCTTGGGTAAACTTTGTCTGGCCCAGGGGATTTCCATATATTAAGTTTATCTATATCGTGCATCACATCGTGTTCTCCTATATCCATGCCAAGTAGACATGTGGATACTGTCTGTTATTGTGGGACTGGCTGTTTGTTTCTGCCGTTCTCAATACTAAAGATAAACGCAAAATAATAATTTAGTATGTCAGCCAGAGTGGAAGGGACCAATTCTTTGTACATTTTTTCTCCTGTGGAGAAGATGATGGGGGAGGAGGAAGAGGATTGGGAGAAGGAAAAGAAGGAGAAAAATAAGAACGAAGAGGAGGGACAGGAGGAAAAGGTGGAAGAGGAAGAGGAGGAGGAGTAAGAAGAGGAGGAGGAGTTGGAGAAGGAAGAAGGGAGTTGGGCGTCTTCGTGTGGTATAATTGATATGTAACGTTGTTTGCAAACTGACGAGGTTAGAGAGAGAGAGAGAGAGAGAGAGAGAGAGAGAGAGAGAGAGAGAGAGAGAGAGAGAGAGAGAGAGAGAGAGAGAGAGAGAGAGAGAGAGAGAGAGAGAGAGAGAGAGAGAGAGAGAGAGAGAGAGAGAGAGAGAGAGAGAGAGAGAGAGAGAGAGAGAGAGAGAGAGAGAGAGAGAGAGAGAGAGAGAGAGAGAGAGAGAGAGAGAGAGAGAGAGAGCGAGAGAGAGAGAGGTGGGGGATGGAATGGAGAGAGAGCTGGTGGGAGAACTCCCAAAGATTGGGGTGCATGGAATGAATGTCAAGTTTTTGGTCTAAGATTTGTTTCGGGGCAGATCCAGTCTTGGATAAAACATGAGTAAACATGGAAAGGAAGATAATCAGGACCAGTCGGTGTTATTCATTCATTTATTTATTTATTTATTCATTTATTTATTTATTTATTTATCGATTTATCTATTTATCTATTTGTCTATTTATTTATTTATTCATTTATTTATTTATTTATTTATTTATTTATTTATTTATTTATTTATTTGTTTATCTATTTATTTATTTATTTGTTTACTTATTTATTTATCTATTTATTTATTCATTTATTTATTTACCTATATACTTATCTATTTATTTATTTATTTGTTTATTTATTTATTTATTTATTCATTTATTTATTTATTTATTTATTTATTTATTTATTTATTTATTTATTTATTTATTTATTTATTTATTTATTTATTTATTTATTCATTTATTTATTTATTTATTTATTTATTTATTTATTTATTTATTTACTTATTTATTTATTTATTTATTTATTTTATCCTCGCAGCCACACGGTTATTTCATTCATCTCTGGACATCCCCTCCA
>NC_134795.1:42357525-42360025 GCF_046742065.1 Oratosquilla oratoria | reverse complement strand
TCGAGTGAAATGCATAAACAAGAAAGAAAAGGAGGAGTACAAGAAGAATCTGAGAGAGGATTGGGAGTGAGTGAGAGATAGAAAAGAACTAGGAGTGGAGGAGGAATAGGGATGGTTGTAGGATAGAGTAGAACTAGGAGTGGAGAAGGAATAGGGATTGTTGAAGGAGAGAGTCATTAGGTGTACAAAGATGGTGTATGGAACAAGGAGGATGGGAAGAAATAAAAGGAAGGGTAGTGAGTGGTGGGATGAGGAAGCAAAGAAGATTGTAGAAGAGAAGAGGGGAACTTTTACAGATTGGTTACAAAATAGGAGAAGGGAGTCATATGAGAGGTACAAAGAAAAAAGAAGAAAAGTCAAGCATAAGATAAAGGAGGCAAAGAGAAGAGCAGATGAGAAATGGGGTAAGATTATGACAGAAATTTTTGAAAGTAATAAAAAGATGTTTTGTAAGGAGAAGAGGAGGCGAATCAAGTAGAAAACAAAAAGTAAAAGTTGCAGTTGGAGAGATGATAATGGCAGAGAAGGCAGTAAGAGGAAGGTGGGCAGATTATTCTAGGGAATTGCTAAATGTGAAGATGGATTATTTTCAGGGGTAAGCGCTAAAAATAATGACAGTGATGAGTGAGGAAAATGGAGGAGAAATAAGGAAAGGTGAGGTGGAGGCAGTTTTTAAGATGATGAGAGCAGGTAAGGCACCTGGGTTGGATGGATATCATACAGAATGTCTAAAAAAGGAGATGCAGTGATAGTCGACTGACGGGTGAGGTTATTTAAGATTTAAAAGAGGGTAGAGTGCCGAAGGACTGGAGGAGTGCCTGCATATTTTCACTTTATAAGGGAAAGGGGACAAGTGTGAGTGTAGCAGTTTCAGAGGGATCAGCTTGTTAAGTGTAGTTGGGAAGGCTTATGAATGGGTCTTGGTTGAGAGGATTAGGAGAGAAACAGAGAGAGTAAATTGGCGAGGAACAGTGTGGGTTTAGGGCAGGTAGGGGTTGTGTGGATTAGATATGTGTGGTAAGAAAATTATATGAGAAAGTTTTAGGAAAAGGTAAGGATGTTTTTTTGGGACTTTTATGGATTTGGAAAAGGCTTATGACAGGGTAGACAGGAAAGCAGTGTGGTAGATATTGCAGATATATTGGATAGGAGGAAAGCTGTTAACAGCAGTCAAGAGTTTTTACGAGAGTAGTAGCTCTTGTGTTAGAATGAGAAACGGAGAGAGTGAGTGGTTTAAGATAAAAGTGGGACTTCGTCAGCGATGTGTTATGTCACCTTGGCTGTTATATCTATACATAGCTGGGGTGTGCGAGAGGTATATGTAAGAGTAATGGGTCGGGGATTGATGATGTTTAAAGAAAATAGAGAAAAGTGGGAGATAAACCAGTTATTGTTTCCTGATGGCACTGCTCTTGTAGCAGGATCAGAGGAGGGATTTAGGCAGTTAGTGATAGAGTTTGGGATGGTGTGCGAAAGAAGGATTTTGAAGATAAATGTGGGTAAAAGTAAGGTGATGAGTTATGCAAGGGAAGAAGGTGGCAGCAGACTGGAAGTGAGAATTAAGGGAGATAGACTGGAGGAAGTGAATAGTTTTAGTGTAGATAATTGGGTACGAATGTGGCGGGAAAGGGATGAGTGGAGGTGGAGGTAGAATGTAGATTGAGAGAAGCAAGTAAATGCCTTGAAAGATTAAAAATTGTAATGAGAAATAGACATTTGGGAATGAATGCTAAGAGGAGATTTTATGGAGGAGTGATTGTACCGACAGTCCTATATGGGGCGGAAACATAGAACAAAAGAGAAGAAAAGAGGAGTTTGAATGTGTTTGTGATGAGGTGTCTGAGAAGTATGATAGGGGTTACTAGGCGGGATAGTGAAAAACAAGGAGGTGAGGGGGACAATGGAGGTGGGGAGAGTTTTGGGAGATATATTTGGTGAAAGGGTATTGGGATGGTTTGGACACATGGAAAGAACGAGTGAAGAAAGATTAGTAAATGGGGTGTGGAAAGCAGAGGTGGAAGGAGTGAACATGAGAGCGCGACCAAGGAAGAGATGGATAGGGTAAACAAGGCAGTGGGAAAGAGGGAATGTCTGTTGAGGAAGCACGAGAGAGGAGAGAAGATTGAGGTGAATAGAGAATGGTTGTGTATGAATTATGCTGTGATGCATGAAAGGGAGTGGGTGGGGAATGGAGGGTGAAGGAGTATGTGTCAAAAATAATATGACACAGCCCGAAGAGATTTCTCCCCACCTCCATTTCTGTATGAGGGGATAGAGAGGGGGCTCGCCGATTTAATGAGTCGGCCTTACTATGGATGTGTTGTATCTTGCGACACTACTTTTGACACAGAGCAGTGTACAAGATGCAGGGATGACCCGTCATCCAGGAGGTGCCACGATAGAGGGAGGGACGGGGATGAATGGGAGTGAAGTATATGGGGATGGAATGGATGGGAGTAGATTTTATGCCTTGTAATGGGGGGAAAGCCCTTGGTATATG
>NC_134795.1:42330025-42332525 GCF_046742065.1 Oratosquilla oratoria | reverse complement strand
GAACCCGTCTGTGGTTCTGACAGATACACTTACAACAACGGTTGCCTGATGATGAAGGTAGGTGCAATTTATAACAGCAAAGGTTGCTTCCGGTTTCACTGACCGGAAATCTTCAGCCCTGAAATAGCTATAAAGGATCATCGGGATTCCTCTTTTTTGTATTAAGAAACTTAGGGTTGTTGCCTTAGTTGTTATGTGTGGATCATCATCAAAAGTAGTAAGAGAACTTCATATATGTTACAAAGTGCAATTTCGTAGACTTCAACAAATTTTTACTCTAAATGGTCTCCTAACCCGCAAAGAATCACATATACAAATGTACACATGCACATGCATATTTTAAATACAATATTTTAAAAGGTCAGCAGCAATAATTATTTGTTATAACACTGTTATGTTTATACTGAGGATTTTTTTTTTTTTTTTTTGTCTCTAATGAAAACATTTGATACTTTGAGCTTTTACTTTAGAACTTTCTCAAGTGTGCAGTCATCGTTTTGTTACAACTGGTGGACACATAGGTTTATATACAATGCATGCACTGGTAGAGGACACATTGACCAAAAGTAACAATGGTATGAGCAAGGCCATTTTATTGGTGTGTGTGTGTGAATTCATCCATTTATACCATTTCTGCCTTTAGGTACGCAACGTTGACTCCAGTTCAGGTGCACACATTACATATATGTTAAACCAGCACTTGATATACACTTTTTCCTTTTTTTGCTTTGGGACATATTTATCCACTCTTTCTTTTTAGATTTTCATCAGAATCATCCACTTTTCTTTCACTTGTGTTTATTCATCGTAGAATTTTCCCAGCTCGCTTTAAGAATTTTTTTCAAAGTCGATTTTACGATACATCAGTCTTCCTTTTCTGTATTTCTCATCTCTCTCTCTCTCTCTCTCTCTCTCTCTCTCTATATATATATATATATATATATATATATATATATATATATATATCCTCCTTTAGTTCTAGCTCAAGTAATATGTGATTACTCTTCGCAATTGATGTCTTTTATTCAATTTTGTCCATAATTTCAGGGTCTGACAAATAATAAATCTAGTATCGATGGTTTTTCATTGTTTCAAAATCTAGTGTTTTCTTTTACCCATGGTGTCATTGTATGTTCTATAGTCATGTCGAGTAATACATTTCTCCATTGATCTATCCAACTTTCACTGTCATCTTTTCCCAACAGATTTCTTTGCTGTTGAGATCATCCCATAAGTATCACGTTACCTCCATCCTTCAGCATCTCGTTTAATGACAGTCTCGTATCATCTAACATTTTAGAATAATCTCTCTCCAAGACCCCGTTTTTTGGGGGTCACATAAATCACTGGAACATTTCTACTTTTCATGTCACTATCTTCAACTCTTATTTTGATCATCATCCTGTCACATTTAATTTTTTCTTACCCAAGAACATGACTCCTTCACTTTTTTTCTACTCTCTGTTTCTAAGCCAGTGATTATATAATCCATGTTCAACACTGGTAATAGTGGACCTCTTAATTTTGTCTCCACATTTCGTATTATATCTGGTTTTTCTTTTGACAGGTACTCATTTAGTCCGCTTAATCCTAAGATCAATACGTCTATATTGGTATAAGCTAGTTTTAATTTTCTCCTCTCTCCGTCTCGTTCTCTGAAAAAAAAAATCAATTGCGCTTTCTCGGTCTCCGTGTATGTGTGTGAGTGTGTCATTCACCATGGTCTTGGATCAGGTGTTGGGCTCGTGATCGACAGCTTTTTCCCTCCCGGAAGAGAGCTCATATATGACCGATCTATAAGTAATGCTGTGACCTTACACGTAAACATATACCCAACTCCTCATCCACAAGAGTTGGAATAACGAATCGCAGTGCAGCGATTCTAAAAATTATTTCAGACCTGAGCGGGATTCGAATCCAGACCGCCGTAGTGGCGCGCGCGCGCGCGTGTGTGTGTGTGTGTGTGTGTGTGTGTGTGTGTGTGTGTGTGTGTGTGTGTGTGTGTGTGTGTGAGTGTGTGTGTGTGTGTGTGTGTGTGTGTGTGTGTGTGTGTGTGTGTGTGTGTGTGTGTGTGTGTGTGTGTGTGTGTGTGTGTGTGTGTGTGTGTGTGTGTGTGTGTGTGTGTGTGTGTGTGTGTGTGTGTGTGTGTGTGTGTGTGTGTGTGTGTGTGTATTCACCTAGTTGTATTTACCTAGTATTATACGGGAAGGGAACTATGCTCGTGATGACCCGTCTTTGTATCTCTCAGCACCAAGTTTTTTCTTAAAATCTTGAATAGTGTTTGCACACACTGTTTCTTTGTCTAATCTGTTCCAAGTATCTATCACTTTGTGTAGGAAGCTGTTTTTTTTTCAGATCTTTTCTGTAATTATCTTCTTTTTTTTCTTCTTTTTCTTTTCTGTAATTATCTTTTTTTTTTCTTCTCTTTTCGTGTCCTCTCGTTTTTCCATTATCCCATCTTAATAAGTCATTCGTACCTAATATTTCCATTCCTTTCATT
>NC_134795.1:42320025-42325025 GCF_046742065.1 Oratosquilla oratoria | reverse complement strand
AAGTGCGATCACATCCCATGAGAGAAATAACAATAAAAAAAATAATAATACATACATACATATACCAAAGGCTATTTCTCCCTTACACGTGGGGTAGCCAAAAAGAAAATGCATAGAAATCACTCCCACCCATTTCATTTCCCATATATTCCACTCCCCTCCACCCTCCTCCCTCCCTCCTATTTTGCCACCTCCTGGATGACGGGTCATCCCTGCATCCTGTCCACTGCCCTGGGTCAGAAGCAGTGTCGCAAGACACAGCACATCCACAGCAAGGCCGCTTCATAAACTCGGCGCCCCCCCCTCCATCCCCTCATGCAGGAAAGGAGAAGACGAGGAGAAATCCCTTCAGGCTGCGTCAAATTTTTTCTCATACATACTTCCTCACCCCCAATCCCCCACCCACTCCCCTCATGCATCACAGTCTCATCTATACACAAACCTTCTCCATTCACCCCTATCTTCTGTCCTCTCCCGTTCTTCCTCTACAGACATTCCTCTCTTTTGTAAAGCCCCTTTCACCCCATCCATCCATCTCATAATAGGACGCCCACTCATATTCACTCCTTCCACCTCCGCCTTTCACACTTCTTTTACTAATCTTTCTTCATCCATTCTTTCCATGTGTCCAAACCATCCTAATATTCTTTTATCAATCCTATCTCCCAGCTCCTTTTCCACCCCTGTTCTCCTCCTCACCTCCTCATTCTCGCTCTATCCAGCCTAGTAACCTCTATCATACTTCTCAGACATTTCATCTCAAACACATTCAAACTCCTTCCTTCTTCCTCTCTCATGATCCATGTTTCTGTCCCGTAAATTTTTGTTGTTGGCACAATCACTCCTTCATATAACCTCCTTTTAGCATCCATTCCCAGATGTCTATTTCTCATTACACTTTTTAATCCACCAAGGCATTTACTCGCTTCTTTCAATCTACATTATACCTCCACCCCCACTCCTCCCTTTCCTGTCATATTCGCACCCAAGTATCTGAAACTATCCACTTCCTCCAGTTTCTCACCCTTAATGCTCACTTCCAGCTTACTGTCACTTTCTCCCCTTGTACATCTCATCACCTTACTTTTGCCCACGTTTATCTTCAGCTTCCTTCTTTCACACACCTACTCAAACTCTGTCACTAACTTCCTCAATCCCTCCTCTGATCCTGCTACAAGCGCAGTGTCATCGGCAAACAACAACTGGCTCACCTCCCACTTTTCTCCATTTTCTTTAACCATCTCCAACCCCTGACCCACTACCCTTGCATTCACCTCTCGCACCACCCCATCCATGTAAAGATTGAACAACCAGGGCGACATAACACACCCCTGATGAAGTCCCACCTTTACCTCAAACCATTCACTCTCTCCATTTCCAATCCTAACGCAAGCTCTACTACTCTCATAAAAACTCTTGACTGCTCTTAACAGCTTTCCTCCTATCCCATATATCTGCAGTACCTCCCACAGTGCCTTCTTTTCTACCCTGTCGTAAGCCTTTTCCAGATCCATAAAAGCCCAAAAAACATCCTTACCTTTTCCTATAGCTTTCTCACATATCTGTCTTACCACAAAAATCTGATCTACACATCCCCTAACCTGTCCTAAAACCACATTGTTCCTCACCAATTACTCCCTCTGTCCCTCTCCTAATCCTCTCAATCAAGACCTTCCCATAAGCCTTCCCAACTACACTCAACAAGTTGATCCCTCTGTAACTACTACATTCACACTTGTCCCCCTTTCCTTTGTAAAGCGGAACTAAACAGGCACTCCTCCAGTCTTCTGGCACTCTACCCTCTCTTAAACATACATTAAATAACCTCACCAGCCAGTCCACCATAATTGCACCTCCATTCTTCAGACATTCTGCATGGCATCCATCCAACCCAGGTGCCTTACCTGCTCTCATCATCTAAACAGCTGCTTTCACTTCATCCTTCTCTATTTCTCCTCCATTTTCCTCACTCATCACTTTCATTTCTTAGGGCTTCCCACTGCAACTACCTTTCCCTCCCTATCCTCCTTCACATTTAGCAACTCCCTAAAATACTCTGCCCGCCTTCCTCTCACTGCCCTCTCTTCCATTATTATCTCTCCATCTGCACCTTATACCTTTTCTTCTTTACTTGATTCGCCTCCTCCTCCTCTTTAACTTCATTCCAAAACATCTTTTAATACTTTCAAAATTTTCTGTCCTACTTGTACCCCATTTCACATCTGCTCTCCTCTTTGCTTCCTTAATTTTATGCTTAACTTCCTTTCTCTTTACTTTGTACCTCTCATACAATTCCCTCGTCCCAATTTGTAGCCAATCTATGAATGCCTGCTTCTTCTCTTCTACATCCTTCTTTGCTTCCTCATCCCACCACTCACTACCCTTCTTTCTATTTCCTCCCGCCCTCCTTGTTCCACACACCATCTTTGCACACCTTATGACTCCCTCCTTGAACCATCCCAATTCCTCCTCCACTCCTAGTTCTACTCTATCTTTTATTCTCTCCCACTCCTCTCTCAACTTCTTCTTATACTCATTCTCCTTTTTTCTTCATTTAAGCAGTTCACTCTAAGTACCTCACTACCTTCTGCCCTTTTCCTCTTTCTCCACTCTCAATTTACCTTCCACCAGGAAATGATCTGATATTCCCCCACTCTCTCCCCTTAGAACATATACATCCTTAACTCTTCCTACCATACTCCTGGTCATCACTATATAGTCCATTAACGCTCTATCTGCCACCCTTCTATCCACCACCCTCTCCCATGTGTATTTATGCTTTACTTTCTTCTTAAACACTGTATTTGCTATCATCAACTCTCTTTCAAGACACATCTCCACCATCAACTCTCCTCTACGATTTTTGCCTCGAACTCCATACTTTCCAATCATTCCGTCATTTGGTTCATTTCCTACCCTAGCATTTAGGTCTCCCAAAACAACTACATTGACATTTCTCCCTAATCTTTCTATGCACTCATTTATATCTACTCAGAATGCCTCCCTTTCCTCTACGTTCTTCTCACTACCAGGCCCATACGCACTTACAAAAACCCACATCTCCTTTCTCAGCTTCACCTTCATCCACATCAACCTTGATGACACCTCCTTCCACTCCACTACTCGATTACTTATCTCTTCACTTACTAGTATAGCCACCCCTTCTCTCCCTCGTCCCCTCTTCACTCCCAAACTCACAGTTGCCCATTCTATTTATTTTAGTTTCACTCAAAGCCAATACATCCATCTTTCTTCTCACAAACATAATGCCCATCTCTTCCCTTTTACTCTCATCTGTACCACATCCACGCATATTAAAAGACCCAAACCTTAGGGTACTGGTTGGAAAACTCCCAGACCCTCTTATCCCTTTTCTTTCTTTTCTAGGAATGTCCCCTTCTTGGGCTACAGGTAGTAGGACTCCTAATCCCATCCCCCGTCCCTTTTTTGTCGCCTTTTACGACTCAAGTGGAAATACTTGGTGGCAGTATTCTTTTCCCCCACCACAGGGTAGGCGAAAAAAGGAAGTGAATATTCAGAGAAATGGTATAGGACAGTAACAAAGGGTTGGGGGACAGCATAACGGAGGGACAGTCGCAGTATAAAAATAATAAAAATGATAGATATAACTAACGAACCTTGATATCAGGAAATCACACGGCCCAGACGGAATTCCAAATTGAATACTAAAAGAATGTGAAAAAGAATTAAAGGACAACATAATAAGTTGCTCATTCAAAGAAGGAAAAATACCAAAGGACTGGAAAAATGCCAACAAGGAAGAACCAACAAATTACAGACCGGTCTTCCTTACAAGCACTGCAGCCACAATTTGTGAAAAAAAAAATCAAGAATAGATGGATAAAAACCTGAAAGAAAACAATATAATGAACACAAGACAATTTGGATTCAGGCAGGGAAGATCATGTGCCACAAACGTAATCTGCTTTTACTCAAGACTAATAGATATAATACAAGAAAGGGATGGATGGGTTGATTGTGCTTTCCTAGACTTATAAAAAGCCTTCGACAAAGTACCACACAAAAAATATATATAAAAAAAATGAAAAGCATGGGAGGGATGCAAGGCAAATTACTAAATGGATGGAGGATTTCTTGGGTAGCAGAAAAATGAGATTAGTGCTCAGTGAAAAGAGTTCAGCTTGGGAGGTGATCAGTGAAATTCCCCGCGGATCAGTATTGGTTCCAATAATGTTCGCTATTTATGTAAATGACATGGATGAAGATGTGCATTGTTACATGAGCTTCTTTGCAGATGATGCTAAATTGCTGTGGAAAGTGAATACTGAAACGGGTTGTGAATCACTACAGAGAGACCTAAACAAGGTTTGGAAATAAAACCAAAAGTGGGAAGTGAACTCCAACATTAAGAAATGTAGCTTAATGGAGTTCGGAAAAAGTATATACATACATACATATACCAAGGCTTTTTCCCCCTTACAAGGGAGGTAGCCAAAAAGGAAAAAGTGAAAAAATAATATCAAGACAGTAAGAAATTGGAAGAAAGGAAGTAAAGTAAGGGGGATCTGAAAAAGACCTGGGAGTAATTATCTCAAATGACATGTCCCCTGATAAATAGATAAACAAAATTCTTGGAGAATCTTACAACTTGCTAAGATCAATAAAGGTAGGTTTTACTTATTTAGACGAAGAAATCGTTAAGAAAAATACTAGTCACAATAATAAGGCCTAGACTAGAGTATGCTGCGTCACTATGGTCACCCTGTACCAAAAAGAATATAAAGAAAATTGAACGAATCAAGAGAGCAGCCACGAAAATAGCCCCAACATTTTCAAACCTTTCATAAGAGGAGAGACTGAATAAATTGAAATAACCGACCTGCTGAACATTTACAGAATCATAATAAGGCAAAGAAGTACTTGATAGAGGAGACTTACTAGTAGTATCGTATGGCTTTCTTACACCTCCAACTTTGTATTTTTGCTAGCCAGTCTATGAATGTTTGATTTGCTTCATA
>NC_134795.1:42300025-42302525 GCF_046742065.1 Oratosquilla oratoria | reverse complement strand
GTTCCTCTTTACAAGGGAAAAGGGGACAAGTGTGAATGTAGTAGTTTCAGAGGGATTAGCTTGTTGAGTGTAGTTGGAAAGGCTTATGGGAGGATCTTGATTGAGAGGATTAGGAGAGGAACAGAAGGAGTAATTGGTGAGGAACAGTGTGGATTTAGGACAGGTAGAGGTTGTGTAGATCAGATCTTTGTGGTAAGACAGATATGTGAGAAAGCTATAGGAAAGGGGAAGGATGTTTTTTGGGCTTTTATGGATCTGGAAAAGGCTTATGATAGGGTAGACAGAAAGGCACTGTGGGAGGTTATGCAGATATACGGGATAGGAGGAAAGCTTCTGGGAGCTGTCAAGAGTTTTTATGAGAATAGTAGAGCTTGTGTCAGGATTGGAAATGGAGAGAGTGAGTGGTTCGAGGTAAAGGTGGGACTTCGTCAAGGATGCGTTATATCGCCCTGGCTGTTCAACTTATACATGGATGGAGAGGTGCAAGAGGTAAATGCAAGGGTAGTGGGCAAGGGATTGGAGATGGTTAAAGAAAATGGAGAAAAGTGGGAGGTGAACCAGCTGTTGTTTGCTGACGACACTGCGCTTGTGGCAGCCTCGTAGGAGGGATTGAGGAAGTTGGTGGCAGAGTTTGGGAGAGTATGTGATAGAAGAAAGCTAAAGATAAATGTGGGTAAAAGTAAGGTGATGAGATGTACAAGGGGTGAAAGTGGCAGTAGACTGGAAGTGAGCATTAAGGGAGAGCGACTGGAGGAAGTGGACAGTTTTAGATACTTGGGTGCAAATGTGGCAGGGAAAGGTGGAGTGAAAGTGGAGGTAGAATGTAGATTGAGAGAAGCGAGTAAATGCCTTGGTGGATTAAAGAGTGTAATGAGGAATAGACATTTGGGAATGGATGCTAAGAGGAGACTGTATGAAGGAGTGATTGTGCCAACAGCACTGTATGGGGTAGAAACGTGGAACATAAGAGAAGAAGAGAGAAGAAGAGAGAAGGAGTTTGAATGTGTTTGAGATGAGGTGTCTGAGAAGTATGATGGGGGTTACTAGGCTAGATAGAGTGAGAAATGAGGAGGTGAGGAGGATAACAGGGGTGGAAAAGGAGCTGGGAGATATGGTTGATGAAAGAATATTAGGATGGTTTGGACACATGGAAATAATGAGAGGAAGAAAGACTAGTAAAAGAGGTGTGGAAGGCAGATGTGGAGGGAGTGAACATGAGGGGACGTCCTTGGATGAGGTGGATGGATTGGGTGAAGGGGGCTTTGGGGAAGAGGGGAATATCTGTTGAGGAAAGACGGGAGAGGACAGAAGACAGGGGTGAATGGAGAATGGTTGTATATGGATGATGTTGTGATTGCATGAGGTGGAATGGGCGGGTGAATGGGGGGGTGAGGTAGTATGTGTGAGAAAAATTTGACGCAGCCCGAAGGGATTTCTCCCCGTCCTCTCATTTTATGCAATGGGGGGGACGGAGGGGGGTCGCCGATTTAATGAAGCGGCCATGCTGTGGATGTGCTGTGTCTTGCAACACTGCTTCTGACCCAGGGCAGTGGACAAGGTGCAGGGATGACCCGTCATTCAGGAGGTGCTAAGATAAGAGGGAGGGTGGAGGGGTGTGGAGTGTATTCAGGGATGGAATGGGTGGGAATGATTTTATGTCTTTTTCTTTTTGGCTACCCCCCTTGTAAGGGGGATTAGCCTTGGTATATGTATGTATGTATGTATATATATATGTATATATATATATATATATATATATATACATATATATGATATATATATATGTATGAGAGAGAATGTGGGTGGGGAAGGGCAAACGAAGATGTGTTAGGAATAGAGTTTATTGCCCTAACGTTGCGACCAACTTGGTCTTCTTCAGAGGTAGTCCTCTGAGGAAGACCAAGTTGGTCGCAACGTTAGGGCAATAAACTATTCCTAACACATCTTCGTTTGCCCTTCCCCACCCACATTCTCTCTCATTTGTCTGAAATAATCTTATATATATGTATATTATATATATATATATATACATATATATACATGTACATACATATATATACATATATATGTGTGTGTATATATGTATATACATATATATATATTATATGCATATATATGTATGTACATATATATATATATGTGAGAATAAACACCTTGTGAGATCGAAACCTTTATTAGTACTACGTTTCGCTTGTTACAGCTTTTTCAAGTACAGACATGACACACACTCTGAGCACATATAAGTCAACAGGAAAGGAACTGGGAGAGGTTATCAGGGAGGGGTGGGTGGTAGGTGGAGGGGGAGGAGGGGGACGGGTGGGACTTGGTGGAGACAAAGGAGGACATTTCGGACAGTTTGTTGAAGTGGACTAAGGGGGACATTTCATACATTTATTTAATGCGGGTAACAGATGGATTATAGGAGGGGCGATGTTAAACATGCCTCTGTTCTGCTCAATGGTTTTGAAGCTTTGAATGGCGGCCGCTTCGAGGCATTTTC
>NC_134795.1:42285025-42287525 GCF_046742065.1 Oratosquilla oratoria | reverse complement strand
TAATTTTAGGATATAATGTCGCTAGAGGACGAAATGTTACATTAGAATGTAATGTCATAGTACGAAATGTCGCAATGGGATGTAATGACAGTGGAGGACAAAAGATCACGATGTGAAGTAATGATAGTGGAGGACAAAATATCACGATAGGATGTAATGATAATGGAGGAGAAAATATCACGGTAGGATATAATGTCAGTGGAGGACAAAATATAATTTTAGGAAGGGATACCGGACAGAATGTCAATGAAGGCCAAAATATCATGATAGGATGTAATGACAGTGGAAGACAAAAGATCACGATGGGATGTAATTATAGTGGAGGAAAAAATTTCGTGGTAGGATATAATGTCACTGGAGGACAAAATATAATTTTAGGAAGGGATGCCGGACATAATGTCAATGAACGACGGGAGGCTGGCGTGAATCACCGTGATGTAGGGGGACAAAATGTACAAAAGAGATCAGATGACCGTGATCGACCAGATGTCCGGGATGGGGGAAATGTTAATTTTGATGGAAGAAATGTTAATGAGGCATTGAATGTCAATGAAGGACCAAATAATAATATAGAGCAAGGTATAAAAAAAAGGATAATGCAAGACATAATATTGAAACTCAAAAAATCCCAAAAAGAAATAATCACGAGTTTCTTAATACCATGTACTTTAATGATCGTAGTATTAGGAATAAATTGCAAGAAATACAGGCGTATGTCAAAAACGAAAATGGTACAGAGTTCGAAGCTGAATTTAATATTGCGGGATTTAAACACTTCCATCAGGATAGAAACCACAAGAATGGTGGGGGTGTTTTGTTGTACGTTAAAAACAATGTTCATGCTCGTGTTTTAGAGAAAGTGAAACAGGATGCATATGATGGTTTGTGGGTTGAGTTAACCCAAACAAATGGACAAAAAATGATAGGTGTAATATATAGGCCAAAGACATTATCATTAGCAGACGACAAACTGTTATTTCAAGAACTGTCTAGTTTCTGCAACCGGGATTTATTGATAATGGGTGACTTCAATTTTACTGACATTGATTGGATGACCCTTGAACATGGCCATATAGGTAGTCGCTTGATTGATTTTCTTGGTGACAATTACTTAATTCAGCATGTAAAAGAGCCCACACGATATGGAAACTTACTCGATCTATTGATCACTAGCCGCGAAAGCATGGTAAGTGATGTAGAAGTCGGTGAATCTGTTGCAAATAGCGATCACAACTTAGTTAGATTCAAACTCCTAAACAATTTCAGAATAGATACTTGTGTTTCTAAAATACCCAATTTCAGTAAAGCTCAGTTCATAGGACTACGTCAGGAGCTTCAGCTTACAAATTGGGAGGCAAAATTAAACGAAGGACCTGTAGATCAGATGTGGGAAATATTTCAAAATACGCTCGCTAAGATGATTCAAACTTACATTCCTTTTAAGGACAGACGTCCCCCAAATCAGGCTCGCCCAAAGTGGCTCGACAAATAAACTGAAAAAGTATTGCTAAAAAGAGATAGGCTTATAAGAAACATAAGTGCTCGGGTGCATCTAATGACCATGAAAGTTATGTATCAATACAGAGAGATTTAAAAAAGACAATAAGAAAAAGAAAACGACAATACGAAATGAACATCGCTGATAAATCCAAAGAGAATCCCAAAGAATTCTATAGTTACATTAGAGATAAAAAGGTTGTTAGGAATCACATTGGTCCACTATTATCTGCTGACGGTCAACTTGAATATTCAAATGAAGGAATGTGTAATATCTTAAACAATTATTTTAGCTCGGTATTCGTAAACGAAACACCTCAAAGTGAACTCCAAACTGAAATCTGTGAAAAGTCTAGGGTAAACTTACTACGGTAAATATAACAAAAGAAAAAATTAAAAAGTGTATAGATAAACTCAAAGTTAATAAAACACCAGGGCCTGACGGTTGGCATCCAAGAATCTTAAAGGAAATGAAAAATGAGATTGTTGTTCCATTAGAAATTATTTTCAAGAAATCCATCACATCCGGAGATGTCCCAAGAGAATGGAAGCTAGCTAACGTTACTCCCATATTCAAAAAAGGTGACAAAAAGAAGCCAAATAACTATAAGTTTGAATTCAATCGTAGGAAAAATAATGGAAACTATCATCAGAGATGCAATCGAACACCATTTAGAAAGTAACCGTTTGATAAATGATAGCCAGCATGGTTTCAGACGGAAACGTTCTTGCGTGACTAACTTACTCGAATTCTACAACACAGTTATCTCGAATTATGACAAAAGAAACAATATAGATTTAATATATCTAGACTTTGCAAAAGCTTTTGATACCGTCCCACACGAAAGACTAATTACTGAATTAGCTTTACACGGAATAAGTGGTACCCTATTAGGTTGGACTAGTAATTGGTTGAATGGTCGAAATGGAAAAACTTCTAGATGGAGAAATGTTACAAGTGGAGTTCCTCAGGGTTCCGTTCTTGGGCCACTTCTATACATAG
>NC_134795.1:42242525-42277525 GCF_046742065.1 Oratosquilla oratoria | reverse complement strand
GTTTTGTGTAGTACCATTGAACCTTCGAAGCAGAGGACACTTCAAGACGTTCAAGTTAGATTTGCCGCAAAAAAAAAAAAAAAATTGTGGAGGCTGTGACAAAATTTGATAAACAGCGTAGCATCACATGGTGAAAATTCCTCCTGGAAGCTTGTACCAAGTATTGAAATCATTGGGTGGCTCGCCGGGTGGGAGCTAAGCTTACTTTGCTTTGCGTTGTTTGTAGATGGACTTGCTGCTGACCATTAAGCTGAAGGCGCTTGTTGCTGAAGGAAGTGTTTCTTGCTGGTCAGAACTGAGTATGGTGTGGTGTGGAGTGGCGTGGCTGTGGGAATTAACCCAACTAACCCCTGTGTATCCATATTGGACTTCACGTCAGGAGATTAGTGAGATTAATCAAATCCCGATCTGCAACCCTCACTTCTTTTTGTTTTCCACTCTGTTAGATAAGTAATTATGTGATAGCTGAATCAGTGGTCTGTAATTCTTTTTTTTGCTTTTATCATCAATTTTGGTGGTTCTGGTGTTATGTCGGTCATGGGACAAATGACAAACCTTGCCCTACAGGCTCCTGATCAGACTCCCAGGTCTTAACCTCTGCTCCAGTTGCCGTTAAGATTAGAAAGTCTTTCTGACAAGGTCCACCAATAGTCCCCTCCATGTAACCACTACTTGGAGTAGCCACATCAAATCTCTCCAAATATGTAAGGTCTGGGGTGGGGGACCTCTGACTGTTTAGGAGATATAGTGAAACGTTGAGACATTCTGACAGGTTAACGTAAGTGGAGTAGGAAACACAGGAGTTTCAGACTAAGACTCCCGTGTTTCCTACTCCACTTATGCCATATAGTGAAACATTTGATTCTATAATAAAATGCCTAAGGGTATAGGCTATATTGCCTTGCTTAATTAAGACCCCGATTCAGTGCGTACTAACCTTGGGAGTATTAAAACAATTCCCTCGTATGTATCTTTAGGACTCGTACAACAGTTGCATTGGTCTTGGATACAGTAAGCCTACCTGTTGCATTACAAACACAAGTGATCAATTCAATTGTGGTGATCATTTCGAGTTTACGGGAAAGTAACAAGAATCTATGGGGTGTCTAGTGCTCAGCATAATCACAGACAGCCTTACAGGGCGAGTGTGATCTTATGAGAAAAATTATTTGAGTATTTGAATTACTATATCAAAACTTTTTTTTATGAATCCTTCATAATTTCCAATTAAGAGGTGACCTTACATTTAAATTAAATCATCAGAATTATTTAAGATATATTACTCTTTAAAACAAAGAATATTCCTATAGCTGGAAAACTAATCTTGTAGTCTTTGGCTCAAACGTTCCTTCCTGTTCATCTTCAGCCTAGCATGGCCGCGGATCAAATGGCAGTATGTGGTTCAGATGGTGTTACCTACAAGAATCAATGTGAACTGGACCATCAAGCTTGTCTGCAGCAATTCGATATAGTAGTAGTTGCCTTTGGACCTTGTTCAGGTGAGTGAGTTTGTTTTGGTTTGTACTTCTGCATTTACATAATTGTATTTAGTTTCGTATAAAGTGGTCTCGATGTCTTACCACCTTTGAAGACTAGACAATGTTCCGTCTTTCTATACACCAAGAGGTTCTCCCACCTTTTACATGGGAGGTAGCCAGTTAAGGCATGTACCCACCCCCACACACCCTACTTCCTTGTGTCGCCCATTTGTTTCCGTTTTACCTTAGCTCCTTGTGGATGAAGGGTTATCCCTGCCCCTCGCCTACTGCCCGGGTCAGAAGCAATGCACCAAGACATAGCACATCCAAAGCAGGGACCCAACACTTCATTTATACGGTTACCCTCTCTCCTCGTTCCCCCAAGCGAAAATAGAGACGAGGAGAAAACCCTTAGGGTCGTTTAAATTATAATTCATTCACAACCATATTCCAGTCACACTTGCCACTTGTCTTCTCCTTTCCCTATTCAATAGACATTTTCCTTTTACTCAAGGCCTCCTTCACCCATGCATCCATCTCAGTCTCTGTTTTCCTTGTATATATACATCACCCGGCTCGGATTCCATTCTTTTTTATTTAGTCTCCCTTCGCTTATTTTTCCATATACTAAACCACACCTGTATTCTTCATCAGCCCTATATGCCAGCTCCCTTTCCACCCCCACTCTCCTCCTTACCTTATCATTTCTCACCCTATCCATTCTCGTAGCGCCCACTACATTTCTCAATCACTTCATTCAAACACGTTCAAATTTCTCTTCTCTGCCTCCCTTAAATTCCTAGTTTGTGTCCCATTCAATGTTAAAAGAACAATCATCCCTTTATACAATTTCTTCGGATTCGTCCCCAGATACCTATTTTTCACGACACTTCTCATTCCCCCGAATACATTTACTTGCTTCCCTTGCTCTACAGTGTACCTAAGCAATTCAGATTCACTGAAGTTGAATGATTATATCAAAATTTATAGATCCAGAATATGAGCGTGAATATATTCTATATATCCTGTGATAGCTAAAAAGTAATGTCGTACCACATTCGTAAATTTCAACAAGAACCCACTGTGTTGGATAAGAAGAAATGAAATAGATGATATGCATATATTTCGATTACGGACTGTGATCCTCTTCAGTGGAATATAGAGTAGTGGAGGAAAAGGTATGTCTTATATACATGTCCATGTTTCTTCTTCTTTCTCTGTATATAAGACATGCCTTTTGATCCATTACTCTGTATTCCACTGAAGAGGATCACAGTCCGTGATCGAAACATCCTGTGATCTTTATGATTTATTGTCTGATAGCTCCTCATGGACACGCATAATCAAGGCTCGGGTGGTTTTGAAATCGGCAGTGACGCAATCTAAGTTCCACCAGGGGACCGTGTATTCTGGTGTCGATACTGAGCTTTTTTGGTTGATTGATTGATTGAATTATGAAAATTTTGGCTTGAAGGCCAAGCGCCTGAGCCGGTAGGCCATTCAGTGCATATCTATCATATACAAATAAGTAAATAAATCAAGTAAAACAGTAAAAACAATAAACACTCACAAAAACACATCAAAATAAGATACATACACAAGCAATCATATACATAATTTTAAATTTCGTAAAACAAATTGATGTCTTTTAGAAATTTTAAAGCATTCTCCACATGAGCATCCTCCCCTAAAACTTCTTCAAGAGATAGATTTATTAAAAAGTTTGCCCTGCGCTTATTAGAGTATGCAGGGCACTGAATTAAAATGTGTTTAATTGTAAAAACAACTTGGCCAGCGTTTCTGCTCTAGTTGCCATTAAAAATTTATGGGTAATGTAGGAATGGCCAGTTCTTAACCTTGTTAAAACAATACTTGATCTCCTGTCCAAAGAATGAGACTTCCAAGGGCTCACCGAGAGGTGAATATCTTTTAACTTGTAACTACCATCCAGCGTTGTCTATTGTTCCTGCAACTTCTCCATTGCATAACAATGAATTACTTGCTTGAAGTCTGTATGTGGAATTTTAGTATCTGTTATATGACTGAGCCTAGTAGCAGCTTTGGCTGCAACATCGGCCTGCTCATTTCCAGCGATACCCACATGGCATGGCACCCAGCAAAAGTTTACTTTTATTTTCTTCCGGCTGTTAATAAGAATCAACCACCCCTGTACTTCTTGGACTAAATAGTGAAGAGGCAATAATTTACTTAGGATAGAATGCTCATAGAGTCTGCAAAAATAACAATATTTTTTATTAGATGAAACAGAATTAAAAACAAATTTCAGGGCATTGTAGACTGCCAGCAGTTCAGCAGTAAAAACCGAACTAGAATTAGGCAACTTCCTCTTTAAAACCGTGCTATCAGACACAACAGCACAACCAACACCATCTTGGAATTTTGATATATCAGTATAAATAAAAACTGAATCAGCATGATAAGTGTTCTAAAAATTCACTTCTTAGCTCTACAGCAGTTCTATTTTTCTTGTTTTTGAAAGAACAAATTACAGTGGGAGATCGGTTCCAAGGAGGGAATTTTGGAGACTTAACCTCACCAATTGTAACAAGAACAAGTCCTACCTCCTGTGCCCCAACTTCACATCTCACTTCTAAAGGTTTCGGCAGAGTACCTTTTGTTGGAGCTCTGTCTACCGGCTGCTTTACATATTTGAAGTTTGGATTTGTTTTGATAATAACACGCGAGAAATATTAAGGCTTAATTCCTCCCTGCGAATATGAAGGGGAGGAATTCCTGTGTCCACATACAAACTATTCACTGGAGATGTTCTATAAGCTCCCGAACAAATCCGCAAAGCCATAGTGTGGACTACATCAAGCTTCTTTAATAAAGTTTTACATCCCGATCCATAAATTTGACATCCATAATCGATTTAGCTAAGGCACAATGCTTGGTAAAGCCTTATTAGAGTTATACGATCTGCTCCCTGGTTGAAGCGAGACACTACCTTTAGTGCATTATGTCGCTGTTTAACATTGCATATGACCTCATTTCTGTGATGGGTGAATGTCAACCTTTTGTCCAAAAACAGACCTAAGTATTTTACACGATCTTCATATGATAATATAACACCCTCTAAGATTAATATTGGTATCTCTTCCTTGCGTCTCGGTCTAGAGAACCTAATGGCTTTTTTTCAGCAGAGAATCTGAAGCCCCTGCAATTAGCCCATGCTAATAACATCTTGAATCTTTTGACCTGTTTCTACTGTACTGTTGTCGATTTGCTGCACACAATAGCGAAGTCATTAGCATAAGCCAATCTATGAACTCCAACAGGAACTTGTTCTAACAAACTATTACAAAGGATTACAAAGGCGGAGCATGCCGACAGGAGACCTTTTGATCCATATCTAGGTCGGATGCGAAAAAAAATCAGATTGATAATAAAATAATAGATAAAAACTATATTAATGTAAATAAATAAAATACATAAATGCATAGGTAGAGTTAAATAATAAACAGGCAAATAGTAAATAATGATATATTGACATATAACTAATAATAAATGAAAATCAGATAGACATGATAACAAAACAAAAACAAATAATATATGATAAATTATAATCATTACAGCATCTTGCTTAGGTGTTTATCTAAATGATTCTTAAAGCTTCGAACTGAAATACATTGCACTACCTGTGCAGGAAGTTTATTTAATGTCTATGCTGAAGAATGTAGGACTCAGAACACTTCCTTGGGGAATCCTTTCCTCTTGAAGATATGCAGAAGAGAAAGAAGAGCCCACTCTGACTTTTAGATAACAATCAGACAAGAATTCCTTAACAATTAAACATATTACCCCCGATACCCCACTCTGCAAGCTGCTTCAGGACGCCCTCCCGTCACATAGTATCGTAGGCATTTTCAAGTAAAAAAAACAAAAAAAAACAGCAATGCTCGGATTCTGAATTACAAAGGCATTCTGAATCTCACTTATTTCTTCTAAATCAAACTGATGATTAGATAGAAGATTTTTTGACTCCAAAAACCAAACTAAACGCATATTAACCATTCTTTCATAGATCTTACAAATGCAGCTAGTGAGAGCAATAGTTCTGTAGCTTTGTGGGAGATTAGAGTCTTTTCCAGCCTTTAAATTGCTATGATAATAAAAGTCTTCCAAGATTTAGGAGAAGACTCAGAGGACCAAAATTTGTTCAGCACATTTAAAAGGAATTTCATCGAAGATATGGATAAATGAGCAACCAAGGAATAAACAACGTCATCCTCTCCAGGAAAAGTTGGGAGGATAATGATAAAGCATGATCCAATTCATCCAAGGTAAAAAGGTTATATGCCTCCGAGTTCGTATTGGTAGGAGTAGCTATCGTGGTCTTGTCTCTAATTCTTCTAAAGTCAGGTGAATAATGAAGTGGGCTTGAAATATAAGCATAGTGTCTTCCAAAAGCCTCTTCTACCTTTTTTTTATATGTGATATAAAGAAGTCTTTAATCTTGAAAACGGGCAAAGGAGATGCAGCAAACTTTCCCTGTAACTTTCGAATCCTTTTCCATACTAAAGTAGGGGGAGAATCATATTTCAACTCGCTAATAAATTTAATGAAGGATTCCCTCCTTGCTTTCTTAAAGATTTTCTCCTGCTTTGCTCGAGTTCTTCTGTACGTTATCCTATTGGCTAAACAAGGATTTCTCAAATATCTCTTACAGCAAGTTCTTGTAATCTTTCTACTCCAAGCACATTCATCATTCCACCAGGGGACTACTGGGTGTCGAGGTTTACCAGCTGTCCTAGGAATGGATGAAAAAGCACCAGAAAGTATGATGTCTACCAGATAATCATACTAAAAAAATCAATAGTCTTACAATCAATTTCTGTGGGTCTCTTAAATGATTCCCAATCAGCCTCTCCTGTCTTCCATTTAGGCAAGCAAGAGAAGAAAATGTTCCTTAAATATTTAATATGGATAGGCCAGTGGTCACTACCATGTAGATCTTCAAATAGTTAGGTCTATAGCAGAATTTGAATTATAAAAGACATCAAACCTAGTTTTGGAACCCTCATTCATCAAAATGACATCGTTATTACCAATAAATTCTTCAATTATATTACCCCAGGGCTCTCACCTTGATTCACCCCATAGAGGAGTCTTGGCATTAAAATCACCCATTAAAATAAAAGGCTGAGGAAGCTGATCGAGCAAAGATTGTAGGTCATTTAACTCAAAACTGACGGGAGTGGTTAAATACGTCTAGAAGTCGATCTTCCAGTTCAAGCTCCATATATAAAGAACATAAAGTGATCCATTTAGTGGTAAAAATTTATACTGCACAAGCCTGCAACACTGAATGTAGATGGACAATTATATGGTTTACAGACTTGTTAACAATGATACTGGTACCTCCATGAGCACCACCCCCAATCATAGGAGATCTATAAAAATTATAATTAAGTCCAACATTAGGGGATGAATCGTCAAGTATAGTCTCTTGGAAACAAGTAGCAGACGCAATGTTCTTTAAAGAGAATCCGAATCTGCTCTCGATGAGAATTAAAACCTTGAATATTTCACTGAATTAAGAGACATTACACTTTTTTTTTTTTTTTTTTTTTTCTCTCTTCTTCTTCTTTCTTTCTCTCCTGGCCTGGGAAGAGAAGGTCGGGAGAAAGAGGATTTACAAGATGGGTTCTTATCTAATTTCTTTTTTTTCAAGGGTGGCATCCTCCTCTCTGACAATGATCCTACAGATGCTGATATAGAGTGAATTATTAGTTTCTTTCTTATACTGCATATCACGATATGGGAAAGTAGTTGGAGATGAGGGTGGACTGTGGAGTCTTTTACTACGCACAGCTTCAGACTCCATAGCTTTGCTTCTGTGCGCCTCAACCAAGGTAGGCACACCAGTCAGCCCTCCCTCTACTAGGGAGCCCCCCCCCCCCCCAGTTTGGGAGAGAGATTGCCTGAGAGGAAGCTTTATTGAAGGAACCCTGCGAGGTTTCAGCAATGGAGACCTTAGGTGCTCCTCCAGATGGGGCAGGAGACATTCCCTCAACAGGGGATGAGAGAACATCCGCAGAGGAGGATTGAGTACTAGAAATTCCAAGTTGTGGAGAAGAACGATTAGATCTAGTAGTTACTCTCACGCTGAGGCTTGGGTTCAGCATTAACAGAATAATTCGTATTAGCATTTGTTTTTCTATTGGGTTCTAGAGTTGGCTGATCTCCATTGCTTCTGTGCACCTTAACTGAGTGACGTACACCAGTTAGCAATCACTCTACTAGGGAGTTCCCCAGGTCTGGAAGAGAGATTGCCTGAGAGGACGCTTCATTGAAAGAAGTCTGAGGTTTCAGCCATGGAAACCTTAGGTACCCCTCCAGATGGGGCAGGAGACACCCCCTCAACAGGAGGTGAGGAAACCTCCGCAGAGGAGGATCGAGATGTACTAGAAATTCCAAGTTGAGAAGAAGAGAGACGATTAGATTTAATAGTGATACTTTCACGCTAAGGCTTGGGTTCAGTGTTAACAAAAGAATTCATATTGGTATTTTTACTTCTATTGGGTTCTACAATTGGCTGATCCTCGTTACTATTTGTTTTAACATCTTTTAGAACTAGTTAGTGGTCTTTTAGCATGACCAACATTAACAGGTTCTGCATGGGCTTTTAGTAATGCTTCCTGTTCCTTCTTATATATTACGCAGTTCTTATCCCTGGCATTGTGCTCACCTTTACAATTTATGCAGACACTTGGGCGGGAACAATCCCCATGCTCAGGCTGAACACATATTAAGGGAGCGTCACCAGCGATATTTCGAAAAATTCTGGTATATGAGTGATTTTTAGGTAAACATTTCAAAAGCATCTGTGATGGTGGCAACGCTCATACAAAGTTATACAGCTGTATTTCGTTTCTATTTTTTATACAGAATAGATAAAATATTGGCTACCTCTAGCAACCCTATTGCATGAAAAAACATTCTGTATATTGAAATAGCATTAAAATTTCTATAACTATTTGGTTTTTTGCTACAGCATTGTGTTTATGGAAATATTTGGCAATTCCGGTTCATAGTAAAAAACAAGCCAGGGTCGTCAACAAAAGTCCATTGGCTCAGATTTTGTCTGCCAGCTTAGGACTGACCTTTCCAATATGGTTGCACCTGGCTGGCACAGCTCAGCCCATCCTTGCTTCACGCAAGCCCCCCCCCCCACACACACTACTTCAAAGTACTAGGCCCAGGTGGGTTGAGGGAATAATAATTATGCTGCTGAGCTTATGTGATTTGGGAGGAGCTACTGCCTATTGTCGGATATTCTTTTACCGTTTGGTTTGTGAGTGTAGTTTGAAAGATTTTCCAGCTTCCTTGAGAAAGTGACGAAGGTTATGTAGGTCGGTGGGGGTGGGGGTGGGGGGAGGAAGAGGGCTAACGGTTGCAAGAATCATGTACTAAGGTTTTGGCAAAATAATTAGTCCAAAACACCGGTAGTTGGAGTAACTACGTTGTAGATAGTATTTTTCAACTTCCTATCTTAAATAACCTAGGGCAAGTTGATTTGGTTGATTGCCATCTAGTTTTTGGTTAAAGATCTTTGTACCATTTTTCTTAACTATACATGGTTATTAATTTTGATCGTCTCGCTACTATTTTCATAATTTCTTCTACATGGTTTCGTTTAGGTGAAATGTGCACTACTGCGACACTAGTTTTAAATGTTCTATGTGGTTCGAACTGCGGTGTCTCCCAAAGTTGTTAGGGCTATGACAGTCAGTCTTCTCTTGATTTTACTTTCATTGTTACGGTTTCCCTTAAACCCACATATCACGGGAGTTCTGTATTCACCTTCAAATTCATCATCTACTCCCATGGGACATTTCATAGTTACAGATTCTTTGTTAGTAGTCTTTAGTCCCAAGAATCTTACAAAGGGATTACAAAGGAGGAATATGCCGACAGGAGACCTCTTGGTCCATAACTAGGTCGGATGCGGAAAAATTATGATAATGATAAATAACTATAAAAAAAAATTGTAATATAGATAATGATAAGTAAAAGGTAAATGCATATAGTTTCATGTAGTTCCACTCAGCCTCAATATCCTTTTATTCTCTGGTTTCTGTTGGTGTATTACAAAGTATTACAAAGGCGAAGCATGCCGACAGGAGACCTTTTGATCCATATCTAGATCGGATGCGAAAAAAAAATAATAATAATAATAAAATAATAAATAAAAACTATAATAATGTAAGTAAATGAAATACATAAATAAATGCATAGGTATATTTAAATGATAAACAAACAGGCAAATAGTAAATAATAATAAATTGACATATAACTAATAATAAATGAAAATCAGACAAAAATGATAACAAAACAAAAACAAATAAAATAAATTATAATCATTACAGCATCTTGCTTAGGTGTTTATCTAAATGATTCTTAAAGCTTCGAACTAAACTACATTGCACTACCTGTGCAGGAAGTTTATTCCATTCATTAACTACACGGTTGGTAAAGTTGTTTCTACCTACTTCCAAATTGAATCTATTTCCGGACAGTTTGAGACCATTGTTTCTTGTCTGATTCTCATTCAATGTGAAAATTTGGTCACTTTTGATGTTGTCAATTCCCTTTAGAATCTTAAAGACCTGTATCAAGTCACCTCTGAGTCTACGCTTTTTTAGGGAAAACAGAGTCATATGTTTTAGTCGATTTTCGTAGGATTTATTTCTGACATTTGGAATCAGTTTTGTGGCTCGCCGTCGTACTTTTTTCAAAATGTCAATGTCTTTAATGAGATTCAGTGACCATACGAAGACAGCATATTCCAAATGTGGACGAACTAACGTTTTATATAGCTTTTTAATGAGAGATGGACTTTTGAAGTCAAAAGATCGCGCAATCATTCCTAGAATCTTACTTTCTTTCTCAGAGGCTGAAATACAATGCTTGGATGCTTTGAGTTCGTTACTGATAATTACGCCGAGATCTTTTTCACTATCTACTTTGGTTAACGAATTTCCAAATAACTTGTAATCGTACTTACTGTTATGTTTACCTATGTGCATTACCTTGCATTTACTTGTGTTAAATTTCATTAGCCACCTTTCAGACCATTGCTGTAATATCTAAATCTACTTGAATATCTAATTGATTTAAGTGATCATTTGCCATTCCGCACAGTTTTGTATCATCAGCAAATTTGGAAACAGTAGATTTTAGTCCATGGTCTATATCATTTATATATAATATGAATAGAAGTGGTCCAAGAACGGAACCCTGAGGAACTCCAATTGTAAAAAATTTCCATCTAGAAGTTTCCATTTAAAACAACTCGATCATTAGACCAATTCCTAGTCTAACTTAATAGGCTACCACTTATTCCGTGCGAAGCTAATTTAGTAAGTAGTCTTTCGTGTGGGACGGTATCAAAAGCTTTTGCAAAGTCTAGATATATTAAATCTATATTGTTTTTGTCATAATTCGAGATAACTGTTGTAGAATTCGAGTAAGTTAGTCACGCAAGAACGTTTCCGTCTGAAACCATGCTGGCTATCATTTATCAAACGGTTACTTTCTAAATGATGTTCGATAGCATCTCTGATGATAGTTTCCATTATTTTTCCTACGATTGAAGCCTGTAGTCATTTGGATTCTTTTTGTCACATTTGAGTATGGGAGTAACGTTAGCTAGCTTCCATTCTCTTGGGACATCTCCGGATATGATGGATTTCTTGAAAATTATTTCTAATGGAACACCAATCTCATTTTTCATTTCCTTTAAGATTCTTGGGTGCCAACCGTCAGGTGTTTTATTAACTTTGAGTTTATCTATACACCTTTTATTTTATTGTATCTTTTTTTTTTCATTTTATATATATTTTTTATTTACCGTAGTAAATTTACCCTAGACTTTTCACAGGTTTCAGTTTGGAGTTCACTTGAGGTGTTTCGTTTACGAATACCGAGCCAAAATGACTGTTTAAATTTTATACATTCCTTCATTTGAATATTCAAGTTGACCGTCAGCAGATAATAGTGGACCAATGTGATTCCTAATAATCTTTTTATCTCTAATGTAACTATAGAATTCTTTGGATTTATCAGCGATGTTCATTTCGTATTGTTTTCTTTTTCTTAGTCTTTTTTAAATCTCTCTGTATTGATACATAACTTTCATGGTCATTAGATGCACCCGAGCACTTGTATTTCTTATAAGCCCGTCTCTTTTTAGCAATACTTTTTTCAGTTTCTTTATCGAGCCACTTTGGGCGAGCCTGATTTGGGGGACGTCTGTCCTTAAAAGGAATGTAAGTTCGAATCATCCTAGTGAGCGTATTTTGAAATATTTCCCACATCTGATCTACAGGTCTTTCGTTTAATTTTGCCTCCCAATCTGTAAGCTGAAGCTCTTGACGTAGTCCTATGAACTGAGCTTTACTGAAATCGGGTATTTTAGAAACAAGTATCTATTCTTAGTCCACAAGTATCTATTATTAGTCCATATCTGGGTCCACTTCGTCTTGGTATGAGCTAAGTTGATGGTTAGTGAGGCTGTATAGCCTCGATAATAGTTTTGTGTGTAGTGTGGGTAATTGTATAGTGTGGGTAATTGGTCTGGTGTTTGAGTTGAGGTTTCTTTGCTTTGCTCAATTAATAGTGCGGGACGCGGCAGGAGTGAAACAGACTTTGGTTTGTAGAGGGCTGTTGCTCCATTCTTCTTTTTGTTTGGTTATTATTACCATCTATAACACGTTATAGGTGACCGTGCTAGGGGGCGGCTCCATAGCCTGGCTAAGTTTGGGGAAAATGTTTAGGGCACCTTTATAGTCACTTCCACATGCAAGCCGAACCTTCAAGTGGTACAAGGAGTATAAAGTGGTTACTATGGTGTAGGTCTGGTGTTACAGACCATTTAAAGAGGAACTTTAATTTAAACACTAAAATTAATCCAATCTCTAATTCTACAACGAGCCTACTTACAGAAACCAATACGACATAGTAAAATCTTGTGCACAAGTTTCAACATATGCTCTTGCAGTTATGAAGAAATATCAAGTGACTTGAAGATATTCGGTAGAACAAAATTTAAAAAGTAAATTATTCTAAACCAAGTAAACAATGTTCACATATAATACAAACACTAACAATGGATATGTGCTAGCGGTGGTCCCGAGATGAATGTCGATGTGAATGATCTCCCTGCCATCCATCTTCAAAACCTCTGAAACCCATCACCACCTACTGGAGGTGCACTCTAGAAGGGCTTTCATTTGCTATTTGGATCTGTCCAAATACTTGTCAGGTTCGGCAATTTTTTTTATTCTACATTTGACAAGCTAGTACTGACCCCGCCTCCTGAAAACAGACTCGCACTAACACAAAAGAAAGTATACCAAAGTTTCTTCCTAGAACAATCTATGGAAGAATTAGAGTACTGTTCCTAGTTTCTCTGGCTATGAACTTCCAGTCAGTAGAACTTGAGGCATATTCATTATATACAATGTAGTTAAAACTATGATATGTCATACCAGATAACTACAATTAATCCAAACAACATCGAACGTCTTGCAAAATTATGTACTGTATTTACAAACTAAAATAAACGAGATTTATAGCAACAAATTTTGCTGTGTAATATCTATTTTCATCATCTGCTTATCAAAAATATGGCTGAGGGACAAATGATGAACACCTGCTAATAGTGGTACTTCCACTAGTGGTTAATGAAATCTCGAACCTTGGCCAATATATTTTAGTTTTCAACTTCAGTTGTATTTCCTCCATCTGTTCATATAAAGTGCTGACAACCAGTGATTGATCTATTACTTTACGACAGTGATATAGAAAATCCCACATTAATACAAAGCAGACAAGAGTCCAAAGATCCTTCCCATTAAGGCCCGAGGAGAGTTGCCAGCCACTGTAAGGCCGTGGATTTCTAGTCGGTGAAACTGGAAACAATTTTTTACTAGTATTTTTATTACTTTTTTATCGACGTGTAGAAAATATCACCCGATACTAGTTAAAATCGGGCAGTGATTCATTCCTCAGCTAAACAAGACAACATTGTAATCGTCATAACAAAAAATAAATAAAAAATAAAATAAAATAGATAGATAAATAAATAAATAGATAAATAAACAAAAATAAATAACAAAACAAATAACAAAAATAAATAAACAATTCCATTCCACTGCTTTAAGAATTTTTTTTCCTGGGTAATCAATTACTGCCTCGAGTTTTACCGAGTGGAAAACCTACAACCCCACAGTGGCCGGCAACGGTCCTTGGGCCTCCCACAGGTCTCTCGGAAAAAAACATCGGACCTCTGTATTAATGTGATACTCTCTCCATGTCACTGGCTGGAAGCAGTAGGGAAAGGAGAGGAGCCACCAGTTGCCAGATTCTATTTGTGAAAAAGTGTAAAAGATAAATTTGAAGTTGATAGAGATATCTTGGGTCAGTTTAGAGAGCCCCTTAGGGCTGCATCTCCTGGTAGGGGTGAGGACCTGACGGGTTTTGAAAATGGGCTATTTTGCTATCCATCTTACACGACCACTATATGCAAGTACCCTTCATTAGTACCAGTTACTCATCCTATATACAGTCTACGTTTTAGAAATACAAGTAGTGACAAAATCCACAAAATCAAGTAATCCATTTGGCATCCAGTATAATCATAAATCCAGAATTTAAGTATTGAATGATAAATATTAACCAGTTCGTAACGAAAACATGGGAATATAATAACCAAAACAAAATAATAAAGTAAATAATGAAAAAGGGCTGGAAACAAGTTTATATTTATGAACTTCTTGCTATTCTAGATTTCTTTTGGTTACCACTGGAAGTAATGTCTTGGACACTCTGATACCACTTTAGTTGTGTAGACAGTCTCGGATATGGTCGCCAAATTTTCGACCGTTTCGGTGACCCATTCGGTTTGTAATAAAACTTTATTCTGGAATGAAAGCAACTTGTAAGAAAAAAGATTTACCTTTCTTGTTCGCGGGAAAGGGATGTGTTAAACCATGGTACCCCTGTGTGAAAGTAATGTATGTGTAGGCAAGTGTAACTAACGTACGTGCATGATTATTGTGCCCCCGGAGTACATGCTAAGCTAATAATTGAGTTTTATTTTATATTGATGTTTCTCCCTGCTCAGTATGTAAACTTTAGTATCAGAATAGTATGTATAAAACCAAAGATGGGCACCTGCTTGTGATGGTCCTGAGATAATCGTCTCCCTGCTGTTCATCTTCATACAGTGTATAATCAACACACCTCCATATGGAACTGTCATTTTTTCGGACCGGAGTAAAGGTATTTCTATGCGTCGACGAACTGTCTACTTTTTGACAATAAACGAGCATACAACTAGAAACAGTTTCATGTTTCTACCACCTATGTGTAACTAAAAGAAAGCTATCCACACTAATACAATTTTTTTTTCCAAAGAAGAGCCCGAGGACTTTTAGAGACTACAATAAGGTTGCAGGTCTCCAATTTGAAAAACTCAAACCAAGAATTATTGTAACGGTAATTTTTGCCTCCAGTTACACCACCATAGCCCATAGTCCTACAATACTGACAATGGTTCTCGAGTTTTCCCATAGACATCTTTAGGAAGAAACCCTGGGCAGTTGTCCATGTTGTATTAGTGTGGGACAGTTTCTATGTTACTGGATTTGAGTAGCAGAGGAACAATCACCTATTCTTAGCTCTCCTTGTGTAAAAAATAATAATAATAATAAAATAATAAATAAATATATCCTGCTTCCGGTCCGGAGACTGTGTTAGCCCCTCAGGGATGCACCGATAGATGGAAAAGGTAACAATGATGCAAGAAGTTGACCTACATCAATCTAGCAGGACCACCACTTAAAGGCACCCATTTTTTGTCTCAAACTATAATTAAGATTAAGTTTCCTTGCGGGGACGACCGAGGATGAAATGGATGGGGTGAAAGAGGCTTTGACCAAGAAGAGAACGTCTGTTGAGCATGGAAGGGAGAAGGTAGGGGATAGGGGCGAATAGAAAAAGGTTGTGTATAGATAATTTTTGGTGCAGCCAGAAGGAATTTTCCCCAGTCTTCTCTATTTTCCACTTGAGGATATGGGGAGGGGGTCAGCGTGTAGGTAAAGATCCCCTGTTGTATATATGCTGTGTCTTGCTGAATTGCTTCCGACCCGGGCAGTGGAGAAGAGACAAGGATGACCCTTCATCCACAAGGAACAAAGATAAAGGCTAACAAGGGTGGTGGATGGAGTGGAATGGGCAAGAATTGGTGCGTGCCTTTGACTTGGCTACATAGCTTATAACGGGGGATAATAACTTTCTATATTGAGAGAGGTTTCCTTTGCTCACATCTATATGATGTATGATGAGCAGAGGAGAGAAAAGTGTGTGAAGTTATATTGCATCCCTTAACATGGGTGGCAAACTGTTTTCTAATTCATGTACATTACCAATTTCTACGCTCAAAAAGTCATTATACTTGTCTGAATTGCAAATCTCTTAAATCAGTAGTTTTCAAATATTTGGAACAAAACTAGTTTTAAGATACAAATTTCAGAAAATGCTAATAATGCAAGATTCTTTTTTCCAAACTTTTTGTACGAATACTGGTGATTGCCTTAATTTAGTCATCTCAAAGACAACTATTTGTAAAAGTGATGCCACTTCCTGAACTACCAACCAAGGTTTCACCAATTCTCTATAACTCGACTAATATAGTTATTGAAATGAACACCTACCAAGCTTTGACTGCGGGTCACTCCAACCTCTTGGAAATGCGTTTTAGTTGTCGTCCTGTACGACACGGTAGTGACTGTGTCAATGACTGGGACGTACGAGGTGTGTGGAACGACTTCATACTCAGTGATGTACTGCGGTGTCAAGGAAGTGAATGTGCCGCGGACAGTTGACACATCAGTCTACGGATTATGAAACAGATAACAGTATCTATTACATTGAGAATGACAATCATTATGTTCATGCTAAAACAATTGAAATAATGACAGTGGCACAAGATAAATGACGACAATCATAGTAAAATCCATGCTAAAATAATGGATGTGATACTGATAATTATATAATAATATCAAAAATAAGAAATGGAAACAGTTCTGACAAGAATAAAACCCTAATTTTTACCCCAAAATTAGTAAATATATATACCATTTCATATTTTAGTCCCTAAAAAGTGAAAGCTTATCAATACTTCAATTAAGGAATAACACGAGTAAAGAGCAGGCGCTTCGAACATGGGCAAAGATTTACTATACAAAGTGGAGGATAGATGGAGAAAGAGGAAATGGACAGAAGATCCTTAGAGTAAACTGCTTAAATGAAAAAGAAAAAAGAAAACAAAAAGAAGAGTGAGAGAGAGTGAAGGATAGAGTAGAACTAGAGAGGTGGAATGGGGATATTTCAAGGAGGGAGTCACAAGGTGTGCAAAGATGGTGTGTGGAACAAGGAGGATGGGAGGAAATAAAAGGAAGGGTAGCGAGTGGTGGGATTAAGCAAAAATTGTAGAAGAGCAGAAACTAGCATTCACAGATTGGTTACAAAACAGGACGAGAGGATCATACGAGAGGTACAAAGAGAAAATAATTAAAGCATGAAATAAAGAAGGGAAAGAGAAGAGCAGATGTAAAAAGGGGTTACGAGTATGACAAAATGTTGAAAGTAATAAAAAGGGGTTTTGGAAGGAAGGCGAAGAAAGTAGAGAGGAAAAGGTAGAAGGTGCAGATGAAGAGATGATAATGGAAAAGACGGCAGTAAAAAGATGGGAGCTACTAAATGTAAAGGAGGATAGGGAGGGAAAGGTAGTTGCAGTGGGAAACGCTAAGAAAATGAGTGATGAATGACGAAAATGTTGGAACAAGGAAAGATGAGGTGAAAGAAGTTATTAAAAGGAAGAGAGCAGGTAAGGCACCTGGGTTGGATGGGCGTTATGCGGAGTGTCTAAAAAGGGGGAGATACAATGATGGTGGACTGGTTGACGAGTTTTAATGTTTGTCTAAAAGAGGGTAGAGTGCTGGAGGACTGAGTGCCTTTACAAAAAAAAAAAAAAAAAAAGACAAGTGTGAGTAGTAGTTTCAGAGGGACCAGTTTGTTGAGTAATTGGGAAGGCTTGGTGAGAAACTGTGTGGGTTTAGAACAGGTAGGGGTTGCGTGGTTCAAATTTGTGATAAGGCAGATCTACGAGACCGCTTTAGGAAAAGGTAAAGATGTTTTTTGGGGCCTTTATAGTGTTTAGAAAAAAATTATGATAGGGTAGACAGGAAGGCACTGTATGAGGTATTGCAAATGTATGGTATAGAAGGAAAGCTGTTAAGAGCAGTCAGTTTTCACGAGAGTAGTAAAGCCTGTGTTAGAATTAGAAATGGAGAGAGCGAGTGGCAGGGATAGGTTTCCTTGGCTGTTCAATTTTTACATGGATGAATATGGTGTGGGAGGTAAACACAAGGATAATGGACCGGGGATTGGAGATGGTTAAAGAAAATGGAGAAAAATGAGAAATAAACCAGCTGTTGCTTATTAACGACACTGCGCTTGTAGCATGATCATAGGAGGGATTCAGGAAGTTAGTGACGTGGTTTGGGAAGGTGCGTGAAAGAAGAAAAATAAGATGAATGTTGGCAAAAATAAGGTGATGAGATGTACAAGGCAGCATATTGGAAGCGAGTATTAAGGGAGAGAGACTGGAGGAAGAGGATAGCTTTAGATACTTGGGTGCGAATGTAGCGGGAATGAGAGGAGTGGAGGTAGAAGTAGAATATAGATTGTGTAGACAGCACTGTATGGGTCAGAAACGCGAAACATAAGAGGAAGAGTTTAAACGTGTTTGGAATGAAATGGCTGGGAATAATGGTAGGGGATAGAATGAGAAACGAGGAGGCGAGGAGGAGAGTGGAGGTGGAAAGAGTTGGGAGACAGGGTTGATGAAAGTATTGGGATGGTTTGAACACATGGAAAGAACGAGTGAAGAAAGATTAGTAAAAGGTGTGTGGAAGAAGTGAACACGACTAGGGGGGACCAAGATGAGATCGATGGATGGGTTAAAAGGAGCATTGGGAAAGAGGAGTATGTCTGTTGAGGAAGGAAGGGAGAAGATAAAAGATAGGGGCGAGTGGAGAATGGTTGTGTATAGATGATGCTATGATGCATGGAAGGAAGTGGGTGGGGGATGGGAGTACGCGTGAATGATATTTTGACGCAGCTCGAGGAGATTTTTCCCCATCTTCTCTTTTTCTGCACGAGGGGAAGGAGAAAGGGTAGGGTCGCCGATCAAATGAAGCGGCCTTGCTGTCGATGTGCTGTAATCTTGCTACATTACTTCTGACCCAGGGCAATGGGTGAGATGAAGGGATGACCTATCATCCAGGAGGAACCAGGAAAAGGGGGAGGGAGGAGTGGTGAACGGGAGTGGAGTATGTGTGGATGAAATGGGTGGGAGTGAATTTATGACTGATTTTGGCTATTCCCCTTATAAGGAGGAAAGCTGTAAGTATATGTATGTACTTTCCCTTATTATTATTCTTGTATCTCTCTGTACAGTGTGTAGACGTTAGTACTAAGATGCATATACCAAGGCTCTTTCCCCTTATAAGGGGGATAGCCAAAAAGAGAAAGGCATAAAAAACATTCCCACCCATTCCATCCCTAAATACACTCCACTCCCCTCCACCCTCCCTCTTATCTTGGCACCTCCAGGATCACGGGTCATCCCTGTACCTTGTCCACCGCCCTGGGTCAGAAGCAGTGTCGCAAGACACGGCACATCCACAGCAAGGCCGCTTCATTAAACCAGCGACCCCCATCTCCGTCCCCCCATGCAGAAAAGGAGAAGACGGGGAGAAATCCCTTTGGGCTGCGTCAATTTTTTCTCACACATACTACCTCACACCCCATCCCCCCACCCATTCCACCTCATGCATCACAACATCATCCATATACAACCATTCTCCATTCACCCGTCTTCTGTCCACTCCCGTCCTTCCTCAACAGACATTCCCCTCTTCCCCAAATCCCCCTTCACCCCATCCGTCCATCTCATCCTAGGACGCCCCCTCATTTTCACCTCCTCCACATCTGCCTTCCATACCTTTTAGACTTTCTTCACTCATTCTTTCCATGTGTCCAAACCATTCTAATACTCTTGCATCAACCCTATCTCCCAACTCCCTTACCATCCCTGTTCTCCTCACCTCATTTCTCTCACTATCCAGCCTAGTAGCCCCCATCATACTTCTCAAACACCTCATCTCAAACACATTCAAACTCCTGCTCTCTTCCTCTCTTATGTTCCATGTTTCTGCCCCGTACAGTGCTGTTAGCACAATCACTCCTTCATACAGTCTCCTCTTAGCCTCCATTCCCAAATGTCTATTCATCATTACACTTTTTTAATCCACCATGGCATTCACTCGCTTGACAGCTCCTAGAAGCTTTCCTCCTATCCCGTATATCTACAGTACCTCCCACAGTGCCTTCCTGTCTACCCTGCCGTAAGCCTATTCCAGATCCATAAAAGCACAAAAAACATCCTCACCTTTTCCTATAGCTTTCTCACATATCTGTCTTACCACAAAAATCTGATCTACACAGCCTCTACCTGTCCTAAATCCACACTGTTCCTTGCCAATTACTCCCTCTGTTCCTCTCCTGATCCTCTCAATCAAGATCCTCCCATAAACCTTCCCAACTACATTTAACAAGCTAATCCCTCTTAAACTACTGCACTCACACATACCCTTTTCCCTTGTAAAGTGGAACTATACAGGCACTCCAGTCCTCCGGCACTCTACCACAGCAAACATTAAATAACCTCACCAGTCAGCCCACCATAACTGTACCTCCCTTTTTTTTTTTTTTTATACATTTTGCATGGGATCCATCCAGACCATGTGCCTTTCCTACTTTCATCATAACAACTGCCTTCACTTCATCCTTCCTTGTTTCTCCTCCTTTTTGCCTCACTCATCACTGTCATTTTCTTAGCACTTCCCACTGCAACTATCTTTCCCTCCCTATCCTCTCCTTCACATTTAGCAACTCCCTAAAATACTCTGCCCATCTTTCCCTTACTGCCTTCTCTTCCATTATCATCTCTCCATTTGCACCTTTTACCTATTCTTCTCTACTTGATTCGCCTCCTCTTCCTCTCTAAATTTCTTTCCAGAACATCTTTTTATTACTTTCAAAATTTTCTGTCATATTCTTACCCCATTTCACGTCTGTTCTCCTCTTTGCCTCCTTTACCTTGTGCTTTACTTCTCTTTTCTTTTCTTTTCTTTGTACCTCTCATATGACTCCCTCGTCCTATTTTTGTAGCCATTCTGTGAAAGCTTGCTTCTTCTCTTCTACAACCTTCTTTGCTTCCTCATCCCACCATCCACTACCCTTCCTTCTATTTCCTCCCGTCCTTCTTGTTCCACACACCATCATTGCGCACTTTGTGACTCCCTCCTTGAACCATCCCTATTCCTCCTCCACTCCTAGCTCTACTCTATCCTTCACTCCCTCCCACTCCTCTCTCAGATTCTTCTTGTACTCCTCCTTTTCCTTCTCATTTAAAGAGTTCACTAAGCACCTCCCTATCTTTTGTCCTTTTTCTCTTTCTCCATCTATCCTCCACTATCAACTTACCTTCCACCAAAAGATGATCTGATATTCCCCTACTCTCTCCCCTTAGCACATGTACATCCTTAACTCTTCCTATTATACTCCTATCTACCACTACATAGTCCATTAACGCTCTATCTACCACCCTTTCATCCACCATCCTCTCCTATGTGTACTTATGCTTGACTTTCTTCCTAAACACTGTATTTGCTACCATCAACTCTCTAGACACATCTCCACTATCAACTCTCCACTACGATTCTTTCCTGGAACTCCACATTTCCCAACCACTCCGTCAATTGGTTTATTTCCTACCCTAGCATTAAGGTCTCCCAGTACTACTACATTGACGTTCCTCCCTAATCCCTCTATGCATTCATTTAAATATATCCAAAAAGCCTCCCTTTCTTCTACGCTCTTCTCACTACCAGGCCCATATGCACTTACAAAAATCCATATCTCCTTTCCCAGTTTCACCTTCATCCACATTATTCTAGAGGAAACCTCAAGGTAGTATACATAAAAGCAAAGGTGGGTTCTGGCTCAACAGATATTAGATGGCTGTTTTCGCCTTCCTACTAACAGAAAATACAACACAAAAATCCAACGTTTCATTTCAAAAACATTTATTGGAGACTTCAAACTATTGACAGCTGCAACGGGCCACATTTCTGGGAAAAGCTTCAGGTAACTGAGAAATTGACATTGGGTTGCTTGTTATGGTCTGATTGACCCAAGCCTCTATATTCATGGACGATCTCACGTCACCGTCGTAGGTTATGTTCCATGTATTAATCTTATTAAACAAGAGTACAAGTTTTGTTAGCATTTTTTTCTTCGTCTTAAGAATATGTAGTTTGGCGATTGGGACTGCATTAGCACCAGGAACAAAGCCAACAGAGAAATAGGTTTCATTACTAAAACTGTTACGAATAGAAATGCAGAGATGATTATCAAACTATCTGGCGTTAGACCCATCCTTGATTATGCGGTACAGTTTTGATCTCAGTCCTATAGAATAAATATCAATTCACTAGCAGTAGTACAGAGGAGAATGACCAAAATGGTATACGAGCTCAGAAATTTATCTTTAGAGGACAGGCCTAGCCACCCTTACACTTTGGAAAAACACACAGTACAGGGTGATCTAATAGATGTTCAAGTAGATCAAAGACAAAAAGCCATCATATATAGACAACAGGGCAGTACTCGCAGTAATGAATTTGAATTGGACAAACTTAGATTTAAGAAGGAGGTAGGCAAAAACTGGTTTACCAATAGTGGTAAACGAGTGGAATAGACTTAGTATCCATGTAGCAAGCATTGAAAATATATGTTGTTTTAAGGAAAAGTTGGGCAACTTTAGGGATGGGGATAACAGGTGGTAATGGACATGAAATTGCAGTCTCTTTCATTCTTATATTCTTGTGAATGTTTACCGCTACTTATATCCCCGTAGATAATATCGCGTTGCTGTCGTGCATTATTTTGTTTCATGAGCTAGTCTTGTTAGTCAAAGATATCTATAGTTTGGTTATGAATACCCATTTATTTGTGAAAAATTATGGAGAGATGATAGAGGTATTGATTATCATTCGTACTATATTTGGGTAACCTTGCTGATTGCGACTTTCCTGCCAGGTTAGGATTAGAAAGATTATATTTGGGGCACTCTTTCTGACCTGTCTCCCGTGTAAGATTAATAGAATTCTGAATAGGATTGCTCAGTTCTGTAGGTTGCTGCCGAGAAGTGAAGCTCTTTCATCACACCACATTAGAACAATTGCCCCTATAACAACTATCGTGTGGTTGTGACTATCTGCTTCAGAAGATTATCTCCAGCCCTTACTGATACGAATTATTACCGGAAAACTTGAATGTAGGATGGAAAGATTATTCTATTGTCAGTAAACGATTATTTACTAACCAAAAACTGAAACTACTGTCAGTCTCTGTCACTGCTTTACGTATAGCATCAACCCTGGCTGTTCAATCTTTACATGGATGGGGTGGTGCGAGAGGTTAATGCAAGGGTAGTGGGTCAGGGGTTGGAGATGATTAAAGAAAATGGAGAAAAGTGGGAGGTGAGCCAGTTGTCGATTTCTGACGACACTGCGCTTGTAGCAGGATCAGAGGAGGGATTGAGGAAGTTAGTGACAGAGTTTGAGAAGGTTTGTGAAAGAAGGAAGGTGAAGATAAATGTGGGTAAAATTAAGGTGATGAGATGCACAAGGGGAGAGAAGGACAGCAGGCTAGAAGTGAGCATTAAGGGTGAAAGACTGGAGGAAGTGGATAGTTTTAGATACTTGGGTGCGAATGTGGCAGGAAAGGGAGGAGTGGGGGTGGAGGTAGAATGTAGATTGAGAGAAGCGAGTAAATGCCTTGGTGGGTTGAAAAGTGTAATGAGAAATAGACATCTGGGAATGGATGCTAAGAGGAGGTTATATGAAGGAGTGATTGTGCCAACAGCATTGTACGGGACAGAAACATGTAACATGAGAGAGGAAGAGAGAAGGAGTTTGAATGTGTTTGAGATGAAATGTCTGAGAAGTATGATAATAGGTTACAAGGCTGGATAGAGTGAGAAATGAGGAGGTGAGGAAGAGAACGGGTGGAAAGATTAGTAAAAGAAAGATTAGTAAAAGAAAGATTAGTAAAAGAAGTGTGGAAGGCAGAGGTGGAAGGAGTGAATATGAAGGGGCGTCCAAGGATGAGATGGATGGATGGGGTGAAAGGGGCATTACAAAAGAGAGGAATGTCTGTGGAGGAAGGACGGGAGAGGACAGAAGATAGGGGTGAATGGAGAGGGGTTGTGTATAGATGATGCTGTGATGCATGAGGGGGAGTGGGTGGGGGATGGGGGTGAGGAAGTATGTACGAGAAAAAATTTGACGCAGTCCGAAGGGATTTCTCCTCGTCTTCTCCTTTTCTGCATTTATGTCTGAATTTATGAAGCGGCCTTGCTGTGGATGTGCTGTGTCTTGCGACACTGCTTCTGACCCAGGGCAGTGGACAGGATGCAGGGATGACCAGTCATCCAGGAGGTGCCAAAATAAGAGGGAGGGAGGAGGGGAGTGGAATATATAGGAAATGGAATGGATGGGAGTGGTTTCTGTGCCTTTTTCTTTTTGGCTACCCCCCGTGTATGTATGTATGTATGTATGTATCAACTTCCGGATGGGAGTTGATGCTATAAGTAACTGAAGAGGCAGTCTCTCTTTATGAGCAGGAAGGGAGAAAGATTCAAGACAGACACTGGGAGTCACTTATCACATGAAAAAAACTTACCTGTGTCAACGTAACAATGCGTTCCTCAGTGACTAGGTACTGCTTGACTACTTGCTTGACTGAAGTTATATAGACAGTGCTCGTCATGTGCCGTGTCCGTTTTAGAATGCTTGGTTCAGGATGTATAGTTATGGTTTCTGCAAGAAAAGATTATAAGCATCAGGTCGAGAATGAATGAAAAACGTTGATGGGACAAAGGGGCGATGAAGTATGATGGGGCGACGGCGGTGTAATAGAATGGAGGGCGATCATGGGACAGTGAGAGGACAATAGAGGCTGCGATGTTGTGGGACAATTGAGAAGGTTGTCGTAGCATAGTGGGGTGGAGGTCGATGGACAGTGGGGTGGAGGTCGATGGACAGTGGGGCGGGAGTAGTGGGACAGTGGGGCGGGAGTAGTGGGACAGTGGGGCGGGAGTAGTGGGACAGTGGGGCGGGAGTAGTGGGACAGTGGGGCGGGAGTAGTGGGACAGTGGGGCGGGAGTAGTGGGACAGTGGGGCGGGAGTAGTGGGACAGTGGGGCGGGAGTAGTGGGACAGTGGGGCGGGAGTAGTGGGACAGTGGGGCGGGAGTAGTGGGACAGTGGGGCGGGAGTAGTGGGGCAGGGCTCGTGATTCAGTATGATTTTGCATCATATGCCCAAGGTCCATGTAGACTGGTCAGCCAGCCGAGCGGGCCGAGCGGGCCGAGCGCGGGTGAGGAGGGGTGATGACGTCATCCACGCCACACCTCCCAGCCACTCACAGTACTGACTTGAACTTGACCACCCTTGGAGCCTGTTATCTCTTCCCCTCCCCCCTTTTTTTTTTAACTGCATTACATATTACCTACATGCATTACTAATTAGATGAACACTTGGAATATTAAAGGGTCTATTGTAAGCACAAATATATTCATAGTAATTATGGCAAACAGTAGTCATAATACAAAGAAAAATTAAGTTCATACCATTCATAATGTTCGCATAAATATTCAGTATTTGTTATTGAATATAAACCACTTGATCATAACAAACAACAAAGGAAAACAGGTAGTATGGTCCTAGTGAAAAAGTAAAATACATATCATTCATGTGGTCAGTTTCATTAGCTTTCTGTTGTGACCTTTGTATGACTTAGGTTTTTTCTTATTTGTCTTAATGTTATTATTTAGATTCCTAATTCTAAAGTACAGATGTTTTGGCAAAAAATTATATGACATTATGAGGTACATCAATTCCAACATTTCCTAATTCACGAACAAGTGTTTTCAAGCACTCTTTTCCTTCCTTGAGATTCTTACCGTGTATTACTTTAAATGTTTCTCTCATAGTTGTTAATTGGGAAAAGAAGGTGTCAGCAGGAGCATACAATCCACCTCTGTTTACTTCATCAATCCATGTTTTAGCCATGGTGGTAGGCCTACAGTCACTTTGTGGCATAAGTGAGGATATTTTGTGTCAATTTTTTTTTTACAATATAACCACCAATGTATTTGAGAGGATCTTCTTCTATAAGTACGTGGATTGCTTTCTGTGGATTAGAAACTAAGATTACACAGTCTCTTAGGTTATCATCGATGTTATCGTACTCATAATTTACATCTGGCCCAACATCCAAATCTTTGAAGCAGAGACTAGTAATGTACAGTTTTGATGTCAACTGCCTCTCATGAAAACATGAAACTTCATTTTCCCTTTTCTCAAGTTTAGTTTTATTTGAGAAACAGTCAAAATTTGCTGCAGGTGTATTTGGTTTCTGAGGAAGTGTAACGTCTTTTCCTAGGAGTAAGTGTTTGAGGCGATATTTAAAAGTTACAGAATTTGGATGGTCGTATGTTCCTTGCATTTGCCGTCTGCACCCAAATAAATGCTCCAGTCTGTCTTTATTTAGATTTCTAGTTAAATATATATTCAAGATTGAAAGACTTTTGCAGCATTCTGTACAGTCCTATGTATTGCTCAGAAACCAAATACAACTGCAGCAAATTTTGACCGTTTGTCAAATAATACTAAACTTGAGAAAAGGGAAAATGAAGTTTCTTGTTTTGATGAGAGGCAGTGTGTGTATGCCTATGCATGAAACAGCAAATGTCTCACCCTGTACAACAATGTTTAATTTCACTCTCCTCAAACATGGTAAACGACAGGCATACAACTACTGCTTCTACGATCACCTTCAACTTGTTCCCTAACGACATCCTACCCTCAAGGACGATGTTGTAGGGTTTCAGCACAGTCGAGGTAATGGTTTTGATCAGAGTAGTCATGTCTGGAAGGGTCACGGTTACCGAATAGACGTTCTTCATCACTGACGTGATCGTGATCGTTGACGCCTCTTGAGGCTGTTCCTGTAATGAAGTAAAGCCACGATATCAGTAAAATACAATCATGAAAAGGTATGGGATAGATCCCCGACAAACGCTTCAAGAGTCCGTGGGGAGCGGTTGCGGGGAGCGGCTGTGGACTGTGTGCGCGCGTGCAGAGCCTGTGGACTGTGTGCGCGTGTGCAGAGCCTGTGGACTGTGTGCGCGTGTGCAGAGCCTGTGGACTGTGTGCGCGTGTGCAGAGCCTGTGGACTGTGTGCGCGTGTGCAGAGCCTGTGGACTGTGTGCGCGTGTGCAGAGCCTGTGGACTGTGTGCGCGTGTGCAGAGCCTGTGGACTGTGTGCGCGAGTGCAGAGCCTGTGGCCTGTGTGCGCGAGTGCAGAGCCTGTGGACTGTGTGCGCGTGTGCAGAGCCTGTGGACTGTGTGCGCGAGTGCAGAGCCTGTGGACTGTGTGCGCGTGTGCAGAGCCTGTGGACTGTGTGCGCGTGTGCAGAGCCTGTGGACTGTGTGCGCGTGTGCAGAGCCTGTGGACTGTGTGCGCGAGTGCAGAGCCTGTGGCCTGTGTGGGCGTGTGCAGAGCATGTGGACTGTGTGCGCGTGTGCAGAGCCTGTGGACTGTGTGCGCGGGTGCAGACCCTCTCGCCTGTGTGCGCGTGTGCAGAGCCTGTGGACTGTGTGCGCGTGTGCAGAGCCTGTGGACTGTGTGCGCGTGTGCAGAGCCTGTGGACTGTGTGCGCGTGTGCAGAGCCTGTGGACTGTGTGCGCGTGTGCAGAGCCTGTGGACTGTGTGCGCGAGTGCAAAGCCTGTGGCCTGTGTGCGCGAGTGCAGAGCCTGTGGCCAGTGTGGGCGTGTGCAGAGCCTGTGGACTGTGTCCGCGTGTGCAGAGCCTGTGGACTGTGCCCGCGTGTGCGGGTGCGCGTGTGCGGGTGCGCGTGCGTGTGCGGGTGCGCGTGTGCGGGTGCGCGTGTGCGCGTGTGGGGGCGCGCGTGTGGGGGCGCGCGTGTGGGGGCGCGCGTGTGGGGGCGCGCGTGTGGGGGCGCGCGTGTGGGGGCGCGCGTGTGGGGGCGCGCGTGTGGGGGCGCGCGTGTGGGGGCGCGCGTGTGTGTGGGCGTGTGCTTGGGCGTGTGTGTGGGCGTGTGTGCGGGTGCGCGTGTGCGGGTGCGCGTGTACGCACGTGTGCGGGTGCGCGTGTACGCACGTGTGCGGGTGCGCGTGTACGCGCGGGTGCGGGTGCGCGCGGGTGCGGGTGCGCACGTGTGCGGGTGCGTACGTGTGCGGGTGCGCACGTGTGCGGGTGCGCGTGTACGCACGTGTGCGGGTGCGCGCGGGTGCGCACGTGTGCGGGTGCGCGTGTGCGGGTGCGCACGTGTGCGGGTGCGCACGTGTGCGGGTGCGCACGTGTGCGGGTGCGCACGTGTGCGGGTGCGCACGTGTGCGGGTGCGCACGTACGCACGTGTGAGGGTGCGCGTGTACGCACGTGTGCGGGTGCGCGGGTGCGCGTGTACGCACGTGTGCGGGTGCGCACGTGTGCGGGTGCGCACGTGTGCGGGTGCGCACGTGTGCGGGTGCGCACGTGTGCGGGTGCGCACGTGTGCGGGTGCGCACGTGTGCGGGTGCGCGTGTACGCACGTGTGCGGGTGCGCGTGTACGCACGTGTGCGCGTGTACGCGCGTGTGCGCGTGTGCGGGTGCGCGTGTACGCACGGGTGCGCGTGTACGCGCGGGTGCGCGTGTACGCGCGGGTGCGCGTGTACGCGCGGGTGCGCGTGTACGCGCGGGTGCGCGTGTACGCGCGGGTGCGCGTGTACGCGCGGGTGCGCGTGTACGCGCGGGTGCGCGTGTACGCGCGGGTGCGCGTGTACGCGCGGGTGCGCGTGTGCGGGTGCGTGTGCGGGTGCGCGTGTACGCGCGGGTGCGCGTGTATGCGCGGGTGCGCGTGTATGCGCGGGTGCGCGTGTATGCGCGGGTGCGCGTGTATGCGCGGGTGCGCGTGTATGCGCGGGTGCGCGTGTATGCGCGGGTGCGCGTGTATGCGCGGGTGCGCGTGTATGCGCGGGTGCGCGTGTATGCGCGGGTGCGCGTGTATGCGCGGGTGCGCGTGTATGCGCGGGTGCGCGTGTATGCGCGGGTGCGCGTGTACGCACGTGTGCGCGGGTGCGCGTGTACGCACGTGTGCGGGTGCGCGTGTACGCACGTGTGCGGGTGCGCGTGTACGCACGTGTGCGGGTGCGCGTGTACGCACGTGTGCGGGTGCGCGTGTACGCACGTGTGCGGGTGCGCGTGTACGCACGTGTGCGGGTGCGCGTGTACGCACGTGTGCGGGTGCGCGTGTACGCACGTGTGCGGGTGCGCGTGTACGCACGTGTGCGGGTGAGCGTATGCGGTTATGCGTGTATACGCGTGTACGCACGTGTGCGTGTATACGCGTGTACGCACGTGTGCGTGTATACGCGTGTACGCACGTGTGCGTGTATACGCGTGTACGCACGTGTGCGTGTATACGCGTGTACGCACGTGTGCGTGTATACGCGTGTACGCACGTGTGCGTGTATACGCGTGTACGCACGTGTGCGGTTATTCGCGTGTACGCACGTGTGCGGTTATTCGCGTGTACGCACGTGTGCGGTTATTCGCGTGTACGCACGTGTGCGGTTATGCGCGTGTACGCACGCGTGCGGTTATGCGCGTGTGCGCACGCGTGCGGTTATGCGCGTGTGCGCACGCGTGCGGTTATGCGCGTGTGCGCACGCGTGCGGTTATGCGCGTGTGCGCACGCGTGCGGTTATGCGCGTGTGCGCACGCGTGCGGTTATGCGCGTGTGCGCACGCGTGCGGTTATGCGCGTGTACGCACGCGTGCGGTTATGCGTGTATGCGCGTGTACGCACGCGTGCGGTTATGCGTGCGGTTATGCGTGTATGCGCGTGTACGCACGCGTGCGGTTATGCGTGTATGCGCGTGTACGCACGCGTGCGGTTATGCGTGTATGCGCGTGTACGCACGCGTGCGGTTATGCGTGTATGCGCGTGTACGCACGCGTGCGGTTATGCGTGTATGCGCGTGTACGCACGCGTGCGGTTATGCGTGTATGCGCGTGTACGCACGCGTGCGGTTATGCGTGTATGCGCGTGTACGCACGCGTGCGGTTATGCGTGTATGCGCGTGTACGCACGCGTGCGGTTATGCGTGTATGCGCGTGTACGCACGCGTGCGGTTATGCGTGTATGCGCGTGTACGCACGCGGTTATGCGTGTATGCGCGTGTATGCGCGTGTACGCACGCGTGCGGTTATGCGCGTGTACGCACGCGTGCGGTTATGCGCGTGTGCGCACGCGTGCGGTTATGCGTGTGTGCGCACGCGTGCGGTTATGCGTGTATGCGCGTGTACGCACGCGTGCGGTTATGCGTGTATGCGCGTGTACGCACGCGTGCGGTTATGCGTGTATGCGCGTGTACGCACGCGTGCGGTTATGCGTGCGGTTATGCGTGTATGCGCGTGTACGCACGCGTGCGGTTATGCGTGTGTGCGCACGCGCTCGGTTATGCGTGCGTGCGCGGGTGCGTGCGCGGCGTGCGTGCGCGGCGTGCGTGCGCGGCGTGCGTGCGCGGCGTGCGTGCGCGGCGTGCGCGCGTTTGTGAGTGAGCATGTGCGTACGTCTGTATCTGTGGATCTGTAGGTGTGCGTGTGTGTGTGCACGTGCGTCTCTGTGTGCACGTGCGTCTCTGTGTGCACGTGCGTCTCTGTGTGCACGTGCGTCTCTGTGTGCACGTGCGTCTCTGTGTGCACGTGCGTCTCTGTGTGCACGTGCGTCTCTGTGTGCACGTGCGTCTCTGTGTGCACGTGCGTCTCTGTGTGCACCTGCGTCTCTGTGTGCACCTGCGTCTCTGTGTGCACCTGCGTCTCTGTGTGCACCTGCGTCTCTGTGTGCACCTGCGTCTCTGTGTGCACCTGCGTCTCTGTGTGCACCTGCGTCTCTGTGTGCACCTGCGTCTCTGTGTGCACCTGCGTCTCTGTGTGCACCTGCGTCTCTGTGTGCACCTGCGTCTCTGTGTGCACCTGCGTCTCTGTGTGCACCTGCGTCTCTGTGTGCACCTGCGTCTCTGTGTGCACCTGCGTTCTGTGTGCACCTGCGTCTGTGTGCACCTGCGTCTCTGTGTGCACCTGCGTCTCTGTGTGCACCTGCGTCTCTGTGTGCACCTGCGTCTCTGTGTGCACCTGCGTCTCTGTGTGCACCTGCGTCTCTGTGTGCACCTGCGTCTCTGTGTGCACCTGCGTCTCTGTGTGCACCTGCGTCTCTGTGTGCACCTGCGTCTCTGTGTGCACCTGCGTCTCTGTGTGCACCTGCGTCTCTGTGTGCACCTGCGTCTCTGTGTGCACCTGCGTCTCTGTGTGCACCTGCGTCTGTGTGCACCTGCGTCTGTGTGCACGTGCGTCTGTGTGCACGTGCGTTTCTGTGTGCACGTGCGTTCTGTGTGCACGTGCGTCTGTGTGCACGTGCGTCTGTGTGCACGTGCGTCTCTGTGTGCACGTGCGTCTGTGTGCACGTGCGTCTCTGTGTGCACGTGCGTCTCTGTGTGCACGTGCGTCTCTGTGTGCACGTGCGTCTCTGTGTGCACGTGCGTCTCTGTGTGCACGTGCGTCTCTGTGTGCACGTGCGTCTCTGTGTGCACGTGCGTCTCTGTGCGCACGTGCGTCTCTGTGCGCACGTGCGTCTCTGTGCGCACGTGCGTCTCTGTGCGCACGTGCGTCTCTGTGCGCACGTGCGTCTCTGTGCGCACGTGCGTCTCTGTGCGCACGTGCGTCTCTGTGCGCACGTGCGTCTCTGTGCACCTGCGTCTCTGGCTGCCCGTGCGTCTCTGTGTGCACGTGCGTCTCTGTGTGCACGTGCGTCTCTGTGTGCACGTGCGTCTCTGTGTGCACGTGCGTCTCTGTGTGCACGTGCGTGTCTGTGTGCACGTGCGTGTCTGTGTGCACGTGCGTGTCTGTGTGCACGTGCGTGTCTGTGTGCACGTGCGTGTCTGTGTGCACGTGTGTCTGTGTGCACGTGTGTCTGTGTGCACGTGTGTGTGTGCACGTGCGTCTCTGTGGGCACGTGCGTGTCTGTGCACGTGCGTGTCTGTGTGCACGTGCGTCTCTGTGTGCATGTGCGTCTGTGTGCACGTGCGTTTGTGTGTGCACGTGCGTCTGTGTGCACGTGCGTCTGTGTGCACGTGCGTCTGTGTGCACGTGCGTCTGTATGCACGTGCGTCACTGCGTGCCCGTGCGTCCCTGTGTGCACGTGCGTCTCTGTGTGCACGTGCGTGTCTGTGTGCACGTGCGTGTCTGTGTGCACGTGCGTGTCTGTGTGCACGTGCGTGTCTGTGTGCACGTGCGTGTCTGTGTGCACGTGCGTGTCTGTGTGCACGTGCGTGTCTGTGTGCACGTGTGTCTGTGTGCACGTGCGTTCGTGTGTGTACGTGCGTCTGTGTGCACGTGCCTGTCTGTGTGCACGTGCGTCTGTGTGCACGTGCGTGTGTGTGCACGTGCGTGTCTGTGTGCACGTGCGTGTCTGTGTGCACGTGCGTGTCTGTGTGCACGTGCGTGTCTGTGCACGTGCGTGTCTGTGTGCACGTGCGTGTCTGGGTGCACATACGTGTCTGGGTTTACGTGCGTGTCTGTCTGGGTGCACGTGCGTGTCTAGGTGCACGTGCGTGCGTGTTTATGTGCACGTGCGTGTCTTCGTGCACGTGTTTGCACGTGCGTGTCTGTGTGCACGCAATAAAAAGACGTTTTGGAAGGAAATTAAAAGATAAAGAGGAGGCAAATCAAGTAGAGAAGAAAAGGTAAAAGGTGCAGATGGAGAGATGATACTGGAAGAGAGGGCAGTGAGAGGAAGGTGGGCAGAGTATTTTAGGGAGTTGCTAAATTTGAAGGAGGATAGGGAGGGAAAGGTAGTTGCAGTGGGAAGCGCTAAGAAAATGACCGTGATGAGTGAGGAAAATGGAGGAGAAATAAGGAAGGATGAAGTGAAAGCAGCTGTTAAGATGATGAGAGCAGGTAAGACACCTGGTCTGGATAGATGCCATGCAGAATGTCTGAAGAAAGGAGGTACAGTTATGATGAACTGGCTGGTGAGGTTATTCAATGTTTGTTTAAGAGAGGGTAGAGTGCCGGAGGACTGGAAGAGTGCCTGTATAGTCCCGCTTTACAAGAGAAAGGGAGATAAGTGTGAGTGTGGTAGTTTCAGAGGGATCAGCTTGTTAAGTGTAGTTGGGAAAGCTTATGGGAGGGTCTTAATTGAGAGGATTAGGAGAGAAACAGTGTGGGTTTAGGGCAGGTAAGGGTTGTGTAGATCAGATTTTTGTGGTAAGACATATGTGAGAAAGCTATAGGAAAAGGCAAGGATGTTTTTTGGGCGTTTATGGATCTGGAAAAAGCTTACAAGGTAGGCAGGAAGGCACTGTGGGAGGTACTGCAGATATATGGGATAGGAGGAAAGCTGTTAAGAGGAGTCAAGAGTTTTCACGAGAGTAGTAGAGCTTGTGTTAGGATTAGAAATGGAGCGAGTGAATGGTTTTAGGTAAAGGTGGGACCTCTTCAGGGATGTGTTATGTCGCCCTGGCTGTTCAATCTTTACATGGATGGGGTGGTGCGAGAGGTGAATGCAAAGGTAGTGGGTCAGGGTTGGAGATTAAAGAAAATGGAGAAAAGTGGGAGATGATCCAGCTGTTGTTTGCGGACGACACTGCGCTTGTAGCAGGATCAGAGGAGGGATTGAGGAAGTTAGTGACAGTTTGAGAAGGTGTGTGAAAGAAGGAAGATGAAGATAAATGTGGGTAAAAGTAAGATGACGAGATGTACAAGGGGAGAGAGTGACAGTAGGCTGGAAGTGAGCATTAAGGGTGAAAGACTGGAGGAAGTGGATAGCTCTTGATACTTGGGTGCGAATGTGGCAGGAAAGGGAGGAATGGGGCTGGAGGTAGAATGTAGATTGAGAGAAGCGAGTAAATGCCTTGGTGTAATGAGAAATAGACATCTGGGATAAGATGCTAAGAGGAGGCTATATGAAGGAGTGATTGTGCCAACAGCATTATACGTGGTAGAAACATGGAACATGAGAGAGGAAGAGAGAAGAGTTTGAATGTGTTTGAAATGAAACGCCTGAGAAGTATGATAGGGGTTACTAGGCTGGATCGAGTGAGAAATTAGGAGGTAAGGAGGAGAACAGGGGTGGAAAGGGAACTAGGAGATGAGGTTGATGAAAAAAGTATTAGGATGGTTTTGGACACATGGAAAGAATAAGTGAAGAAAGATTAGTAAAAAGTGTGGAAGGCAGAAGTGGAAAGAGTGAATATGAGGGGGTGTCCTAAGATGAGATGGATGGATGGGGTGAAAGGGGCATTACAAAAGAGAGGAATGTCTGTGGAGGAAGGACGGGAGACGACAGAAGATAGGGGTGAATGGAGAGGGGTTGTGTATAGATGATGCTGTGATGCATGAGGGGGAGTGGGTAGGGGATGGGGGGTGAGGAAGTATGTACGAGAAAAATTTGACGCAGCCCGAAGGGATTTCTCCCCGTCTTCTCCTTTTCTGCATGGGTGGACGGAGAGGGGGGGTCACCGAATCTATGAAGCGGCCTTACTGTGGATGTGCTGTGTCTTGCGACACTGCTTCTGACCCAGGGCAGTGGACAGGATGCAGGGATGACCCGTCATCCAGGAGGTGCCAAGATAAGAGGGGGGAAGATGGTGGAGGGGAGTAGAATATATAGGAAATGGAATGGGTGGGAGTGATTTCTATGCCTTTCTTTTTGGCTACCCCCCGTGTAAGGGGGGAAAAGCCTTTGGTATATGTATGTACAATAATTACGCCGTGAGCATCCATGACGTCGACGACCCGGACGATCTTCAAAATTTCAGGTACCGAATTACTAAACATAGGTTAGGTTACGTAGGTTAGGTTAGGCTAGGTAGGTTATGTTAGGTTAGAATGGATGAATTTATCATCCTTTCATTTTGCTTGGCGGAAATCATTAACGAAGTTGCAGTGAAGTGGATGTGTGTGTGCATTAGAAATTTAAATATTAAGTTTAACAATAATGCATTAATGTATTAAGTATTTTTATGGCGGAAATCAGTATCAGAAAACGTTGCTAAAATCTATATAGAAACTAATAAGTAGACACCTTTGGACTCCATCTTTGTTTTGATAGATTCGGAGGTAGGAGACTACAACGATCCTGATGACCTATAGAATTACAGGTACCGTGTTCCTAAATGCAGGTTAGGTTAGGTTAGAATAGACGAATTCATACTTTAACTTCTTTGACCT
>NC_134795.1:42210025-42225025 GCF_046742065.1 Oratosquilla oratoria | reverse complement strand
GGGTTGGGAGATAGGGTTGATGAAAGAGTATTAGGATGGTTTGGACACATGGAAAGAATGAGTGAAGAAAGACTAGTAAAAGAGGTATGGAAGGCATATGTGGGGGGAGTGAACATGAAGGGACGTCCTAGGATGAGGTGGATGGATGGGGTGAAGGGGGCTTTAGGGAAGAGGGGAATGTCTGTTGAGGAAGGACGGGAGAGGACAGAAGACAGGGGTGAATGGAGAATGGTTGTATATGGATGTTGTGATGCATGAGGTGGAATGGGCGGGAGGATGGGGGGTGAGGTAGTATGTGTGAGCAAATTTTGACGCAGCCCGAAGGGATTTCTCCCCGTCTTCTCCTTTATGCATGGGGGGACGGAGAAGGGGGGTCGCCGATTTAATGAAGCGGCCTTGCTGTGGATGTGCTGTGTCTTACGACACTGCTTCTGACCCAGGGCAGTGGACAAGGTGCAGGGATGACCCGTCATCCAGGAGGTGCTAAGATAAGAGGGAGGGTGGAGGGGTGTGGAGTGTATTCAGGGATGGAATGGGTGGGAATTATTTTATGCCTTTTCCGTTTTGGCTACCTCTCTTGTAAAGGGGAAAAAGCCTTGGTATATGTATGTATGTATGTATGTATGTATGTATGTATGTATGTATGTATGTATGTATGTATGTATGTATGTATGTATGTATGTATTTATGTATGTATGTATATATATACATATTATATATATATATACATACATACATACATACATACATATATATATATATATATACAGATATATGTATATATATATATATATGTATATACAGATATATGTATATCTATCTATATATATATATATATATATGTGTGTGTGTGTGTGTGTGTGTGTGTGTGTGTGTGTGTGTGTGTGTGTGTGTGTGTGTATGTGTGTGTATGTGTGTGTGTGTGTGTGTGTGTGTGTGTGTGTGTGTGTGTGTGTGTGTGTGTGCGTGTGTGTGTGTGTGTGTGTGTGTGTGTGTGTGTGTGTGTGTGTGTGTGTGTGTGTTTATGTGTGTGTGTGTGTGTGTGTGTGTGTGTGTGTGTGTGTGTGTGTGTGTGTGTGTGTGTGTGTGTGTGTGTGTGTGTGTGTGTGTGTGTGTGTGCAGAAAAAACACCAAGAAAACTAATAAATTGGTGACCGAGCGCTTTCGTCTTTTTAGACGAAATAGACGAAAGCGCATGGTCATGAATTTATTATTTTCCTTGGTGGTTTTTCTGTATATATGGAATCACGAGTTCATGTGATTTCAGGGTACCCCGAGGATGTCTAAATAGACGAAAGCGCTCGGCGATCAATTAATTATTATCCCTTGCGGTTTTTCTGCATATGTAGAATCAGGAGTTCATGTGATTTCTCATGCATGCACACACACACACACACACACACACACACACACACACACACACACACACACACACACACACACACACACACACACACACACACACACACACACACACACACACACACACACACACACACACACACACACACACACACACACACGCACACACATATATATATATATATACATACATATATGTATATACATATATATATATTTTTGTGTAGCCAGGTAGGATATTTTCTTGCAGGCAGACGAGGTTAAATGCTATTGAAGATTCATTTTTGATTATCTTCTTGCGTATAGTCTCTATACGACGAATAGTTGACTTATCATTTTCTGTAAGTCTGTTTAGGAGATCTCTTATATTGGCCTTTTTGATTTTTTTTTTTTTTTTTTTTTTTTTTTTTATGGCCTCGGTTGGGTTGCGTGTTATCTTCATGAATTTGGTGGTGTCATTGAATATGGTGTTCATCTTTTGGATATACTCTTCTTTGCTGATGATAACATAGGCGGCGGTCTTATCAGCCCGTCTGATGGTAATGTCTGGGTTCTCGCGTAGTTGCTTTGCGGCGATGTGATGGTATTTATTAATCAGCTTACTATGGTAAGTTCCTCGGGTTTTTCCAGCTTCAGCAAGAAGGGATGGTTGAAGATCTGGGTTAGTGCTAACTTGTCCAGTCTGTTCAAGTTACAGACTTCAAGTTACAGACTTACAGAAAATGATAAGTCAACTATTCGTCGTATAGAGACTATACGCAAGAAGATAATCAAAAATGAATCTTCAATAGCATTTAACCTCGTCTGCCTGCAAGAATATATATATATATATATATATACATATATATACATATACATATATATGTGTGTGTATGTGTATGTAACTTTCGAACCTTTGAGTAATAGGGTACCACCCAAGGGTATTTGACTCACGGAACAAAATACGAAAGTGATTCTCTTTAATATAATGAACAGTGATATTCTATCATATACCATAGTTTGATATCTAACAGTTGGAAATATGTGGTGTGTATGCTGAATTTCTATTGGTCAAATCATCTTCATATTAGTGTCAAGGTGTGACTCAACACTAGCTAGTACTAAGCACATGTTAGGTTATAGGTAGGAGGTGATACAAAATATAAGCAAGAATACTGAAATGTGAAATATAAACTATGAAATAAAAAAAATAAAAACTATAAAATGTCAACTTAGGGCATTAATTTTTTTTTTTACTAGATATGACATTAGAATATGTGACATTGATATATAAAGATATGACAATAAAATATAAAAAAGGAGATATTATGAAATAACATATTATTAAATAAAACTTTGATATATGAAGAGATAACAGTAAACTACAAAATATAGGCAGGTAGGCAATATCAAATGACTCATTACTTACTATGACATTAAAAACAAAATAACGTTTAGTTGCCCAAATACCCGGTCACCATATATATATATATATATATATATATATATATATATATATATATATATATATATATATATATATATGTATATATATATATATGTATATATATATATATATATATATGTATAATTTTTTTGTGTTTTTATGTGTTTGTGTGCTCGTTTGGATGTATTTCCGTGTGTGATATAAATGATAATGAGAAGGATCATCTTTATCTAGCATTTCGCGTTATGTAAGCACGCACACGCCCAGGAGAAGGGAGAGGTGTGATAGAAAGAGATGGATTAGGAGACAAATGAGAGAAGAGGGGATAGAAGGAGAAGAAGAAATTTGTATTAGTAATCTAACTTCCTTAATGGCTGCAGATGTATGGTCGGTCGTACTTTGTTTCTCACTCGCACAACGTGACGGAGTGCCGACCTTCCCCGTGTGCAGCCTTGCCTTGTTCGAACAGAGCCACCTGCATACCTGGACCTGTCCCTCACACCTTCACTTGCTCCTGCCCGGCCACTCACACAGGTATGGTGTACCAAATCATCTCAGGTAAGTTCGGAAACAATAATAGCGCTGGTCAACAGAGATATTGTCCTTAAAAAAAAAATATATATATATATATATATATATATATATATATATATGTGTGTGTGTGTGTGTGTGTGTGTGTGTGTGTGTGTGTGTGTGTGTGTGTGTGTGTGTGTGTGTGTGTGTGTGTGTGTGTGTGTATATATATATATTTATATATATATATATATACACGAATTTCTGTACTCTGAAACCTAATATGTTTTCTTGACTAGGGCGCTTGTGCGAGACGCCTTTGGATCCGTGTTTGTCGAATCCTTGTGCGGAGGGAACTTCGTGCACCCCCGCGCCGGACGGGACTTTCGCCTGTGGTTGTCCCAAGGGCTGGACGGGACCCGATTGTAGCCTGGGTGAGTGACCTGCTCTTTTGACCAAAAGTTCTGAGTTCGTTTTTCTTAGAATTTTGATTCCGAATTAATTCTGAAGCCTGAATTCTAGTTTCCAAAAAATTTGAGTCCAAATTACTAAGAGGTCTGAATTCGAGTTTTCAAGAATTTTGAGTTCGAGTTACCAAAAAGTTGAGTTCAAGTTCCTGAGCTTTCGAGTTTGAATTACTAAGTTTCAAGGTTTCAAGGTAAATTCGAGATTTCAAGAATTTTGAGTTTACCTCGAATTCGAGTTTCAGAAAATTCCACGTTCAAATTGCTGGAAATTATGAATTTGAAATTCTGAGAATTTTGTATCAATATTCTCGAATATGATTTATCAAAAGTTCAAATTCGAAGAACCAAGAATTCTCAAGACCATTCATGGCATGTACAGTTTCGTAAACATTAACTTGTCTACCTATTTTATGCATTTCCACCTTCAGTATTCATTCATTTCTTAGTTGTTTATATATATATATGTATATATATATGTAGCTATACATATAAATATATATATATTCATATATGTATGTATACTGTATATATATATATATATATATATATATATATATATATATATATATATATGTATTTATATATGTATATATGTATATATATATATATATACGTATATATATATATATATATATATATGTATTGATAAATTGTTTAAGACAAATGAGAGAGTGATAGGTGGGGAAGGGTAAACGAAGATGGGCTAAGAATACATTTATTGTTCTTACGTTTCGGTTATTATAACCTTCCTCAGAGGAAGGTTATAATAACCGAAACGTAAGAACAATAAATGTATTCTTAGCCCATCTTCGTTTACCCTTCCCCACCTATCACTCTCTCATATATATATATATATCATTCATTTGTTCGTGCACAGTGGATCCTTCTGTTCGAGACATCCTCGTGCCCCAGTTCGACGGCCGCTCCTTTATTGCCCTGTCGCCCCCAGAGGGCATCTCTGAAAAGTTCACCATCGAAATTTGGTTCCTGACAAAGGCGTTGCACGGGGTCATCCTCTATGAGGGCCAGGGCCCCGTGGACAAGGGCGACTTCATCAGTCTCAACCTCGTCAACGGTTACGTTCAATTTCGCTTTGATCTCGGCAGTGGTGTGGCAAATATCACGTAAGTTTTCCTGAATTTGTATTCGTTTCACCTCCTTTGATATCCCGAAGTAGATTATTGATTGCGTAGTTATATGAAGTCAGTCCTTAAGGACTTTAGCAACAGTCCTATGTACAAGCATCATTCTTTCATGTTCGGAGATCAACTTTCACTCATAGAAGAATACCAAGTTATCTATTAATTTTTATTGTAATTATTTCTGTTCTGTCTAAATGTCTCTTTGACCACTCCTAAGACTTTACCTCTTCTTTCCCTCCTATGCCCCTGTGGCGGGGAAAGACAACTAAATGAGGCGGGTCTTCCTCATCTTTTTCTTCTTCTTCTACGAAGAGCTTAGTCATGCTTTTATTTGTCCACCCTCCTTACACTTACCTCATATCACCATCGCACTTCCACGCAGTGAAAAGTGAGAAACCCCAGTTAGGGCAATACCCTCAGTTCCGGCAAGGGTGAAAAAGTCATTGGTATTTCTTCACTCCCACAGGAGTCATGTCTAAGCTAAATGAAATAGTTTAACGTCACTCAGAAGGAAACTTGTGAGCCGAAATGGTTAGCAGAGATGCTTTAATCCCTTTAATTTGGCGCCACGCCAGAGTTGAATCAAGTCGCTCAAATTAAAATTCAAAATCATTGTTACTGTTTTGAACCGGCTTTCACACACCTGATTTCTCTTCTAATTGTTTTGGTATATGTTTTGATAGCCGGAAAGCTTTTAAGAGCAGTCAAGAGTTTTTACGAGAGTAGTAGAGCTTGTGTTAGGATTAGAAATGGAGAGAGTGAGTGGTTTGAGGTAAAGGTGGGACTTCGTCAAGGATGTGTTATGTCGCCCTGGCTGTTCAATTTATATATGAATGGGGTGGTGCGAGAGGTAAATGCAAGGGTAGTGGGACAAGAATTGGAGGTGGTTAAAGAAAATGGAGAAAAGTGGGAAATAAGCCAGTTGTTGTTTGCTGACGACACTGCACTTGTAGCAGGATCAGAGGAGGGATTGAAGAAGTTAGTGACAGAGTTTGAGAAGGTGTGTGAAAAAAGAAAGTTGAAGATAAACGTGGGTAAAAGTAAGGTGATGAGATGTACAATGGGAGAGAGTGGCAGCAGACTGGAAGTGAGTATTAAGGGAGAAAGACTGGAGGAAATGGATAGTTTTAGATACTTGGGTGCGAATGTGGCGGGAAAGGGAGGATTGGAGGTGGAGGTAGAATGTAGATTGAGAGAAGCGAGTAAATGCCTTGGGGGATAAAAAAGTGTAATGAGAAATAGACATCTGGGAATGGATGCTAAGAGGAGATTGTATGAAGGGATTGTGCCGACAGCACTGTACGTGGCAGAAACATGGAACATAAGAGAGGAAGAGAGGAGGAGTTTGAATGTGTTTGAGATGAGATGCCTGAGAAGTATGATAGGGGTTACTAGGCTGGATACAATGAGAAATGAGGAGGTGAGAAGGAGAACAGGCGTGGAAAGGGAGTTGAGAGATAGGGTTGATGAAAAAGTATTGGGATGGTTTGGACACATGGAAAGAATGTGTGAAGAAGACTAGTAAAAGAAATGTGAAAGCCAGAGGTGGAAGGCGTGAACATGAGGTGGCGACCAAGGATGAGATGGATGGGGCATTGGGAAAGAGGGGAATGTCTGTTGAGGAAGGACGGGAGAGGACAGAAGATCGGGGTGAATGGAGAAAGGTTGTGTATGGATGATGCTGTGATGCATGAGGGGGGTGGGGGGATGGGGGTGGGGGGTGAGGGAGTATGAGTGAGAAATAGATGGACGCAGCCTGAAGGGATTTCTCCCCGTCTTTTTCTTTTCTGCATGAGGGAACGAAAGGGGTAGGGGGGGGTCGCCTTGCTGTGGATGTGCTGTGTCATGCGACACTGCTTCTGACCCAGGGGAGTGGACAAGATGCAGGGATGACCCGTTATCCAGGAGATGCCAAGATAAGAGGGAGGGAAGAGGGTGGAGGAGAGTGGAGTATGTTGGGGATGGAATGGGTGGGAGTGGTTTTTATGCCTCTGGTTTTTGGCTACCTCCCTTGTATATATATGTATATTTTTCGTTACAATTTTTGTTCATAATTTTGATTTTTTTCAAATTATAGGGATTCCCAAAGAAAAAAAAAATTTGTACGTTATACAGAATGGCAACATGTTTTTATCGGAATAAAGTTTAGTTATGTTGAGGGATAGTTCTTTGTGTGAGATATATATGCCTATTCATTGAAGTTCACAACCACATTCTATTTGAGCCCCACCTCTGTTTCTCATCCCGTTACCTGCGATTGGTAACTGATGGAAGGGAGCATATTGGATCACTGTTGACACACGCGTCAAGAAGGAAAAAGGGGAAGAGCATAAGTGTCAATTTAAGTCACATGAGTATGGTTTTGGGTCTTAGAATTGAAGTATTCAATATCCGTAGCAGGTCTAGACTAGCTTAACAGAAATCAATTAAATGTGGTAACTTATTAGATGTTTGATTTTAATCTGTAGTGAATTCCATGTGGTTAAAATGGGGAAGACTGAAAAAATATATGTTTAGCTAAGCAGCTTTAGAAAAAAAAAATTGATAATTCAATTTGAATAGATATTGTATGTATCATACCATTATGGAAGTTATTTTCCCTCCCCTAATATAAAGTGTATGTTTTTACCTTTTCGAGATATTCTTCATTCATATAATCCATTTATTTCTTTACCAGACTGTTTTTAGATACAACACATGTGACATTTTTACACACAGGCACATACAGGCAGTCTAACAGCGTTATTAATTTCCATATTCCAAATGAAGAATTCTAAAGATAACGGTGTCTATTACAGTTCGACAAATCCAGTGACTTTAGGGGATTGGCATAAAGTCATAGCCGATCGTCAAGATCGACAGGGCACTCTTAAGGTCGACGACCATGAACCTGTATTTGGAAATGCTCCCGGTCCAGCTTCCGAACTCAACCTCAACATGCCACTCTACATTGGAGGATTCAAGTAAGTGTTATGCATTTGTAAAATAATAATTCACTAATAATACAGTGCCCAAGCATAGAGTGCAGTATAGTTTTTGGGGCATATAACTAATGAATGATATAGTTTATCGTTTCGTTATTTCACTTTAACTGATTTCTATATGTATTTTTGTTTCTCTAACACCGCGGTTAGATTGTTGTAGTTCACTGTATATATATATTTTAAGGCCTCTCCTAGGTGTATCGAAAAAGAGTTTTGGAGTATATATAGTTATTGCTAGAGAAGTAATTTATACCTTCTTTCTTTCTTTAAAGACCAAGAAGGAAACAATCGTTTTAATTTTTGTAATATTTTGACTAATATTGTTTTTACCATTGTTTACATTACAAACAGGTATGAATAAACAAATTATTGAGCAAATTGATAAACCTACATGAAATATATATATATATGTGTGTGTGTGTGTGTGTGTGTGTGTGTGTGTGTGTGTGTGTGTGTGTGTGTGTGTGTGTGTGTGTGTGTGTGTGTGTATTTACCTAGTTGTATTTTGCGGGAAGGGGAGCTATGCTCGTGGTGTCCCGCCATTGTATCTCGCAGTGTCTAGTTTGCTTTTAAACTCATGAATGGTTTTTGCGCATACTATTTCATTATCCAGTTTGTTCCAAGTGTCCAAAACTCTATGTGGAAAACTGTTTTTCTTTAGTTCTCTTCTATAGCTATGTTTTTTTTTCTTTCCATGTCCTCTTGTGTTTCTCTTGTCCCAGTAAAGTAAGTCCTCTCTATCAAGTATCTCTGTGCCTTTCATGATTCTGTAGATGGTCAATAGGTCACCTCTCTCTCTTCTTTGCTCCAGTGTCGGTAACTCCAGTTTAGCCAATCTCTCCTCGTATGATAGGTTTGCAAGTGCAGGTGCCATTTTTGTAGCTGCTCTTTGGATTCTTTCTATTTTCTTTGTATTCTTTTTGGTACTGTGGGACCACAATGTCGCCGCATACTCTAGTCTAGGCCTTATCAATGTAACCAATATCTTTTTTATCATGGCTTCGTCCAAGTATGCAAATGCCACTTTTATTGATCTTAGCAAGTTGTAAGTCTCCCCGACAATTTTGTTAATCTGTTTATCATAGGACAAGTCGTTTGTGATAATTACTCCCAAGTCTTTTTCGGATCCTACTTTCACTACTTACTTGGTTTCAATTGTGTATTTTCCTGATATTCTGTTTTTGCTTTTTCCAAACTACATTATGCTACACTTCTTAGTCCACTTCCCATTTCTGACTCCAGTTCCATACCCTATTCAGGTCTTCTTGCAGTGCTTCACAGTCCTTATCATTTTCTACTTTCCTTAACAGTTTGGCGTCGTCAGCAAAGAAGCTCATGTAACAGTTCACGTCTTCGTCCATGTCATTCATATAGATAGCAAACATTATTGGTGCCAGTACAGATCCTTGCGGTACTCTACTGATTACCCCTTTCCAACCTGAATATTTTTCTCTGAGCACTACTCTCATCTTTCTACCAGTCAGGAAGTCCTCCATCCATTTTAGTAGGTTCCCTTGTATTCCTCCTATGTGTTCCAGTTTTTTTTAGTAATTTTCTGTGTGGTACTTTGTCAAAGGCTGTTTGCAAGGCTAGGAATGCACAATCAGCCCATCCATTTCTTTCTTGCACTATATCTATTAGCCTTGAGTAGAAGCATATTAAGTTTGTGGTGCATGATCTTCCTTGTCTGAACCCGAATTGTCTTGGGTTTAATATGTTGTTGTCTTCCAGATGTTTTGCCCATCTATTCTTGATGATTTTCTCACAAATTTTGGCTATAGTGCTTGTTAGTGATACTGGCCTATAGTTGGTGGGTTCTTCCTTGTTTCCTCCTTTATATATTGGTACAATGTTAGCATTTTTCCAGTCATTAGGTATCTTTCCTTCTTTGAGTGAGCTATTTATTATGATGTGTATTTTGTATGTTAGTTCTTCTTTGTATTCCTTTAGAATCCAATTTGCAATACCATCCGGGCCATGTGATTTCCTGACATCCAGTTTTGATAGATGTTCTGATATTTCTTTTTGTGATATTGTGAACTCACTCATGTGGGGAGATTGCTTGTTATTATCTACGTCCCAATTTTGTATTTTCTCTCTAGTGAAGACAGATTTAAAGTGGTTGTTCATGACTTCGGCCATCTCTAATTCTTCTGTGTATTCTATATTTCCTTGGCGTAGTTTCACCATTTCCTGTTTGGTTTTAAGTTTACCATTCACATACCGATAGAATAGCTTGGGTTGTGTGTGTCTGTGTGTGTGTGTGTGTGTGTGTGTGTGTGTGTGTGTGTGTGTGTGTGTGTGTGTGTGTGTGTGTGTGTGTGTGTGTGTGTGTGTGTGTGTGTGTGTGTGTGTGTGTGTGTGTGTGTGTGTGTGTGTGTATAGGGTGCCATATTAGGTCGGGGAAGATGCTGGGATACTGCAGCAGGATCTTGATAAATTGGTTGCATGGTCGTTGAAATGACAAATGGACTTCAATATTTCAAAGGGCAGTATGTTAAACGTAGGATTAGACAACCCAAAACCAGGTATAGCTTAGATAATGCCATATTAAAGAAAACAGCATGTGAAAAGGACTAAGGAGTGTTAGTGAGTCCAGCCCTTAAATCTATGAAGCAGTACATTTGTGCTAGGAATAGGGCTAACAGGCCATTAAGATTTATTGCTAGGACGGTTAACAAAAATGTAAAGAAATAGACTTAATAACAATGTAGTAGTGAGCGCCGAAACCATTGGTTGTTTTAAGAGGTTAGGATAACATGGATAGAGATGAACGGTGTTAAGGGACATGGAACTACCTAGTGTATGCATCATGGTCTCTTGCAGTCTCCTCAATTCATATGTACTTATGTTCTTATTAACTAGTGAATGAATAGACGACTAGATTGTTAAATAGATGATTAAGTAAATAATTGATTAGATAATTGTACAAGAAAATGAATTAGTAGAACAATAAACAAACAAATTAATTACACACGTGACTATCTAAATAGATGAATAATTCGATAAATACATGGATGAATAAATAAACAAATAAATAAATAGATAAATAAATACGTTAATAAGTAGATATATTAATGGAAAGATTAAAATATAGAACAGATAAACGGTAAAAGAATCAATATATAAAAATTTGAATAATGTGATTATATATGCCTGTATATTCTAACTAAAACCTTTTAAGACTGATATAGTTCTAAACTCCTAAAGGTTTAGTAATGACAAAAAGGAAGAAAATATCTAAAATTGTCTGTATGATTTGTGGTAAATATCAAATTTTACTTTATGATCTTCAGGGACGGGAGCCTGCTGTAGGTTTATACTTGCATGCCATGATGCACTATTGTTCTCTATTGAGTGATGGATTACATTATTAGATATTAAGAAATAACTTAACGCCACCCCTAACTCAATTTTATTACATTCTCTTCAACATGACATTTCTCCGTTTTCTTTGACAGACTCTCCTACATGGTAAATCGTGATTCTGGCATATTGGTCGGTTTGAATGGAGCGATCCAACGATTGGTGCTCAACAACAGGGTAATGGATGGAATGGTCAGCAGTAGCCTTGAACAAAGAGGTATTACCTCTTTCGATGGACCTCCTTGTGCCGACCATGAATGCAGAAATGGGGGAATTTGTATCCCAGACTTTAAGGAGTACAGATGCAAATGTCCACTTCATTTTGTTGGCAGGATGTGTGAAAAGAGTAAGCCAATTAGCAAAAAAGTTTTAGTTTAAATGCCTTTTCTCATGGGTCTAAAGTTCGTGTTTCTGTGGTACCGAGTCACGGGTAATGCGATGACTGGTACCGTTATATATTTATTCATATGTTGTGATAGTTGCAATATGAACAGTCAAAATTAGAATTATTTTTGTCAAGAGCAATATGAACACGAAATTTAGAAATTGAGTTCGAAAATAATCGCGATGTGGTTGGTAGGATAAGGCCGAAATATGATTATTCAACTACAGAATATTTTCATGATTTGCACTAAATAATCCAAACAGTAGAAATTTCCATGAAACTGAATATCAAGTAATTATATTTTCGGAAAATGATACTGTGAGTAATAAACAGCGTGATTAACAGCTACTAAGCGCAGCGTAACGAGTGATGAATGGTCCTTTCAGGCATCAACGAGATTGACCTCAACCAGCCCGTCAAGTTCGACGGAAACACTTTTCTTCGGTACCCAAACGATATCTTCAGCAGGTATTAAGGGTCTTTCGCTCCTTGTCATCCATATTACTGATTTACCTATCGTAATTATTCTCATGTTTGTTTACTTTTTTTTTTTTTTAACTGTTTTCGCTTTTCATTTTTTTTTTTTTTTTCTCTTTCTCTACGGAATCAGAGTATTTCTTAACATCTAAAATGAAACGCAGTTGGCTTGTTGGTACAACGTTACATGTCTATTTACCCAAACACACGCACAAATAATGTGCAGTCTGTGATGAACAATATAATCAGTAAAACATGGAGATTTGCAGACAGCGATAAGCTGTAAGATGTATGGATATGAAGAGACGCAACAATGGAGTAAAAAAACAGAAATTAGATATCTAGACAATGAAACTAAGAAAGAAAAAAAAAAGCGAACGGACGGAAACGGAGGAAGCAGCTTTACTGGAGGAGTTTGGAGCAGGAAAAGAAATGGTATATAAGTACATCTGAAAGGTGTTAAAGGAAATAAATAAAGCAACATAAAGAGCTTGATCATGGCCTCAACTAATACTAAAAAGTTAACATCTGCTAGATTAGATTATACGATTACTTGAGGAGGGAGAATTCAGACATAATATCTCCAGACGAGACCAAAAACGAACCGGATATCAGTTTAGGCGATGGGGTGCATGACGTATGGAGAAGGAGAGAGACGACAGAAAAGATGTGATAATGGTAGTTCAAAGTGGTACTGGGTGAAAGAAGGGCTGATTTGATAAATATGAAAATGGCAATGGAAAAAAAAGTACAAAGAAATTTTGCAGTTTCTTATCTATCCATTTATTCATTCATTTACATATTCATTCATTTATATACTTATCTATGGTATTTGTTTATTTATCTTTATGTTCATTTATCTATTTACTTATTACTTATTATTCATTAATTTTTACTTCACTGATACCCTTACTACATTTTCGTTCTTATGCATTTTGTAGATTTTCTTGTAGCAAACGGCATGTGACATTATCCACGTGAAGACTTTACACCGGCTTGGCCGTGGTTTTAGTCCTTCAAAATCCCGATCAGACCGGGTTTCACTTTTAGTCAACTATGTTTCTTGCTTTTTTCAAAGCAAAGTCAGTTCAAACTGTCGCTATGGAGGGATTAAGCATGCAAAATTATGCTAACTTATTTTTACACATATTTACAGATATCGCAGGACTTTCGTTAAATGTGCAAATCACTGTAAACTTTAATTTCCGTAGTTGACCTAAAATTTGAAAATAATTACTTAGTCCCTTCAGTTCAGAAAGGATCCTTGATTTCTTCTTCGGAATGTCACCAAAATAAAGTAGTTGCTCGAGACAGTGCCAATTAATAAAGGCCGGGGCCATCCTCTACCTGAATGAAATAGTCTTGCTCTAGTATGAGGTTAATAACAATTTCACTGGGTTGAGGACTGCTTCGCTCCATATAACCTCGTTCTATTTCTATCACCTGATTACAATTATTATCTATATTGAGCGTCTACTTAACATTCCCTAACACAATCTTTAAAATATCGTACTTTCTAACAGCACCAACGGCTCCAAGCTTCCACAGTACATACCTTTGCAACACCCGGACTATGAGTACTTGGCCTACGAGGAGGACGTGGCCGAGGAGCTACTCGAGCAGGTGGAAGCGGTGGCTGAGCGCGAGGAAGGGTGAGAAAAGGAGTAGGAGCAGAAAAATTTAGACTGTAGTAATCTCATTTTTTTTTTTTTTTTTACAAGAAAAGATCTTCACATTGTCGCACACATACACAAGCATGTACATATACATATACCGTATGTGTGGATATATGTATGTGTATATACATATATTCAGACATAGGGAAAAGGGAGACAGGTTACATGTCCTTGATGAGGTCGGGGCGAAGGCTGACTGATAGTGAGGTCAAGCCCGGCTGCTTTTGAGATGGATTTCTTAGCAGCCATGCAAGTTATGCAGTCCGGGCACTACTGACCTTTTTGAGGTATCAAAATTAGGTATATGTTTAATCAGGGAGGATTCAATAATTTTCAGTAATAATATCATCGAGATATCTGTACCAAAACATATCAGCTGGCTTGATGTCCGGTAATAGTTCGCATTCAAAATACTCCATATATAAATTGGCTAGAACTGGGGAACGATTGGACCCATACTGCATCCATGTCTTTGTCTAATATAAGAGTCTTTAAAAGAGAAAACATTAGTGTTAAGACATAAGCGGGTAAGTCTAATATATTTTTTTTTAAACTGACAGAGGAAGTTGGTGTTGATGTTGATGCAGTTTGGTCTCCAAGAATCTTAAAACATCATCTGAGTTGATATTAGTAAATAGGAAAACTATATAAAGACTTAGTATTTTACTATTCTTAGGTATATTTTGTCTCTTAATTTTGCTCACAAAATTTTCAGTGTTTAATGTGAGTGTTAGAGAAACTTCCTACAAAAGGTGATAAAATTCCTGTCAGCCATTTAGATACTTCATTAGTGCAAGAATTTCTATTTGAAATGATAGGTCTAAGGGGGATGTCTTCTTTATGAAATTTTTGAAGACCATAATAATTGGGTAATTGGAGGTTGATAACTCTAAGTTTGTTAAATAATTCATCTCCTAAAATTTTACGGGCTTCTTTGTTGAATTCCGTGGCGTAATTTTTAAGGGGATTTTTGGTGAGACGAACATAAGTTTCCCTATCTCCTAACATGTTGAGAGATTTTGTTTCATAACCTTTTTGATTGAGAATTACTAACTTCCCCCCTTTACCCGCTCAAGTATTAATGATATCTTTACGATTTGTAAGATGTTTTAACGCTAGTTTGTAACGTTTGGTAAACCATTGTCTTCTTTGAAACAATCCACAATTCCTTGTAAAAGAACACCTTTTAGACAAAGTAAGTC
>NC_134795.1:42202525-42207525 GCF_046742065.1 Oratosquilla oratoria | reverse complement strand
AATATAGATGGCTTAATAACAGGCTTGAATGAACTGAATGATTACCTGAAGGAAAAAGAACCGGATTTAATGGGAATTGTAGATACAAAATTGAAAGGTCCACTACCACCTAACAATGTAGGAAATGGTGCATATAATTATTGGATTAGAAACAGAGAGGTAAAACAAGAGGGTGGAGTTATGTTCCTGACTAAGAAGGACATAAATGTGAGGAATGTCACATATGGAGAGATGAGTATGATGGAAGTGGAGGACAGGGATGGGAAGAACAGGAAGTTTGTGGTAAATTATGTGCCTTCTAAAACGGCTTCGTGGGAAGAGAGAGAACACAAAAATATGTTAGAAGACACAAGGATAACACTAAATAAGATATGGAAGATGGAGGAAGAATAGTTATAATGGGTGACTTTAATTGTAAAGAAATCTGCTGCGAAGAGATGACAGTGAAGGGTGGAGACGACCTATGGGGAAATGTACTACTTGATATGATTATAGAACATACAATGACGCAATGGATACAAGAGAATACTAGGTATAGAAATGAGGAAGAACCATCAAAACTGGACCTAATAATCACATCAGAACCTGAAATAGTGGACAAGATTGAGTATAAGACACCAATAAGTAAAAGTGACCACATATTGGTTGAACTGGAACTAAACAAGGAAAATACATGGAAAATAAATTGACAATATAGTAAGGGAAGATTGATGTATGAAAACAAATTTTGATAAATTAAGAGAATTCTTTTAAAAAGCAGACTGGGAAAGGATACACAAAAAAAGGAAACAGCTGTAGAAGAGAAATGGAATATTTGGGAAAAAATTATAAAGGAAGAGTGGAAGAGTATGTTCCAAGACAAAAACAAGAAAAAGGATATGTAAAGTGTTGGTACAACAAAAGATGTAAGGAGTTAAAAAACAAAAGGGATAAAGCTTAGATAAAATGGAAAAAGGACAAAATACCTGAAAAATGAATAATATATACTAGTTATAGAAATAAATATGTACAAGTGTGCAGAGAAGAAAAGAGAAAATACGAAAAGGATGTCATAGAAAAATGTAAAGATCAACCAAAACTAATTTATAGATTTCTAAACAACAAACTGGAAAACAAACAAGAATTAGAGAAACTACAAGGAGTTGAATACACAGAGGAAATAGAAATGGCAGAAATGATGAACAAGCATTTTAAATTGGTGTTTACGAGGGAGAACATACAACTTAGAGATGTCGAGTGGGAAGAAAAAGTCCCTCCTATGAAAGAGATAGCAGTAACAAGTAAAGAAATAATGAATCACTTGAGCAATCTCGATGTCAGGAAATTACATGGACCAGATGAAATGGCAAACTGGATTTTGAGAGAATGCAGGAACGAACTAACAGACAAAATACATAGTCTAATGAGCAGTTCATTGAAAGAAAGAAAAGTTCCAGAAGATTGGAAAAGAGCAAATATAGTACCAATATATAAAGGGGGAAACAAGGAAGACCCTACTAACTATAAACCGGTCTCTCTTACAAGTACGATAGCTAAAATTTGTGAAAGAATTATCAAAATTAGGTGGGTAAGGCATTTGGAAAAAAACAAACAAAGTACTAAATCCAAGGCAATTTGGATTTAGACAAGGACGATCATGCGTCACAAACTTAATGTCTTTCTATTCAAGACTAATAGATGTAATACAAGAAAGAGATGGATGGGCTGATTTTGCATTTCTAGACCTGAAAAAAAAACTTTTGATAAGGTGTCACATAAGAAATTGCTAAAGAAATTAGAAACTGCGGGAGGAATACAGGGCAAACTTCTAAAGTTGATGGAAGACTTCTTGCATGAAACAAAAATGAGAGTGGTGATAAGAGACAAACATTCTAATTGGGATGAAGTGATTAGTGGAGTTCCACAAGGAACAGTTCTGGCCCCAATAATGTTTGCTATATATATCTATATATATATATATATATATATATATATATATATATATATATATTATATATATATATATATATATATATATAATATATATATATATATATATATATATATATATCAATGATATGGATGAAGGAATTGAAAGTTATATGAGCTTCTTTGCGGACGATGCCATATTGCTGAAAAAGTGAACACTGTAGAAGATTATGAGTCGCTGCAGAGTAATCCCAATAAAGTATAGGAATGGAGTAAGAAGTGGGAGATGGAATTCAATTTTAAGAAGTGTAGTATAATGGAATTTGGGAGAAGCAAAAGAAGAATAGTGGGATCATATAAACTGGGAGAGGAAGAAATTAAAAAAGTCGAAAATGAAAAGGACCTGGGAGACATTATTATGAATAATATATCTCCTGAGAAACATATAAACAAAGTTTTTGGAGAAACTTATAACTTAATAAAAACAATCAAAATGGTATTTACATACCTGGACGAAGAAATGGTGAAGACAATACTAGTCACTTTGATAAGGCCAAAATTGGAATATGCAGCGACGACGTGATCACTAAGTACAAAATAATGTATAACAAAACTTGAAAGAATACAAAGAGCAATTACGAAATTGGCACCAACACTCTCAGAACTATCATATGAGGAGAGACCAGCAAAACTTGAGCTACAGACATTAGAGCAAAGAAGAGAGAGAGAGGAGACTTGATAACTATTTATAGAATCATGAAAGGCATAGAAACCATTGATAGAGAGGATCTGATAAAATGGGATAGTAGAAATACAAGAGGACACGGAAAGAAAATCAAGAAAGACAGTTATAGAAGAGACCTGAAAAAAGAATAGCTTTCCCCACAGAGTAATAGACGTTTGGAACAAGTTAGATGAAAATGTGGTGTGTGCAAAAACAATACACAAACTTAAAAACAGTCTAGATAAAAGAAAACGGGACCCCACGAGCATAGCTCCCGTTCCCGCAAAATACAACTAGATAAATACAACCTAGTAAATACACACAACAAGAGCTTATGTGTGCGTGTCCATAATGTCACACCAGGAATCTTCCTCTAGGTGCAAGTGCTACTCCCAGCCGATCAGCATCTCCCCACCAACCCGTTACTTTTCAGAATGTAGACATCTACATTAAAAGATGTGTTTTATTTTATGACTTATGAATGATGTGCATAACATGTGATACATTCTACAGATGACAGAGCGTGTCTTGTGTATAGTACGAATTAATTTAGTGGCTCTACCTCATCTTAGCTTCATTTCACCTTTTGTAGAACTCTTTTCATTTTGCAGTTTCACTTTCCTCAACCTTTCATTTTCAACGTCATACTCACTGACTTTTCGATGATGCCGTTTCCCTCTCCCTTCGCACCGATTAATTTATATATATATATATAAAACAAGGGCTTTTCCCCCCTCACAAGGAAAATAACAAAGTCAAAAAACACGTACCCATTCCCACCCATTTCACTCCCACCCATTCCACTTCCATCCACCACCACTTCCTCTTCTCATCTTAGCTCTCGTAGGTGACGGGTCATCTTTGTATCCCGTCCACCTGAGACAGAATCAATGCAGCAAGACACAGTACATCCACAGCAAGGCTGCTTTACTTAATCGGCGACCCATTTTCTCCGTCCCCTCATGCAGAAAAAAGAGATAGGGGAGAAATCCCTTCGGGCTACGTGATAATCTAATTCACACAAAGCAATTACCTACTTCCCCCCCCATCCCCCGCCTCTCCTATCCTTGCATCATAGCATCTATATACAACTATTTTCCACACACCCCTATCTCCTGCCTTCTCCCTTGCTCAAGAGACATTCCCCTCTTTCACCCCACCCATCCATCTCATCCTCAGTCGTCCCCCCAGGTTCAATCAGTCTACCTCTGCCTTCCACACCTCTTTTACTAATCACTTTGACTAAATAATTTCAACTGAATTCTGTTTCACCAGTAATAATACACAAGTACCCTAAATAGTTTCAAAAGGGTCAATTTCTTTTTATAGACATATATCATATTCTCCTCATGGTAGCCTGGCACTGAGTAGGTGCGGCTGAGGTGAATGAAACAGCCTCACAGCAGCCGGAATTAGAATAAAAAACGTAATTTTGCACAAAAGAATTTAACTAAAACTAGCTATTAACCCATTGCTACCGATGAGGGATACCACGGAAATGAATGATATAGGTTGGTGACAGCAGCAGGAATAAAAGCACCGCCTGATAAGGATGGAATAAGCCCTACCGCTCCTTGTTATTTAAAAAAAAAAAAAAAAAAAACATTTAATGTACACTCTACTGGTTGCATATTCTAAAATGCACAGGAACATATGTTAAAATTTGGCACAAAAATACGTATTTTCATTTTGATATAAATGACCTTCATCATTCGGAAAATCGATGTTAAATGCTGTAACTACCAAAAAAAAGGGGACTTTAGTGGAGTTTCTGAATCTACATCTCTACAACGTCAGTCAGAAAAAAATAAAAATAAAAGCGGCTTAGTACGCTTGACATGCCTTTGCTCTACCAAGGGTTTCTCACTTTTCACATTAACTCCATTTCCTCCTCCCCTGCAGACGCCTGTTGACGACGGTGAGTGGCACGTAGTGAGAGTGATACGACGAAGACGTCGCGCCCTCCTGAAGGTGGACAACCACCGCCCAGCGCGAGGTGAAGCCCCAAGGGGTGCGTCCATCCTCAACACCGACGGCTATCTCTGGATTGGTAAGAGTAAAAGGTTTATTCCCCTAAGGTTTCTGAATGTGAAAAAGAAATCGAAGTTTAACAGAGGGTTAAGGATTCTCGGATCTTATTGGGGCTGTATACGTAAAATTAATGAATTACCTAATCAATCAGCAATTTCTACAGGAGACCACAATACAAGATAGTTCTGCTATGTATGTTTGTATGTATGTATGTATGTATGTATGTATGTATGTATGTATGTATGTATGTATGTATGTATGTATGTATGCATGCATGTATGTATGCATGTATGTATGTATGCATGTATGTATGTATGTATGTATGTATGTGTGTATG
>NC_134795.1:42170025-42172525 GCF_046742065.1 Oratosquilla oratoria | reverse complement strand
GTATGAGGTTAGTGGACAACAGGGTTGGCGATTTTTTTTATTTTAATATAAATAGTTTTTTTTTTAATCAGATTTATCTGATTTGAATAGATTTTTTTCATAGATTTTAAATATTGTGGGATTGCTATCTGATATGCGATCTGATTGATAAAGGACATTTTTAGCATATCAATATATGGAGCAGTGTTATATAGACTTGCCAAAAGTATACAAGGAACGGTATAGGCCGTATGTGAGAACGGTATGCTCAGGTTCACTCGATTCCTCCAAGAGTTTTCTCATCTTGGTGACATTTGCTGCATTGTCTGTCACGACACTTTCAATGTGACCACCAAAATTTTGTTCAGCCTTCTTGATCGAATTTTGTACAAGTTGTAGAAGACATTCAGCAGTGTGAGGTTTCCCTGGTGTGTCTATTGTGTCAACTAAATAAATCTGACTAGTGGATGTTGTTAGAGTGACACATATTATGGGTTCATTATGGATGTTAGACCACCCATCAATTAAAAGACATATAGTTTCATTATTCAGGTCATCTGCACACTTTATATATTCCTTTTCATACACAAGATCCAAGTACTTATCAGCAATATCTTTTCTGGATGGAGGAATATAACCTGGCCTCAGGTTCTGAACCATCTTGAGAAACTGAGGATGCTGAACAAGACGAAATGGTGAATTTGTAGCAAATATAATTCCTCCAACTTCTTTGTCGAGATTTTCCTTTTGAGAGGCTGAAGCTTTTATGATAAATCTGTCCATAGATGTTGATGACTTTCTTTAAGATGAAAATTATTTAGCAGAAGTAGCGCCTGGGGAGGAGTCTAATAGTGACCATTTTAATGGTGGAGTCAGGTTTGCAGATAATTCAAGTGGAGCCGGTGATGAAGGGATTGAAGCTCTTGATACAGATCCTGAAATAGAAACAGAAAATTTTAGCATATTGCATAATTTATAAATGAATAAATAAATGAATAAATACAGTGTGATTTAGGCTACTTTTGAGTACAGTAGTTATTATTTTAGATAATGATCATATTCACACAAGCCACTAAATTATTTGGAAATAATTAACAGGATATGAAATAGGTGGGCTTGAAATTCAGCCCACACAGGATTCAGTCCACTTTTAAATTCACTAAAAATAATGGGTTGGGTTAGGTTAGGCTAAATCCCTCTGGGCTGAATCCCATGTGGGCTGAATTCCAATGGAACCTATGAAATATATTACACAATGTTGAATGAAATGAATAACAATCATCTAGGCCCCAAAGTTGAGTGCTCTCCATTGTTCACCAAATTTATATAGTTGCGTATGAAAAGGGAGAAATGCACACGATATAAGTAAAATTATTTACCTGGGTCATCAATTTCTTCTTCTGTATGTTGTGGCTGACCTTGGCATTTATCTCTGTGAGATTTTAATCTTGACACAATGCCCTGTAGTTCCTGGCTGCAGTTTTTGCACTTAGCTCGGTACCCTTTGCCTGACGTTGTTGGTAGTTTTTCACAATAATTCCAGACAGGATAATATTTTCCTACCTGAAGGAACCATTCTGCCAGGTCCAGAAGACAACCTTCCTGGTTGATTCCAAAGTAACAACTGAATCAGTGAGAAGCTGCTTACCTAGAACAAGTTTCAACAAGAATCTTGTTGAAACTTGTTGTGGGCTGCAGTGTCGGCTTATACCGTTCCTTGTATACTTGTGGCAAGTCTATATAACACTGCTCCTTATAATGATATGCTAAAAATATCCTTTAGCAATCAGATCGTATATCAGATAGCAATCCCACAGTGTCTAAAATCTATAAAAAAAAAAAATCTATCAAAATCAAATAAATCTGACTTAGATAAAAAAAAAAAATAGATTTTTTACATTTTTTTAAAGAAAAAAAAATCGCTAACCCTGGTGTTCACTAACCTCATACAATAATACCTGTTAAGTCCGGCTAAAATTGGCATTTCAAAGCATAACGGTGCCTTAAGAATAGTTTCCTATTTCACTATAAAAGTTTATATTAACTTATACTGCATTGAATAAGTCAATAGTTGATGTATTTGTCCTATATACAATGTTAGGTTTCTATTTTTGATATATTTGTCCAATATAAAATGCTAGGTTACAAACAAAGCAATGGCCTCCGCTAGCAAACCCAGGGATCTGGGTGCGCACGTCCTGTGTAATAGTAGTCCTTCATATATGTATATATATACATATATATATATATATTATATATATGTATATATATATATATATATATGTATATGTTTATATATATATATATATATGTATATATACATACATATATATGCATGTATGTATATATATGTATATATATATATATTATATATATATATATTATATATATATATATGTATATATATATCCTATCAATGTTGATATTGATAATAATATCAATATTAATATTATTATTAATATTGATATTAATGATAAAATGAACAATAAAATTATTACTAATATCAATATCAATATTAATA
>NC_134795.1:42142525-42155025 GCF_046742065.1 Oratosquilla oratoria | reverse complement strand
AGATAAAGATCAGCCTTTCAGTCCAGTCATTCATAACATAGGATAAATTTTCAGAGTGGTCGAGTTTATAAATTCTGGTGAGCCATGCAGCAATTAAGTAACATCTCTAATTGCAAAGGGTGACATGAAGGTTCAGTATTAAAGTTATATGGAAAACTCCAAATGAAAACTAACGTAATATCTCTCTCTCTCTCTCTCTCTCTATATATATATATATATATATATATATATATATATTTTATATATTATATATATATATATTATATATATATATATATATATATATATATATATATATATATATATATATATGTACATATACAAAGGGCTTTTCACGCTTACAAGATAGGTAGCCATATACACAGACACAGACACAAACACAGATACACACACTCACACACACACACACAAATATATATATATATATATATATATATATATATATATATATATATATATATATATATATATATATGCTTTCTTGTTGACAGACGAGATTAGATAATATTGCTGTTTCTGTATTTTTTTTTTCTTTTTGTTGAGAACTTCTAGTTAATCTCGTCTGTCAACAAGAAAATATTCTTCCTGGATGTACTAATATTAAACTTCATGACGAGAGAAGCAGGAACTCGGAGCTAACCTACAAGTTCAAAAAGGAACTCGTAGAACGCCAATTGCAAGAGAAACAGCAGCTCTCTCTGCAATTGAAAGAACAATTAGATAAGGTCCAAGTCACTTGAAAAGAAGCAGATGTTGCCGTAAACTTACAGTAACTCGTCGAAAATGAACCATATAGTCTACAGCAACAACACCTCTCAGGCACAGAAGCTAGGAATGTATCCAAACTCTCCCGACATTAGAGAGGCAACATAAAACTTCCAAAACCTACCCAAGGATTCTACAACTTTGTCACCAACTTACAACTCACCAAAGATCAATAAAAATTACTCAACATGGGACTCAACTGCCACTACACTACCAATCCAGGAAAACACCGACAAAGACTAGAAATTGAAGTACTCTTAGATGACATTCAAAAATTGGAAATGCAAAAGAAAGTTACCGTTTCCACGGACCTCCAAGCAGGGAAAAAAATACTTTTTTTTTTCCAGAGCCATTTTTCATTTTTTTTTTAATTATACCAGAGCCATTTTTTAAATTACCAGAGCCATTTTTTATACTTCCAGAGCCATGTATATATAATTATCAAATGTTCATATTTTGTTTTCCCATAAATACGCGAGCGAGGTTATAAATGGGATTTACCAGTTTCCCTCCTAGGCCTCGAGCGAGTTTGCATATGTACAGTGTACGTATGCATGCGGTGATGTTGTATTGGGTATGGTGCATTGTACATGTAGTCAGCGCGTTGATTGGGCAGCTAGCTGCATGCAAACCAATAAACTCCCTGCATACAGGTACCTTGCAATTCGCAACTAGCGACATTATGTAGCACGATAGTCGTGTAGAGTCTAGTCAACATGTACTAGTATACGTGCGCATGCAGCTGAAACGAAGCTAGGCTTGGTAAGCCATTGAATTCTAGCAGCTATACCGCGTACACATACGTACGTACATCAACAAATTAAAGTTGATTGAAGCGTTACGTTTATGATATCGATTGATAATGCAATGATTGATCACGGGTAAGTTGTGTTTGCTCTGATCCTTTCATCAATGGTGATGGGATTCAGGGATTACCAAATGATGGATAATGCATGTAAAACGTTGAATCTTGCCGCGGGAGCGATTTTTTTTTTTTTTTTTTTTTTTTTTGAGGGATCGCTCCCGCTATTGGATTTGCGAGAGCGACATTGGAACTTTCCCGAGCAAAATCGCTCGTCGCTCCCGTGTATTTTTTCCCTGCCTCCAAGTAATACTCATTACAGAAGCATCCAAAACCAGAGGCAATTTCCTAAGCCATTTAGTACATAAAAGACACATTCAAGCAGCCAAACAACTCCGTGAAAACGAGGACATTGCCATCAGAAGAGGCGACAAAACCGCAGCGTTTGCCATAATCCCCAAACAAGAATACCTCACAAAAATGAACAACATTCTGGCTGACACCTCCAAGTTCACCATGATCACTCGTAATCCCACGGAACAGACCAAAAAGAAAGTCAACAGTGTAATAGATACCATCAATGCCTCATCATCTAGCCCGCACTTTAACAAATTAACCGGGGACTACTCCCCTTGCCATGCTTTCGGAAACGTGAAAACACACAAGCCCAACAACCCCATTCGTTCTATCATCTCCCAAAATCCCACAGCAACTTATTCAGTAGCTAAAAGACTGAACTTAATTCTCACCCCATACGTACCCACAGATTACGCTCTGACATCAACCCAAGAATTCCTAAAAATCCTAACAAATGCACCTCACGCAGAAAATCACATTATAGCATCATTGGACGTAGAAAGTCTATTCACAAACATCTACGTCGACAAAACAAAACAATTCATCCTAGATAGAGTCTATCGATACGACAACACACCGACACTGAACATTCTAGAAACTTCCTTACGCACCCTTTTAGAAATCTGTACCAAAGAAGCCCCCTTCACATGTCCAGGTGGAAACATGTACAAACAAATCGATGGAGTCGCCATGGGCAGTCCCTTAGGAGTCTTTTTCGCTTTTTTTTTTTTTTTTTATGGGAACCATAGAGAAGCTCACACTCTCCACCTACCGACCCTCCATTTATTGCCGCTATATAGATGACATTTTCGTTAGAGTCAAAGATGTTCAAGAACTCCATAGACTCAGAGAACGACTCATAGAAGCTTCCGGCCTTAATTTTACGTTCGAAGAATCGAACAATGGCCGCTTACCCTTCCTCAATGTCTTAGTAAAGTAACCAGTCATAACGGTAAAAGTGAATGCTCTCAACGATACTTAACCTCCACTTCCAACGAATACATACGACGCACCATATCACACTGCTCTACATGGAAAGATACACACACTGAACTGGAAAGACTTACCCAAGTCCTTATTAATAATGGGTACAGCAACAAGTTAATCAACGAAGCAACACAACGAGCTATCAACAACTGGTATTCCAACAAACCCACCCACAAAGACAAGAAAACATCAATATATATTACAGAAATTACATGTCATCAGAATACAAGATAGAAGAAAAAGTCATTAAAGACATAATTACAAAACACGTCAAGCCCACTGACCCAGAGGACAAAATATCACTAACCATATACTACAAGACCCGAAAGACGTCACAACTTTTACTGAGAAACCGCCCTCCCAAACCGACAACGTCTTTAACAAGAAAACTACGTCATTTACCAACACAATTGTACCGTTGAGAACTGTGGGTCTCAAACATACATCAGAATGACGAGGACAAAAATTACAAGACGATTAATTTGCCACCTACAACATGGAGCCATAAAGAACCACTATAACACCAAACATAATAGGCTACTTCCCTCACCCGCCAAAACTTAGAATAAGGAACAGTAATAATAGACAGAGAAATAGACTCCCGCAGATTAGCATTTATTGAAGCAATTTACATAGCAGAATTAAAACCAACCATGAACATACACAGCATAGACCTCCAGATTCTCCCATCTCAAAAGTGCATGTGACCTCTCCTAGTGATTCATGATGGCTATGAAGCAGCCAATCAGGAAGACCGCTTTACAGGACACCATCCAAGGAAACAGAAACAAAGTATATATATATATATATATATATATATATAAATATATATATATATATATATATATATATATATACATATATATATATACACACACACACACACACACACACACACACACACACACACACACACACACACACACACACACACACATATATATATATATATATATATATATATATATATATATATGTGTGTGTGTGTGTGTGTGTGTGTGTGTGTGTGTGTGTGTGTGTGTGTGTGTGTGTGTATGTGTGTGTGTGTGTGTATGTATATGTATGTATATACATATATATATGTATATATATTTATATATATATATATATATATGTATGTATATATATATTATGTGTGTGTGTGTGTGTGTGTGTGTGTGTGTGTGTGTGTGTGTGTGTGTGTGTGTGTGTGTGTGTGTGTGTGTGTGTGTGTGTGTGTGTGTGTGTGTGTGTGTGTGTGTGTGTGTGTGTGTGTGTGTGTTTGTGTGTGTGTGTGTGTGTGTGTGTGTGTGTGTGTGTGTGTGTGTGTGTGTGTGTGTGTGTGTGTGCGTGCGCGCGCGCGGGACTTCAGACTCCATCTATGTTCTTCACAAACTCAACTGTGCCCCGGCTTCCTTTGCCTCGATTCCTTTGTCCCCTTGTCGTCAAAGATCGAAAGGATAGGAATGATCTTCAGCGGTTAATGGAAGACGACGTTGGACTGCACGGGCGAGCGGAGGACATTCCTCCCTTTTCACCTGGAGGGAATAGAATTCCAGCGATATACAATGAGGGTGTAGCACCGCCGAGGGAATTAGTCTCCAGGTGTACTTCCATCCAGAAGTTCCACCACGTCTTCGTCTCTCTGTGGTCCGGGGACGCATTTGTGGCGGTGATGGCCCTCCGAATGTGAGCGGAGATTATCCCGCCACGAGGTTCTCCAGCTGGAAGCGCAGCTAGAGAGCGGTACCCCCTCAGCTGAATATATAATCGACCCTTGTGGCAGCCCAGAATAAAAGATGATTATCATGACCAATCATGTTAATTGGGACAAGATGGCTGTTGCCCCACAAATCAGAAATGGTGCAATAAGAAACTTCTAAAAGAACAGGGTAGCCTAACATTTGAGCTTCTCCTTTTCAAAGCAAGAGATAAAAAGAGAAAGAAAACAACAACGAAATGTCAGAAAAAAAACAATAGGGGGAAATTCATGAGAAGTGAGAAAAAATGCCTTTAAGCTGTACTCCGCGCACAACTCTCAATTCCATCTCTTATTTGATGGGAGATCCAGACAATGAAGCCGCGCAAGCAAGCACGTCAGGAGGAATTCGCCTGCCTCGACTACGACTGAACTCGAAGTTCGAAATTGACCAACCTGCTCCCCAAAGACGAATAAGTCTCTCACGCTCCTCCAATGCAGAGCAACCTTCATTCCATAACGTGCCTGTGAGAATAAAATAATCGGTAATGCAGTGAATGACGTCATATAAAGAATTATATGACGGAATCAATGACATCATATAAGGAACTAAATAACACTGTCGATGACGTCATACAATGAACTAGCTGACCCAAATATGACGTCGGATAGGGAACTAAAAACAAACAGTGACTTCATATAAGGTACATGTTGTAATAAGTGACGTGATATCAGAATAAGTAATAAATGAATTCAAGGAATTTTATGACGCAAAGTCTGACGTCATAAAATGATGAATATATGATAAATGACGTTATGCAAAGAATCTGATGGGTCAGGTCTAGATTCCATACTCGCTAGTAGATGACGTCACGGGATCATATGCAAGGATGTATACGTCATCAGTTCCTGTGCAAGTAAAATGTGGGAACACCTTGTAGTATGTCTTGAAAAGGGAGAGTTCACCATGTTTCCACATAAAAAACTCAATAAAGCTAGATTGCCACAAAATGAGTGGTATGAAACTATCACCAAATATTGTGTCATGTCTATCGTCCTGGAAAACTGATGATAGACTGCAGCTCTTGTAAACAATGGTATCATAACAACTGTGTAAATCTGTCTGTGCATGATGTCAGGGAAATGTGCACAGATGACACTTACACTTGCCCTCAATGGGCTGCAAATAAAAATAAAGTGTTTTTACCAGTAGAGATTTTCCACCTACATGTATAGGCCTACATGCATTTTAATTGTGCTGCTGTTGATAAGAATAAGTGATTTTCCACATACATGTATTTTAATATTGAGATTTTCCACATACATGTATTTTAATATTGTTCTGCTGTAAATAAAAATAAGACCATTTTTATATATAAAAAATTCAAGTCTTTTGTCTTTTCCTAGCAGTTCAAACTTTTTTAATGTAAAAAACGTCCACCCAGTAATAGTAATATATTTATATATTATATAATGCATCATTCCACATGAAAAAAATGTTATAAAGTTTTGATATTTTAATTTTCTTCCATAAAAGAAGCTTGAAGTCTAATATTGCGTTTTATTTGGGCCTCTGAATGTCTTCCGTCACATCGGACTTCGGAAACTTCCGAAAATACCCGACATTGCCCGAAGTGATAACACAAAACGTGACGTCATCTACTAGCGAGTATGGAATCTAGACCTGACCGAATCTGATGGCGTAAAAAATAACGTCACCACTACTTTTTTTTTTTTTTTTTTTTTTTTTTTTTTTTTTTAAGAGCTCGGGCTGCGCCCATCCCGGCTGCCGGGGGGGGTTTGGCTTCGCCTTTGGCGACCTTCGGGAGCAGCCGTGTTAGGAGGCTAGCTGTTCATCGTTCTATACCACCGTAACAATTCGTGACCTCATGTCGCCTTTTCTTCTGATTGGTTGGCCTTCAGTCGTGACGTCATGTCTCTTCTAATTAGCTGGTTTTCAGTTGTAACGTCATGCAACATTTTCAGATTTCGATTATTTCTATCATATATACTATATGATAGACTCCATGCAACTCGGTAGGGGTTGAATTATTGCACTTAAGGTGACAGAGTACATTCATTTATAGAGGCAAACAAATTGGGGCACATGTATCTATTTCCTTAAACATTCAAATGTATGCATGACCACACAAAAAGTGAAGACGCAGAGAAAAGAACTAGACTCAGCTAAAGATAACGAGTAAAGAAGTATATATAAAATATGGTCATTGTTATTGGGAATCTTAGTGTTTACCTTAGTTCGGGAAACTTTCCCTTAAAGTGTTATTTTCTTCGATCCAGGAGCCTTTCCTGAAACTTCGAACCACGCCTATCGTAGCTTTAAATAAGATATGATTAAATTCCCCTCCTCTTTATTTTGCTTATTAAATCTATGTAACTATTTTGGTTTAATAAATCGGGAATTAACTTTCAGAACTTACTTAAAGTAAATATTAACCCGTGGCCTTCTGAGTTCTTGGTACACTGTGCGCACTAACGTCAGAACAGTTAGATTACCTTGAGCTCAGGACGAAGAAGAACTTCTTTTTTGGAAACCTCTAACCAAGGGATCACGTCTTCGGTTCAGAAGGCCTTCAAGATATCGTATTTCTAAAGCAGCTACATTTAGAGAATCTACGCAGGTTAAAACAAAGGTGACCGGTAAGTTCTCAAATGTAATTACTAAAATATTGAACCGTAGTTTTGATAAAACTGCATATATATCTTGAGCACAAAGGGTCCGACTTGATCTTGATTTATTCCTTTATCATTGCAATAAATCTATTTTGATAGAGGTGAAAGATTAAAAGAATCCAGATATTATTACAGTTTATTAATATTCTCGATAAGTTAAGATTTTTTTCTCAACTTGATATGACAAAATCATAATTGTTTTCAGCTGCTGATTTTCCAATTATTCCTTACTGGAGTTAAATGATTTTGTTCAGCTATTAGTTTACTACTTACCTAAGCTTTCCAATTTGTAAATCTATGAACACAGATTTCTCATGCAAATCAAATGCTTGGTTATTTATAGTCAATAAATCTTATCAGAGCTCCTCTTTGGCAGATATCTGCAGCGCTCGTACAAGGTTCTGGAACACAGGGAGATCCAGCCAAAAACTCCGGCGCTGAAAAAGAATATATATATATATATATATATATAATATATATATATATATATATATATATATATATATATATGTATATGTATATTAATCAAACAATAGATAGGCCATATTGGGAATATATTCTATTAATGTGGACGATAAGGATGGCTAAATCCAAATCAATAGAGTATATTCCCAATATAGATATTTCAAAATGGCTATGGTGGAATGTGCTTATTGACAATGTTCGTGACCATAATTCCGTGCATATTGAGAATATATTCTATTTATGTAAAGGATGAACTTGGTTGAATCCACGTTAATAGAATATATTCCTAATATGAATATTTAAAAAAATGAAGTGGTCTCCGGATATAGAATCCGGAATTATGATCACCAATATTGTCAATAGGCATCTTCCACCTGATCCCACACAGTATGACGCTTAGGCCATTAATTTAGCAAAAGCGGGCGTTTTATGGTCCTTCCCCTGTCCCTCATTTTGTAAGAAAATGCTATACAAGAAGTATCCTCCTCCCACTCTGTACTACGGAAGAACACTGTAGCTTACAGTCGAAATATATAGATCCGCAGTTCCCATTTTTCTTCTGCTCCGACTGTGGATTTACTTTTGATATATATACATACTCTCTCTCTCTCTCTCTCTCTCACACAAACACATACACACACACACACACACACACACACACACACACACACACACACACACACACACACACACACACACACACACACACACACACACACACACACACACACACACACACACACATATATATATATATATATATATATATATATGTATATATATGTGTGTGTGTATATATATATATATATATATATATATACACATATACATATGTATGTAAAGACAGACAAATATGGAGGTGTGTGTGTGTGTACTTATATATAAGCTTCGCGTATTTAGTTTATTAGAGACCGCTTTGATTTTTTGTTGTTGTTGATTTGTATTTTCTCTTTGCCGTTTTTATTGCTGAAGGGGGAGCGAAATGGCTTGTGAAGGTTGCGTGAACCTAGAGGTCCGTCTCAGGATGTGTGAGGAGGAAATTCGTCTTCTCAGGAGTGCGCTCCGTGAGAAGAGTGAACCCTCCCCACAACCCAAAGAGTGTTCCACTTCTTCACCTACTGTCACTGCCATGAGCGAGTGGCGCTCCGTGGGGTCCCGTTTGTCGAGCCCGCGTTCGGTAGACGTGTGCCCTGTGGAGCAACCGCTGGCTCTAGCCAATCGTTTTGCTCTACTGAAGGATGAAGTGGCTGAAAACCAGGAGTTCTTCGTGGTGGGGGACTCCATGGTTCGAGGCTATGACGACATCCTGCAGCGGAAGACTAAGCGACGTTGCAAGCTTGTATGTCAACCGGGCCGTGGGATCGTCGATTGTACCCGGTCCATCAGGGAGCAAGGACGGGAGAACACGGTTACGATTGTTCATACGGGAAGTAACGATGTAGGTAGGGTGAGATCAGAGGAGCTTGTTCGGAATTACAAGGTCCTCCTTCGGGAGATGAAGGAACGTGGGAGCCGTCACGTAGTCTGTGGGATCCTCCCGAGGATCTACGCAGGCTCGTGTTGGAACAGTAGAGCCATAGGGATCAATGATAGGATATCGCAGTTGTGCACACAATTGGGATACCACTTTCTTGATCCTTGGTATCTCTTTTCTAGGCGCCATGACCTTTACGCTTCTGATGGGATCCACCTTACCCGCAGAGGCAAAGATGTTCTTACAAACCTCATTGTGGGAGTTTGTAATGAACTAGCTCCTTTTTTAGGGTAGAAGCCCAAAGGGAAGGGGAAATAGAATGTACTTGGGAAAACAGTGTAGAGTATAGCATTAATGTAGAACAATGTGTCATCACATTAGGATATAATGTCATAGGACAAAATGTCACAATGGGATGTAATGACAGTGGAGGACAAAATATCACGATGGGAAGTAATGATAGTGGAGAACAAAATATCACGATAGGATGTAATGATAATGGAGGAGAAAATATCACGGTAGGATATAATGTCAGTGAAGGCCAAAATATAATTTTAGGAAGGGATACCGGACAGAATGTCAATGAAGGCCAAAATATCATGATAGGATGTAATGTCGCTAGAGGACGAAATGTCACATTAGGATGTAATGTCATAGGACAAAATGTCACAATGGGATGTAATGACATTGGAGGACAAAATATCACGATGGGAAATAATGATAGTGGAGAACAAAATATCACGATAGGATGTAATGATAATGGAGGAGAAAATATCACGGTAGGATATAATGTCAGTGAAGGCCAAAATATAATTTTAGGAAGGGATACCGGACAGAATGTCAATGAAGGCCAAAATATCAAGATAGGATGTAATGACAGTGGAAGACAAAAGATCACGATGGGATGTAATTATAGTGGAGAAAAAAATATCACGGTAGGATATAATTTCATTGGAGGACAAAATATAATTTTAGAAAGGGATGCCGGACATAATGTCACTGAACGGTGGGAGGCCGGCGTGAATCAAGGTGACGTAGGGGGACAAAATGTACAAAAGAGATCGGATGACCGTGATCGACCAGATGTCCGTGATGGGGGAAATGTTAATTTTGATAGGAGAAATGTTAATGAGGCATTGAATGTCAATGAAGGACCAAATGATAATAATATAGAGCAAGGTATAAATAAAAAACAAAATTATAATATAAGACATGATATTGAAACTCAAAATGTGTCAAAAAGAAATAATCACGAGTTTTTTAAAACGATGTACTTTAATGCTCGTAGTATTAGGAACAAATTTCAAGAAATACAGGCGTATGTCAAAAGCGAAAATCTCGATATGATAGGAATAACTGAGACATGGTTAAATGGTACAGAGTTCGAAGCAGAATTTAATATTGCGGGATTTAAACACTTTCATCAGGATAGAAACCACAAGAAAGGTGGGGGTGTTCTATTGTACGTTAAAAACAATGTTCATGCTTGTGTTTTAGAGAAAGTGAAACAGGATGCATATGATAGTTTGTGGGTTGACTTAACCCAAACAAATGGACAAAAAATGAATATAGGTGTAATATATAGGCCAAAGACATTATCATTAGCAGACGACAAACTGCTATTTCAAGAACTGTCTAGTTTCTGCAACCGGGATTTATTGATAATGGGTGATTTCAATTTTACTGACATTGATTGGATGACCCTTGAACATGGCCATATAGGTAATCGCTTGATTGATTTTCTTGGTGACAATTACTTAATTCAGCATGTAAAAGAGCCCACAAGATATGGAAACTTACTCGATCTTTTGATCACTAGCCGCGAAAGCATGGTAAGTGATGTAGAAGTCGGTGAATCTGTTGCAAATAGCGATCACAACTTAGTCAGATTCAAACTCCTAAACAATTTTAGAATAGATACTTGTGCTTCTAAAATACCCGATTTCAGTAAAGCTCAGTTCATAGGACTACGTCAGGAGCTTCAGCTTACAGATTGGGAGGCAAAATTAAACGAAAGACCTGTAGATCAGATGTGGGAAATATTTCAAAATACGCTCACTAAGATGATTCAAACTTACATTCCTTTTAAGGACAGACGTCCCCCAAATCAGGCTCGCCCAAAGTGGCTCGACAAAGAAACTAAAAAAAAGTATTGCTAAAAAGAGACAGGCTTATAAGAAATATAAGTGCTCGGGTGCATCTAATGACTATGAAACTTATGTATCAATACAGAGAGATTTAAAAAAGACAATAAGAAAAAGAAAACGACAATACGAAATGAACATCGCTGATAAATCCAAAGAGAATCCCAAAGAATTCTATAGTTACATTAGAGATAAAAAGGTTGTTAGGAATCACATTGGTCCACTATTATCTGCTGACGGTCAACTTGAATATTCAAATGAAGGAATGTGTAATATCTTAAACAATTATTTTAGCTCGGTATTCGTAAACGAAACACCTCAAAGTGAATCCCAAACTGAAACCTGTGAAAAGTCTGGGGTAAACTTACTCACTACGATAAATATAACAAAAGAAAAAATTAAAAGGTGTATAGACAAACTCAAAGTTAATAAAACACCAGGGCCTGACGGTTGGCATCCAAGAATCTTAAAGGAAATGAAAAATGAGATTGTTGTTCCATTAGAAATTATTTTCAAGAAATCCATCATATCCGGAGATGTCCCAAGAGAATGGAAGCTAGCTAACGTTACTCTCATATTCAAAAAAGGTGACAAAAAGAAACCAAATAACTATAGGCCTATAAGTTTGACTTCAGTCGTAGGAAAAATAATGGAAACTATTATCAGAGATGCTATCGAACATCATTTAGAAAGTAACCGTTTGATAAATGATAGCCAGCATGGTTTCAGACGGAAACGTTCTTGCGTGACTAACTTACTCGAATTCTACAACACAGTTATCTCGAATTATGACAAAAGAAACAATATAGATTTAATATACCTAGACTTTGCAAAAGCTTTTGATACCGTCCCACACGAAAGACTACTTACTAAACTAGCTTTGCATGGAATAAGTGGTAGCCTATTAGGTTGGACTAGTAATTGGTTGAATGGTCGAAAACAGAGAGTTGTTTTAAATGGAAAAACTTCTGGATGGAAAAGTGTTGCAAGTGGAGTTCCTCAGGGTTCCGTTCTTGGGCCACTTCTATTCATAGTATATATAAATGATATAGACCATGGACTAAAATCTACTGTTTCCAAATTTGCTGATGATACAAAACTGTGCGGAGTGGCAAATGATCACTCAAACCAATT
>NC_134795.1:42135025-42137525 GCF_046742065.1 Oratosquilla oratoria | reverse complement strand
ACAAATATACATCAAACTAAGAAGTGAATATGTAAAAATACACAGGGAAGAAAAGAGAAACTATGAAAAGGACATAATAGAAAACTGTAAGGACCAACCTAAACTATTCTACAGGTACGTAAATGACAAACTAAAAGATAAACATGATATAGTGAAACTGCATCAAGAGAATTATGAACATATAGATGATGTAGAAATGGCTGAAATTATGAACAAACATTTTAAATCTGTATTCACAATTGAAAGTACACAAAATTGGGAAGAAGGACAGAGAGAAAGATCCCTCCAATGAAAGAAATAACTGTGACAGAGAAGGAAATAAGGGACCAAATAAAAAGCCTTGACGTTTGAAAGTCACACGGACCAAATGGAATTACAAATTGGATATTAAAACAATGCATCGATGAAGTAACGGACAAAATATACAAGATAATTGATTTCTCATTCATAGAAGGAAAAGTTCTACAAGATTGGAAAAATGCAAATATTGTACCAATATACAAAGGAGGGGACAAGGAAAATTCAACTAACTACAGACCGGTCTCCCTTACAAGCACAATAGCAAAACTATGTGAAAAAGTTATCAAAAGTAAACGGCTTAAGCATTTGGAAGAGGCTAATAGAAATACAAGAAAGGGACGAATTGGCAGATTGTGCCTTCTTAGATCTACAAAAAGCATTTGATAAAGTACCACACAAAAAGCTACTAGGACAAATTAAGATAATAGGTGGAGTATAAGGAAAGTTATTGGAATGGGTGGAAGATTTCTTGAACGGGAGAAAAATGAGGGTGGTACTTAGAGACAAGAACTCGACCAGAGAAGAAATGATAAGTGGGGCCCCATAAGGTTCTGTATCGGCCCCGATGTTTGCCATATGTATAAATGACATGGATGAAGATGTGGAATGTTATATAAACTTCTTTACAGATGATGCAACACTACTAAAGAGAATAAGTACAGAGGAAGATTGTAAACCACTACAAGAAGACCTGGATAAAGTCTGGGAATGGAATAAAAAGTGTAAAGTGGACTTCAACATCAAGAAATGTAGTATAATGGAATTTGGAAAAAGTAGGAATAGAATATCGGGACAATATAAAACGGGTACAAAGGAAGTTAAAAAACTAACTCGGAAAGAGACCTCAGAGTACCTATCAGCAATGACATGGCACCAGACAAACAATCAACAAAATAGTCGGAGAAACTTTCAATTTACTAAGATCAATGAAAGTGTCCTTTGACTACTTGGATTAAGAAATGGTAAAGAAGATATTAATTAAATTGATAAGACCAAGATTGGAGTACGCTGCGACACTATGGACACCCAGTACTAAAAAGAATATAAAGAAATTAGAAAGAATCCATAGAGCAACGACAAAGATGGCACCAACACTCTTCAAACTGACATACGAACAAAGATTGTCCAAACTCGAACTATAAACCCTAGAACAAAGAAGAAAAAGAGGAGATCTACTGACCATCTACAGAATTATGAAAGGGATGGAAGCCCTTGATAGAGATGCTTTACTAAAGTGGGATAAAACAAAAACAAGAGGATATGAAAAGAAACTTAAAAAGGATAGTTATAGAAGAGATCTGAAAAGAATAATTCCCACACATAGTGGTGGATATCTGGAATAAATTGGATGAGGAAACAGTGAGTGCAAAAACTATACAAGAATTTACGAAAAAAAACTTGATGCTGAAAGATACAAAGACGGGTCGCTACGAGCATAGCTCTCTTCCCGTAAAATACAACTAGGTAAATACACACACACACACACACACACACACACACACACACACACACACACACACACACACACACACACACACACACACACACACACACACACACACACACACACACACATACACACACACACACACACACACACAAACACACATGGAAGATCATGTGCCACAAAATTGATTTGCTTTTATTCGAGGCCAATAGAAATAATACAAGAGAGGGACGGATGGACAGATTGTGCCGTCTGACACACACACACACACACACACACACACACACACACACACACACACACACACACACACACACACACACACACACACACACACACACACACACACACACACACACACACACACACACACACACACACACACACACACACACACACACACACACACACACACACACACACACACACACACGAGAAACACACCGATATGGCTCTTTTTTCATAGGCTCTTCCTTCCTGGATGTGCTGGTCGATTCTACATCTGACAATTTTATTACTAGCGTATATCGAAAACCCACCAACATAGATAAATGCATGAATGGCAAGAGCGAGTGCACTAACAACTACAAGAAAGGTGTCATAAGAGCCTATGTGAAAAGAGCCATATCGGTGTGTTCCTCGTGGTAAGCATTACACAGTGAGCTTCAACACCTTAGACAAATGCTCACAAACAATGGGTACTCTAACACCGACTTTGATTCTATTACTAACAAAATGCTAGAATCATATATC
>NC_134795.1:42120025-42130025 GCF_046742065.1 Oratosquilla oratoria | reverse complement strand
TTATAAATCGGTACAATATATGAATTCTTCCAGTTCTGTGGCACCTTTCCTTCTTCAAGTGAGAATATAATTATATTGTATATTTTATCTGTTAATTCCTCCATGCATTCTTTCAGTATCCAATTTGCAATTCCGTCTGGATCGTGTGATTTTCTGACATCAAGGGTTTTGATTTGGTCACTGATTTCCTTCTGTGTTACAATTATTTCTTTAATTGAGGGGGATATCTATCTATTTCCTCACAGTTAGGTGAGTTTTCTATTGTGAATACGGATTTAAAGTGGTTGTTCATAATTTCAGCCATTTCCAGTTCTTCTGTATATTCGTATTTACCCTGGCGCAGCTTTTCTATTTCTTGTTTATTCTTCAGTTTACCATTTACATGCACTCATTTAAATCTATCCAAAAGGCCTCCCTTTCTTCCACGCTCTTTTCACTGCCAGGCCCATATGCACTTACAAAGACCCACATCTCCTTTCCCAGTTTCACCTTCATCCACATTATCCTTGAGGAAACCTCCTTCCACTCCACTACCTGTTTAGGAAGAAATGTCAATGTAATAGTACTGGGAGACCTTAATGCTAGGGTGGGAAATGGTCCAATCGATGGAGTGGTTGGGAAGTGTGGAGTTCCAGGAAGGAATCGTAGTGGAGAGTTGATGGTGGAAATGTGTCTAGAAAGAGAGTTGATGATAGCAAATACAGTATTTCGGAAGAAAGTCAAGCATAAGTACACATGGGAGAGGGTGGTGGAGGGAAGGGTGGTAGATAGAGCGCTAATGGATTATGTAGTGGTAAATAGGATTATGATAGGAAGAGTTAAGGATGTACATTTGCTAAGGGGAGAGGGTGGGGGAATATCAGATCATTTTTTGGTGGAAGGTAAGCTGAGAGTGGAGGATAGATGGAGAAAGAGGAAAGGGACAAAAGGTAGGGAGGTTCTTAGAGTGAACTCCTTGAATGAAAAGGAAAAGGAGAAGGAGTACGGAAAGAAGCTGAAGGAGGAGTGGGAGGGAGTAAAGGATGGAGCAGAGATGGGGGTGGAGGAGGAATGGGGATGGTTCAAGGAGGGAGTCTTAAAGTGTGCAAGGATGGTGTGTGGAACAAGAAGGACAGGGGGAAATAGAAGAAAGGGTAGTGAATGGTGGGATGAGGAAACAAAGAAGGTTGTAGAAGAGAAGAAGCGAGCATTCACAGATTGGTTACAAAAGAGGACGGGGGAGTCATATGAGACGTACAAAGAAAAGAAAAGAGAAGTAAAGCAAAAGGTAAAGGAGGCAAAGAGGAGAGCAGATGTGAAATGGGGTAGGAGTATGACAGAACATTTTGAAAGTAATAAAAAAGATGTTTTGGAAAGAAATTAAGAGAGGAAGAGGAGGCGAATCAAGTAGGGAAGAAAAGGTAAAAGGTACAGATGGAGAGATGATAATGGAAGAGATGGCAGTAAGAGGAAGATGGGCAGAATATTTTAGGGAGTTGCTAAATGTGAAGGAGGATAGGGAAGGAAAGATAGCTGCAGTGGGAAATGCGAAGAAAATGAGAGTGATGAGTGAGGAGTATGGAGGAGAAATAAGGAAGGATGAGGTGAAGGCAGTTGTAAAGATGATGAAAGCAGGTAAGGCACCTGGTCTGGATGGATGCCATGCAGAATGTCTGAAAAAGGGAGGTTCAGTGATGGTGGACTGGTTGGTGAGGTTATTTAATGTTTGCTGGAGAGATGGTAGAGTACCGGAGGACTGGAGAAGTGCCTGTATAGTTCCTCTTTACAAGGGAAAAGGGGACAAGTGTGAATGTAGTAGTTTCAGATGGATTAGCCTGTTAAGTGTAGTAGGGAAGGCTTATGGGAGGATCTTAATTGAGAGGATTAGGAGAGGAACAGAAGGAGTAATTGGTGAGGAACAGTGTGGATTTAGGACGGGTAGAGGTTGTGTAGATCAGATTTTTGTGGTAAGACAGATATGTGAGAAAGCTATAGGAAAGGGGAAGGATGTTTTTTGGGTTTTTATGGATCTGGAAAAGGCTTATGATAGGGTAGACAGAAAGGCACTGTGGGAGGTTATGCAGATTTATGGGATAGGAGGAAAGCTTTTGGGAGCTGTCAAGAGTTTTTATGAGAGTAGTAGAGCTTGTGTCAGGATTAGAAATGGAGAGAGTGAGTGGTTTGAAGTAAAGGTGGGACTTCGTCAAGGATGCGTTATGTCGCCCTGGCTGTTCAACTTATACATGGATGGGGTGGTGCGAGAGGTGAATGCTAGGGTAGTGGGTAAGGGATTGGAGATGGTTAAAGAAAATGGAGAAAAGTGGGAGGTGAGCCAGCTGTTGTTTGCGGACGACACTGCGCTTGTGGCAGGGTCAGAGGAGGGATTGAGGAAGCTGGTGGCAGAGTTTGGGAGAGTATGTGATAGAAGAAAGCTAAAGATAAATGTGGGTAAAAGTAAGGTGATGAGATGTACAAGGGGTGAAAGTGGCAGTAGACTGGAAGTGAACATTAAGGGAGAGCGACTGGAGGAAGTGCATAGTTTTAGATACTTGGGTGCAAGTGTAGCAGGAAAAGGTGGAGTGAAGGTGGAGGTAGAATGTAGATTGAGAGAAGCGAGTAAATGCCTTGGTGGATTAAAGAGTGTAATGAGGAATAGACATTTGGGAATGGATGCGAAGAGGAGACTGTATGAAGGAGTGATTGTGCCAACAGCACTGTATGGGGCAGAAACGTGGAACATAAGAGAAGAAGAGAGAAGGAGTTTGAATGTGTTTGAGATGAGGTGTCTGAGAAGTATGGTGGGGATTACTAGGCTGGATAGAGTGAGAAATGAGGAGGTGAGGAGGAGAACAGGGGTAAAAAAGGATTTGAGAGTTAGGGTTGATGAAAGAATATTAGGATGGTTTGGACACATGGAAAGAATGAGTGAAGAAAGACTAGTAAAAGAGGTGTGGAAGGCAGATGTGGAGGGAGTGAACATGAGGGGACGTCCTAGGATGAGATAGATGGATGGGGTGAAGGGGGCTTTGGGGAAGAGGGGAATGTCTGTTGAGGAAGGAAGGGAGAGGACGGAAGACAGAGGTAAGTGGAGAATGGTTGTATATGGATGATGTTTTGATTGCATGAGGAGGAATGGGCGGGGGGGTGGGGGGTGGGGTAGTATGTGTGAGTAATTTTTGACGCAGCCCGAAGGGATTTCTCCCCGTCCTCTCCTTATATGCAAGGGGGGACGGAGAGGGGGGGTCGCCGATTAAATGAAGCGGCCTTGCTGTGGATGTGCTGTGTCTTGCGACACTGCTTCTGACCCAGGGCGGTGGGCAGGGTGCAGGGATGACCCGTCATCCAGGAGGTGCTCAGATGAGAGGGAGGGTGGGAGGGGTGTGGAGTGTATTTAGGGATGAAATGGGTGGGAGTGTTTTTATGCCTTTCCCTTTTTGGCTACCTCCCTTGGAAGGGGGAAAAAAGCCTTGGTATATGTATGTATGTATGTACCATTTACATACCTGTAAAATAGTTTGAGTTCTTCCTTACATTTTTCTATTATTTTTTCGTAGTTTCTCTTTTCATCTCTGCGTATTTTTACATAATCATTTCTTAGTTTGATGTACATTAGCCATTTGCTTGTTTTCTTGTCTTTTTTCATTTCTTCCAAGCTTTGTCTTTTTTATCCTTAGCCTCATTACACTTTTTGTTGTACCAGATTTTTATGTATGCTATTTCCTTTTTTTGTTGTACGTATTTATTCCCTCCCTCATAATAAATTTCTTTTAGTATATTCCATTTCTATTCCATCCCTGTTTCTTCATTTAGGAATTTTTCCCAGTTCGCGTTGCAAAAGACGAAAGAATTTTTTGATGATATGGTTTAACGTCACCACCAACCCTATCGGAAAACTAGGACGGTCCCCCTCACAGAGAACTTTGTAGTGTGGAATTTAATGAACCATGCCCTTGGTTCAAATTCGCCGGTGGCAGGATTCAAACCGCCATCTCCTAGACCTTCGCCGCAAGTAACGACGCCCTAACCCGCCCAGCCAGAGTTTCTCAAAATTTTTGTTGTTGTACATTAGTCTTCCTATTCTATGTTTTTCATTTCTACTTCGAACCATTTGCTCTTTTAACTCAGATTCTATTAGTACATGGTCACTTTTTCCTATCGGAGTTTTGTAATAAATTTTTTCGACAATTTCAGGCTCTGTTGTAAGTATTAAATCCAGCCTTGATGGTTCTTCACTACCTCTGTATCTGTTATTTTCCCTTATCCACTGAGTCATTGTGTATTCGATCGTCATGTCGAGCAGGACGTTGCCCCAGAGTTCCTCTCCACTCTTCACTGTCATTTCCTCCAAACATATTTCTTTTGAATTAAAGTCACCCATGATTACTATCTTTCTTCTGTCCTTCAGTATATTAGTTAATTCGCATTTTGTATCTTCTAATATTTTGGAATTATTACTTTCTGCCCAGGACCGTGGTTTGGGGGGGCACATACACCACTACAATTTTTCTACTCTTCATATATTTGTTTTCAACTTGTATTGTAATTGATTCTACATTATTTTCTCCTTCGGTTATTTTTGTTACATCTTTAATAGTCAAAATTAATACTCCGCCACCCTGTGTGTGTGTGTGTGTGTGTGTGTGTGTGTGTGTGTGTGTGTGTGTGTGTGTGTGTGTGTGTGTGTGTGTGTGTGTGTGTGTGTGTGTGTGTGTGTGTGTGTGTGTGTGTGTGTGTGTGTGTGTGTGTGTGTGTGTGTGTGTGTGTGTGTGTGTGTGTGTGTGTGTGTGTGTGTGTGTGTGTGTGTGTGTGTGTGTGTGTGTGTGTGTGTGTGTGTTTGTGTGTGTGTGTGTGTGTGTGTGTGTGTGTGTGTGTGTGTGTGTGTGTGTGTGTGTGTGTGTGTGTGTGTGTGTGTGTGTGTGTGTGTGTGTGTGTGTGTGTGTGTGTGTGTGTACATGAACATGTAAATGTTTATATTTGTAAGGTCTCAATTTTACGTAACCCAGTGTTTTTCCCAAACCTCTGTTCTAGTGTCCTTTTCCATGGTCATCTCTGGCTGAAGAGCGAGGTAATGAAGAGAGGATTCGGTTACTGGCTCCCATATGAATCCTAGCGAATCATCTGGCGTGGGGTTTCTGAAATGAAGACATCCAAACCTGATGAGACCTCTTTGAGACATGAACTGTAAAATACCTCTATGTACTGGCTTTATCTAAGGGCTCAATTCTTCAAACTAGAAGACCTACCCAGTGTCAGCAAAGTTTGTCCACAATGCAACAATTTTGTCTCGGAGTGCGAGGTCCTCCTCTTTATCTAAGAGCTCGAACATGCCTCCTTCGAAGAGGTAGAAGAGCTCATCTGCGTGGGAGATCCCTGCGGAAAAAGTGAAATGCTATAACATTTTGCAGAAGGACAAATTTCTTGGAGTTGTGTTATCAAGTAAATATTCATATACTCGAAATGGTATGCACTCTAACACTTTGGCAAATATATTTGTCAATAAATAAATAAGGAGATCAAATTGCAAATCTATTCACATGTATGATTACATACCCATTAATAAGTGTACTCATGTGTCTTGAATTTACTTGTGTAAATTTGTTTATCTATTTACCTGTTGATTTATTTTCAACTTATCAATTCTATTAATCATATTTTCATTAAACTAAGCTTATTCATTTACATGTTATACATTAGTCATATGTCCAGTTAAGCATCTATCCACTCGTCAGTTTACTTATCACTTTTCTTTTAAATGTATATCTAGCCAAATTCACGAATCAATGTGAGTTTTGGTTATTTTTTACAATTTCCAGTGGTCGTTTACTGATTTGAGGTAAATTTTCTTTGCCACTGGACACTTGAATATCTCTCGAAAATCTAATTGTCATAATTATTGATAAAATATGCATGTTCTTATTCTTTTGAATAGGTTTACTATTTGTAAATGGGCTGTATTAAAATGTACTTTGGAAACTGTTCATCAAAGATTGTGAAAGTAATTCTTGCGTTAAGTAGCATTGACATGAATCTGTTCATTTTTGTCACAATTTCCGAAAAAGCAACTGTTACACAGAAATTATCTAACACGTGTTTACTAATTATTATTTGTAAAAAAATGCATGAATAGATGGCAAAAAATTTAATGCAGCAGATAATTAATTCAGTAATTTGGCGTTAATTAGTATGTCGATCAATTCCAGCAACGGCTTTTATGTGTCTGTTCTTTTGCTGATTTTCACTATGTCCTCTAGATTTGTAAACAATATTGATTTTTTTTATTAACATTTTCACCTATAAGAAAATACTAGTGTGTAGATAATATTGCTGAATTACGTACATACATATACCAAGGGCTTTTTCCCCTTACACGGGGGTTGCCTTTTTCTTTTTGGCTACCCCGCGTGTAGGGTGAAAAAGCCCATGGTATATGTATGTACGTAATTCAGTAATATTATCTACACACTAGTGTCCTCTTATAGGTGAAAATGTTAATGAAAAAAATCAAAATTGTTTACAAATCTAGAGGACATAGTGAAAATCAGCAAAAGAACAGACACATAAAAGCCGTCGCTGGAATTGATCGACATGTTAATTAACGCCAAATTACTGAATTGATTATCTATTGCATTTAATTTTTTGCCACCTACATAGTAAAGCAAAATTAACTATAGATCAATTGCTGGAGTTATTCATATTTTGCATATATGAATAGTGCCACATATCGTTTGAAATTAACTTTAGAAGAGCAGATGCTTCATAGATATGATATGGTCTGGTTTTCAACGGCTTCCAGATATGGAAAGATTGTAATATCTTCTTGATTTTATGGTTATTATCAATTTTGAAAATTCTTATAAGTACGAGTAGAAGCTAAATTGTTGTTCCTAACAAAGTGATTCAACAAGTTCCCTTTGACAAACTATCTACTAGTCTCTTGGTCAGCTTCCTTTTCTTTCCTTGTCGATGACACTAATATGTTTACTACAGTGAATTCACACTTTTCATTTATTACTTCAAATATATCAAATTAGACATTATACATTCAGGAGGAGAGTGATCTAAGTTTAACAAATTCCAAGGTACTACAGTATTATCTCATGTATCATACAGCTACGAATATCTCGTCCTATGGTGGGGTTGACATTATCCACGTTAATATCGTTTGAAAAGGATCGTTGTCCTCTGTGCTGAAGTTCGAAGAGAAAAACGGGATGATGTCGACTCTGGAGCATTGCTGTCACGTCGTGCGCAATGTGGAAGAGGAAGTCGCTGTAAACCTGGAAGGTTCGGAAATGTTAAGTTTGTCAATAATTACATACTGTATATGTTGGTCTTCCACTCTTACAAAAGTTAAAAGATATAATGAGAGTTGTTGTATTTTACCATTAACTAGTGTGCCCCAGCAAAAAAAAAAATCGCATTATAAGTGAAATATGCAACATGATATATAAAATAGGTCTCATATAACATGTCACATACAATTTATTACAAGCAACATGTAACATGCTATATGCAATATATACACAAGATATTCTATATTGTAGGCAACATGTTTCTGTACACGCAACGCGCAACATGCAGTACACATGCTATATGACACATTCTACAAGCATACAACATGTTACAACACGTTATTTACAATATATACCATCATAATGGTTATAGCTATCTATCTACATACCAAAGGCCTTTTTTTTTCTTTAAAGGGATTGTAGCCAGTGAAGACATGCACTCATCCCCACAAATCCTTCTCCCTTCTGTCACCTTTGTTTCCCATCCATCTTAGCTCCTAGTGGATGAAGGGTCATCCTTGTCTCCCTCCCACTCCCCGGATCAGAAGCAATGTAGTAAGACACAGCACAAGATTGCAATATTCGTATATTATAAGGAACATTTATTCATAGATCTTTTATTCAGATGAGAGGAAAATGTATGAACGTACAAGTAAATACATATCGGTCATCATTTTCAGAGATATGATTGTTCTCTGTGGCCTGCAGTAACTTCAGCCTCACGATCAGCACAAAGAAGTCCGTAGTAATGCAGCAGCCAACCCCTGGAATGCCATACATCGGAGCCAACATCAAGGAAGAGCAGCTGAACGCGGTGAACGTTAAAACCAATAAATGGAGTACTTCCTTCGGAAAAGCGGCACAAAAAGGATGGTATTACTCTACCGACGAAGATCAAATTATACCTAGTCATATTTTCTGCCAACCTGCTCTATGGCTGTGACATGCGGACGGTTTACCAACGTCATGCTAAAGATATGAACATTTGCACACCACTCGTTTTAGGAAACTCCTCTGCATAAAGTGGCAAAATATGATACCCGACACAGAAGTCCCCAGGTATCCACACCATCATCATGAAATCACAGCTTAGCCGGGTGGGTCGTGTAGTTCACATGACCACCGGTTCCAAATAAACTGTTTTATAGCGAACTCCACCAAGACAAACGCTCCCTTAGAGGCCCACAGAAGCGTTATAAGGACACTATAAAAACTACACTGAACGCCTTCAATATCAATAATATTACATGGGAGTGCACAGCACATGGCCGTGGTAAATGGTAAGTAGCGCTTCGAAAAGGAGCAAAAATCTGGTAAAGTAACAGGGTTGTTATAGCTCTGCAACATACGGAAGTTAGAAAAGCAATACCAGCACACCACCAATACATGTCCACACTGCCAGAGAACCTTCCGGTCGAGGATCGGCCAAACGAGTCATATGTATACCCACCGAGATTGACCCCAATCATTAGACGATTAGATCGTTTTCGTCGCCACAACAGATGGACAAGACCTTTAACTAAACTACCCAAACGGCTGTAATAACCTACTTTTGTGCTCAGTCAAAACAGCATCCACACACAAATCATAAAATATACTAGATTGATTTTTGCTTACCTCAGTGATTGCCTTGGCATCTTCATCGTTGAAATTAATGTTCCCAATAAATTTGTTGAAGATCTTCAAGGCTTGCTTCTCTGCCTCTCTGGGATATCTGTCCTTGAGTCCCAACGACAACGACACGACGGATATATTAGAAACTATTTTCTCCTTCAGTTCAGCGTTAGAAAATATATCTGGAGAAGTGAGAAAAATGTGAGCCCCATGGTTTTATAAAGCAATTAAGATTTTTTTTCATTAGATACACTGTTGAAAAATATGTTATACAGATATATGTATGTATATATGTATATATATATATATATATATATATATATATATATATATATATGTGTGTGTGTGTGTGTGTGTGTGTGTGTGCGCGTGTGTGTGTGTGTGTGTGTGTGTGTATGTGTGTGTGTGTGTGTGTGTGTGTGTGTGTGTGTGTGTGTGTGTGTGTGTGTGTGTGTGTGTGTGTGTGTGTGTGTGTGTGTGTGTGTGTGTGTGTGTGTGTGTGTGTGTGTGTGTGTGTGTGTGTGTGTGTGTGTGTGTGTGTGTGTGTGTAAAAGAAAACAGGACCTGACGGTTGGCATCTAAGAATCTTAAAGGAAATGAAAAATGAGGTTATTGCTTCATTAGAAATTATTTTCAAGAAATCCATCATATCCGGAGATGTCCCAAGAGAATGGAAGCTGGCTAACGTTATTCTCATATTCAAAAGAGGTGACAAAAAGAAACCAAATAACTATAGGCCCATAAGCTTGACTTCCATTGTAGGAAAAATATAGAAACTATCATCAGAGATACTATCGAACATCATCTAGAAAGTAACTGTTTGATAAATGATAGCCAGCATGGATTCAGACGGAAACGTTCTTGCGTGACTAACTTACTTAAATTCTACAACACAGTGATCTCGAATTATGACAAAAGAAACAATATAAACTTAATATATCTAAACTTTGCAAAAGCTTTTGATACCGTTCCCATGAAGGAGTACTTACTAAACTAGCTTCATACGGAGTAAGTGGTAGTCTATTAAGTTGGACTATTAATTGGTTAAATGATCGGAAACAGAGTTGTTCTAAATGGCAAAACCTCTAGATGGAAAAATGTTATGAGAGAAGTTC
>NC_134795.1:42067525-42085025 GCF_046742065.1 Oratosquilla oratoria | reverse complement strand
AAAGCGCTCTCTCTTATTTCCCTTCTATGTTTTATTTTCTATTTATTTATTTATTGCAATGAAAGCGTTATAGTACAATAAATATTATTTTTTAAGATTATAACAAAAATTACCCACCTCCTCCCATCTGTCTCACCCATGACACCTTGGTGTGATAACACGGGGAAAAAGGGCTGCCACGTGTCATAGAAATTATTCAAATCGTTGCTATAATCCTAGAAAGTGATACTCATTGCCCTATACAGCTTCCTTTACTATATACAGAATATTTTTTTTTTTAATAGCACGTAGATGGGAAATAAGAGAGAGAGCCATGTACTAAAGTTGATCTGGCAGAATAGCTAATGGTAAATCACGATGTGTGCCACACCCTGAATGGACTACTGGAGTGCACGGGCTAGAAAAGAAGTCGCTTTCAAAGAGCAGTCGCTGATTTGGCACAAAGTAATTCTAGTGATATCCCATTCTTCTTATAAGAAAGTTGGTACTGTACAAACCACGACAACCACGTGGCGTGGAGCGCACGTTGCCTCGCCTACGCGACTAGGCCTGACGCACTAGTCACACACACCTGCCTATGACAGTGGACCTTGGCTGACCCAACCTAACTTAATGTTACACACGTTGCATATCAACACGTCTGCGTACATGCCAGCCAGCACCAGTGCTCACAGACGCATGCACACATGAAGAGTTTCTTGGTAGTGAGCCCGCCCAAGACCTCATCTCTCAGGTTGTGCACGGGGGCCACCGGCCAGCCCACATTGCTCGTTTCGACTCCAACGATCGAAGCATGATACCACAAGACATCAGCATTGCTCGCTTTAATTTTTCCTATGGTTTTATGTCCACTTGGACATAGATTGTAAATATGTAAATCAAGGATTAAAATTGTGTAATTGAGTAACAAATATTTGAGCCTTAGCTCGACTCTAGTCAGGTCAAATGGTTTTTGCTTGTACTAAATAAAGCAAAGAACTATCTCCGATTTTTTAACCGGCTCACTGTCTTACTGGACATTCGCTGTCGTGTCTTAAGGACCGTCTACGCTACCCAATTCTTTCTCTATACAAAAAATTTTGTGAACCACCGAAGATCAAACCAACATTTTTTCTGGTGAACAGCGGCGGGATCAGCGACAACCAATATTCCCGAGTGGTGTGATAAGCGAAACTACAACTCATATCAACCCAGCGCCTAGTACGAGACAAGACCTCACTCCTGCAACGAGACAAAAACGTATCCACTTTGCTGCGAACTTAGCCCAGTGACACGGTCAAGACTCCATCGTGGCCGGAGAAAACCCCGTCCACCACCTCGTCGAAGACTCCAGCACGGCCGGACAAAAACCCCGCCTGCCACATCGCCCAACACCCCAGCTACGTTCCAGGATCTACCCAAGGCAAGCAACGGACATCACCGACTGCACTCAGTTCAGTGTCAACTCCCAGCACCACCACCGTCCGACGGAATCTCTCAACTCGCCCAGCAACAGCGAACTAGCAGCCAACGACCAACACAGCCCCCAGGACCATCCCTACCTCTTCGCCCAACATTCCAGGGCACTCGGACAGAAACCCAAAACAAAGGACACCGTCATTTTCCTCGACCGACCTGCTAAGCTCCACCTACGCCCATCCAACTCTACGACCCGCCAACACTACAAGGAAGTGGCACTCCTTCTACGAGTCCTCCACATATATCAAATCTCTTCCCATATTGTAATTTTTCTCGCATTGTTTGAGTACACATATTCATACTATTTCTTTTGTTCACAGCTCCATCATCTGCGTCTCCTACCCCATCACCGCCCTCAGCATCATTGCTTCGCGAACCAAACTCCACATGTTCAACTTTGGTAAGTAGATACAATTCACCTTACGTTCACCAAGTGCTTTCACAGTGTTTTAGTGCTCTCAGTGCATGAACGCGAACCAGAAACCCAACGCAACACATGGCTTTTACACACGCTATAGTTCGAAGATGTCAAATACAAACTCCAACCCACCTTAACCAATATCACCCACGAAAAAACATACTCACACTCATTAAACATGAGAACACGTTACCCAGATTTAACAGTTTCAACGTCCCACTCCACACGCTTTTGGCCGACGTGCAATCAGAAATAGATCGGACAGGCATAAAGGGTGATAAGACCATGATCTCTATTCTCACATCGAGAATTGACCCCAATGACACACTAGCAGGAGACATCGTACAGAGTGACATTTTCCAAGAAACAAAGACATATGGCAACTTTCTCAAACAATTTAAAAAGTCCTTCTCCAAATTCAACCAACTCGGTTCCTTTTCACCACTCTACGCTCTAGCCAAGACATACAACACCGGACCATACAAAACAAAAATGCGAGCGGTCAAAATAGTTAGTGATTTCAAAAGTAAAATTAGGGAAAGCCTCACCCACTCTGCCTGATTATCGGATGGCAAATTCGAACTCGAATACCTTGTCTCCCTCCTCGCATATTTCCGTCTACTCTCACAGCTCCACCCAGACATACTCCAAGCAGCTAGTAAATTCGATTTTACACCAGATACCACCTTAGCAGAATTCTCTAGAAATTTTTCAAACACAGATCAAACACTCTCCTGCATCCACAGCCAATCTCTTCCTCTCGCCCCTACTCATACCCTCACAGTTGCACAGGTCAACACATCTCCCAAACCAACAGATCAAGACAAATGTCACGCTCACGCACATGCTCACGCCATCGATCACCCTCACGAACATCCTTCTTCTGCACTTACTGTAACTAACCCGGACACACCACGAGCAGATGCTACTACAGATACCCAACACAGCCAACCCGTCACTGCGATTATCACGGCGCATTCTACCACACCATTGAACATTGTCGCGTTCTCCAAGCGCAAAAACAGCAGAAACATGTTTCACCACAACGTTCCCCTACCAGGAAAGCACACCATACTACTTCAGCATGAGTGATAAACAGGAGCAACACACGCACCCACCCACAAGCCAACACACTTTCCCGGTGCTTACCATGACCAACGCAGGCAATTCCTCATCTTTCATGGTTTTCAAGGCTACTGCAAACAACAGGAAACAAACCATATTCTTAGACAATGGCTCCCTAGTGAACATAATGTCCACATTCACTTTCGACAACCTCAGTTTGGAAACTAAGATAATCACGATCCTAGAGCCCCCTGATATTCACTTAGCTAATGTCGATGGTGTACCACTCCCTATCCTTGGTAAATTCTCGTTTGACATTTCCCTCCAAGCTCAATGCCCACACATCCCACTTACGGTCCACATAGCTGATGTCTATTTCCCCTCTGACATCCCCATAGGCTTGACCTGGATGCAGCAGAACGACAATGTCTTATATCCTGCTTGCTTTAAATCCCCCAAGCACACACACTGTCAACAAAATACACGTGGCCAAGCTAGAGCAGGCAGACACAAAGCAAACAGACATGTTCTCACACACTCATGTTCCACCAAAGCACTCCACCTCTCCTAACATGCCCACACCGAGTGACACACATCACACACGCAACAGACGTAAGAACACAGCTCACATGTCAAAGTCGTTAGACGCAACACAAAGCACACTTTGCGCACCAAAAATAAATCAGCGTCTGACACAGATACTTTACCTCTCGTGCAAGACTTCAGCCTGCAATCCACCCCTGTTTCTCAAGCTGCACCTACTTTCACTCCCACTCATGCAGTTATCGTCAACCCAAAAACGTTGTTCCCTCATGGGTACACCAAGGTATAAGAACGTGTTTTTCAAGCCCCAGATACCGATGTACTATGCATCCCAGAGACATGCCGCGTAAATGGTATATCCCTCCTTTCCGCCATCAGCACCACATCTAAGAAAGGCCATACGTGCATATTGATTGCAAATAATACAAATACTCCCATCAATCTCACCATTGGCACCAACATTTTTGCTTTCCTTGCATACCCATTACGTAAACAAATATTGGAAAACGAAACCCCTTCTCAGATATACAGTTACGTCCAACGTGCTCAAAGCACAGGAAGCCATTCAAGCATCTCATTTCAATTCCATAGATTTTCCTGGGGCTCAAGCTTATTTACTCTCTTTGTAACAAATTCAGACATGCCATTGCATTACCAGGTGAACCTCTTGGACTCACACACCTCATTGAACACCATATACCCTTCGGGAAAACGCATACAGATTACCAAACATTGTAGGCGATCTCATCACGGATATGATCAAACAGGATATTTGAGCCCAGCCTGTCAGAACAGAATTTTCTTTTTCTCGTTGTTCCCAAACACGACGGTTCATTCAGTCCAGTTGTTTATTTCAGGGAACTCAACAAACTCACTATACCCGAAAGACATTTTACACCCTATCGGTGAAAACAACATTGTCTTTACAATTTTCGACCTCATGTCGGGTTATTTTCAAATCCCCCTTGATGCACAGTCCAGACCTCTCACAGATTTCAGCATAAACAATGGACACTGTAAATTCAAAAGCCTTTTCATTGGACTTGTTTCAGCGTCCTCTGTCTTCACTCGTCCCATGTACACAGTATTAGAAGGAATCACAGGGCACTCAATATTCATGTACGTAGATTACATTATCATAGCTTCCAAATCTATCAGTGAATACTTACACATGCTTGAAACTGTCCTCTCCCGGCTAAAGAAGTGTTCCTTCCTTCAGAAGGAAATACGCTTCTTAGGACAGGTTCTTAACTCACAAGGCACATTAACCTCGCAGGACAAGATCAAGGCAGACATAAAGTTTCCATGCCCTATTTCTCCTGATCACATCCGATCCTTTCTTTGTCTCTCAGGCTTTTACAGACGGTTTATCAAAAGATACGCTGGAATAGCAGCACCCTTAACCGCCTTACTTAAGAAGAACACTCCCTTTAATTGGACACCTGACCAAGAGTAAGCATTCAATGACTCAAAAACAGTCTTAACAACGACGACTGTCTTAGCGTTCCCCGGCCACAGCTTCCATTCACACTCTACACAGACGCGTCCTACACAGGCATCGACGCGGTGATCATGCAGCAACACAACTTGAAAGTTAAGCCTACTGCCTATGCTAGCCGCACACTTAACAAAAACGAACAAAAATACTCAGTCACCGAGATCGAAGCCCTAGCTATCATTTACGCACTCAAACACTTCAAAGAAATCTTACTTGGCTATGAAATACATATACACACAGATCACCAACAAATCCTGCACCTTTTCAAAGGAAAAATTTCACAGGCAAACTAGGACGTTGGTTCCTTACGATTCAAGAATTCATGTCCACCTCCCATTTTGTTCACGGCAAAGCGAATAACGCTTACGCCCTAAATAAACATCCAGCGACCATTAGTCAATTGTTAACTCCAGTAAACCTTACGCAAGTGTGCATTCATTGCCGCAGCGAAAAAGTCAGATCCCATTTGGAAACGCGTGATGTATTTTCTCTCTTCAGGCGATACGACGAACACTGGTGATTTCCCCCCAAACTAAGTACTGCATCACAAAAACAACACTCATAAACAAACACGAATCTAACCGCTCAGTGCTCGAGCTCGTGGTTCCCACCGAACTCATTCCTGAAGTACTGAAGCTGGTACACGACTCACCCATTGCTGATCACCCAGGAAAGGGCAAGTGTCTCTCACAAGCCAGATTGAAATATTTCTGGCCCTCTACGAGGAAAAATATCCACGATCACGTAGATGCTTGTCATTCATGCTCGTCCCACAAAGGTAAAATTAGCGGTCAAGCTCCAATTTCAACATATCCAGCTCCTTGCAAGCTCTTCGGGACCATTGCTATCGACCTTCTTAAATTGCCACATACCAATAGCTGAAACCAATACCTCTTTGTCTGTGTACACCATTTGTCCCATTTCTCCATTCTCTCACCACTGCAAGACAAGATTGCACAACGAGTCGCACAGACACTGGTTGACAAGGTCATATGACCATACACCACACCAAAAACACTCATCTCAGACAACGGCACCGAATTCAAAATGACATGCTCACAAACATTTGCAACATTTCTAGCATAAAAAAATGTAAGTTTACCTCACCACCCTAGCTCCGACGGACTAGTGGAGCGTCAAAACAGGTAAATACTTAATGTTCCCAGACACCTTGCCTCAGACATACACTCATCTTGGGATGAACATGTACTAATGATCCAAGCTTCCATGAACAGTGAAATTAATAGGTTACTATCAGAGTCTCCACATTTTGTCCTTTTTTGGAAAAAAAATCCTATATGATCTTCTCACTTCAGACTTTCCCACCATATATAATTTGACTGATTATGTTAAACTCCAGAATTTCAACACTCTCTCCAAGAGAATTTATGACTACCTTACTCTCTCAATAATGGATATGGCATGGCTCCATAATACAGGAGCAAGGCATTGCAATATTGCAATCGGAGACATTGTGTACGAACAAAACCATACTCCAACATCAAAACTCTGAAAAGTTCACAGGACCATTTCGCGTTCTTCACATCGTACCAAATAATAAAATCAAAACCCTTTGCTTGCAACACACTTGCTCGCATCAATTAGCAGAAAAGATCCTCACATAGACAATTGCAAGATTGTTCCTCGAGGCCTCGACCTCACACATATCCCCTCACCTACTCTAGCACCCGTTCCGGCTTAAGATTCTCTCACCTCATCCACCCCAACTCCTACTCCTCTTCCTAATTGCAGTCTAAGGCAAAGATCAACCTTGTAGATCAGATCCTTGGGTGAAATGAATTGTATCTACTTTTCATCATGTCATCGGAGCTATCTTCATCATGTTTTCCGTCTATCTCATATTATACCTTCAAATTCCCCATATATCGTGTCTATGCCACTATCTTTACATTTTAACGTGATTACTTATGCCCTATACGAGTATTCCAGGTGAGGTTACCGGATGGCAGCCGGACCGAACATTCATGTTGCACACGTTGCATATCAACACGTCTGCGTACATATCAGCCAGCACCAGTACACATGGACGCACGCACACATGAAGAAATTTCGTGGTAGTGAACCCGCTCAAGACCTCATCTCTCAGGTCGCGCACGGTCAAGACAATTATCTCCGAGTCACCAGCTAGCCCATATTGCCCGTTTCGACTCCAACGCGTCGAAGCATGATACCACAAGACATTAGTATTGCTCACTTTAATTTCTCCTATGGTGCTATGTCAACTTGGACATAGATTGTAAATATGCACATTGAATATTAAAATTGTGTAATTAAGTAACAAATATTTGAGCCTTAGCTCAACTCTAGTCAGGTCAAATGGTTCCTTCTAATTTAGACTATTGTACATAATTCCTTGTTGGTAACTTATCCAAGTTCCCACTTTATAAGACCCGGTCATCTGGCCTGTGAATAGAGACTTGGAAACTTAACACAGCCTTACACAGACGGGTTCTTGCCTGTATCAAATAAAGCAAAGAATTACCTCCTTTTTTCAACCGGTTCACTTCACTGTCCTACTGAACCTTCGCTGCCGCGTCGTCACAAGGACCGACTACGCTACTTAATTCCTCCTCTATACAAAAATTTTTGAACCACAGAAGTTCAAACCAACCCTAATACGGTGCAATTATGTAATTACGTGCCATGCGGTATATACTGTATATCGGCTCCTGGCTGCATGTAAAATCAGTTCATTTTTACATTACAAGTAAAAAGAGACGAACTCACCAACATTCTTATCTTCTCACCGTAGCCCACAGCGGCTACACTGGTGACCCGAGTGAGGACTATGGACCTGTCTCCCGTTGCTGCCGTCCCCACTACCGCTCCAACTCTCCCAACAGCCATTGGGGGATATTAAAACAAGCGCAACATTCGTCGAGATGCTGTCCATCACCCACTTCCTACCCGCAGCCGACGGAACCAGCAGTAACATAACATGCTCCGTCAAAGATGGCTTCTGCGCTTCCCAGCGTCCGTCCGGTCTGTCCTTGGTATTATAACGTCAAGGACGAAATCACCACTGCAACAGCAATGCCAGCCTACAGGCACCAAAAACAACGACGACGCTGTCCCCACTGCCGTGGTCTGACACACTGCAGACCTGCATCTCACCTTCGGGAGTCACCGCGACTACTAGAGTTTCGTCCTTGTAGACGTCAGGATTACTCTCTTCGGGGCTGACTTTCCCATTCATCACAGGTTACTGGTCAACGTCGCCAACAGCTGTCTGGTCTGCGTAACAGCTCCCACCTTGGCGCCCCTCCAAACCGCATCGCAATCAATTACGGCCACCGCCATCGACGCTAGATATCTCTACGCCTAACGCTCAACGAAGCCATCTTGGGCAACCTAATCATGTCTCCAGCAGAGTTGGCTCATCTCGACTCCACTGCAAACTGCATCGCAATCAACCACGTTACCCACCATCGACGCTAGACACTTCTACGCCCAACGCTCACCGAAGCCATCTGGGACAACCTTATAATTTCTCCAACAGAGATGGGTCATCTCGATTCCACTGCAAACCGCATCTCAATGAATCACGGCCACCGCCATCGACGCTAGATATCTCCACTACCAACGCTCACCGAAGCCATCTGGGGCAACCTCAAAATGTCTCCAGCGAAGATGGCCAGTGGCCATCCCCTCGCACATGGAATGCCCTCTTAAGCAAAAGCCATTTAAAGAGTGGAATGTTGTACAAACCATGACAACTACGTGGTGTGGAGCGCACGTTATTTCACCCACGTGACTAGACCTGACGCGCTAGCCACACACACCTGCCTATGACAGTGTACCCCTGCTGACCCAACTTAACCTAATCCCGTGTAATTATGTAATTACGCACCACGGGTTACTACCCATGCGGTGCATACTATATATCGGCTCCTGGCTACATGTAAAATCAGTTCAGCTTTACCTTACAAATACAGAAGACGAACTCACCAACACTCTTTACTTCTCACCGTAGCCCAAAGCGGCTACAGTATCAAAAAGTTCAAAAGACTTTTTATGTCAGTATTCGTTCTTCGTGTTTCACAGCCACTCAGAAAGACAAAGGGAATAAAGGACTTAAATATTTGGATCTTAGTTCTTATGCATAAATATCGACAACACCTGGTTGAGCGAGTTCATAACACCATGGGTGATACCAATTCTTTAAAGAATTTTCTGGTATGACCCATCACTGCTATACATTAAACCACCTGGTCTTAGTCCAAGAGTACTTGGAATCCCAATGGTCTCGCTTCTCTGTGCAGTGATTCTAGAGCCGCAACCAGGACCACCTACGATTCCATAAGTACAGTGTTACTGTAAACACAAGGTCAGTGACTTTACTGTTACTAGCAATGATATTGGACGACAATCCTGCCCAATATCCGGTCCCAGCAGATGTTGAAAAGTGTTGTGGCAAACGCAAATCCTTGGTCACAGATTTAGAGCAGAGTTTCTTCAGGGCCCGGTAAGTAGGTCTAAGGTAATTTGTGTTGAAGTGGCTATTGAAGTCCTTGGTGAATCCCCTGGCATACTTTTCCCTATCCAGTATATGAAAGATCTAGTCTCTGTTTCAGAGTCCTGTTGTTTAGTGCGTGCGATCACTATGCCACCCAAAAACCACTCCAAAACACCGAAAACACAGCGAAAACACCGCAAGCACAGTTAATTAACGTCCGTTAATGAGAAGTCTCACTGTATAGGTCCAGTTCCCAAGTCAACTTAGCAGAATAGCTTATCTCTATATTCTCTAGTGTATCACGCGACCTCTCTAATGTTCTACTCAGTATATTCAGAGTTTCACGTTTGAAGGTATTACGCATTTTTTATTGTCTTTAAGGGCGCTGAACACTTAAAATCGATTAGACTACAACTACAAACTCATGGACATACTCATAATTTCTAAGCTTCTCAAAATGAAATCCAGCTGGATTGCATCTTGGGATTCTCCTGGACTTTACACATGGTCGATCCCCGCAAAATCAGCACACCAATAAACCCTGTAATTATGCAAGATTCTCTAATGAGTACTAACATGTACGAGTATACCGCCTATCTCCTTTCCCATCTCTTCAGCATTGCTATACCAAATCTATTGGTGTGGTTCTCGTCTCTGGAGCCAGGAACTAGCAATCCTCAACCTTCTGGTCTTTACCAAATTCAGAAAAGAAGAGTCAGTGTTCCTGATTCCAGAGCCATGGAAACTAATAGGTATTTCCAAACCAAATATCTCGATGCCAGTGAACGAAATGAAGTTGCCCCAAACAGCAAGTGTATCCCCAGGTGGACGCTGGCTGATTATAAATCCTTGTTTGGCAAGGAATATATTTTCTTCGAGTTTGTAATCCTTGGTAGAAGCATATACTGTAATAAGAGAGTTGTTCATCAGTCTTATCAACTGGAGTAACCTCATAATGGCGTGCTGTAGTCGGCGAGATTTACCCACAGCATCAATTCTGATATTCAAACGAACTTTTGAATATACATTTACATATACACAGTAAACCAAGCTGTAAAATGTTGTAGCGTTGCGTCTAAAGGTTTATATTGCTTAGATTTTATTAATTATTGGGCTCTCAAAAAGTTTAAAAGGAAAATATTGTGAATTTACAGTCAAATTTACAGCAGCTGAAGAACTTGGCATTATAACACCATATTTGTTCTGAACGAACAAATATCGTCAGAAAAAAAGTACTTGAATTTTGAATTATGGTAATTCCTGATACTCACAAAAGTTTCTGAAGTTTGTGAGCAGAGTGCGGTTGCTGGAATTTTCTGCATACACTCAAGATAATCTTGACTACTTGTGTTGAGTGAGCAGCCCACGGCCTGGCCTATATATCGGGCCACTTTGGCATGAGATTGATCGGTAGCCCATGAAGCAAAGGCTGATCCAGACTGCATAATTACTCGGGAAAATAGGCCTGTAAAGTACAAGAATGTTACAATTCTAGAAATGGATTTCTTCTCCAACACTGATCACCATCAAATGGGGTCATACGCCAGGGAGCGCGTTGCTTCACTCAATAGCCGGCGCCAGTCCCCACGGTTTCCCCGAGCAAGTTCCGATGCAGTCACCCTTCCCACTCCAAGCAACTCTCGACAGGTTTACCTCTGTTTCCCTAAAAAACCGTAGACTCAGAGGTGACTTGATAGAGGACTTTAAGATTCTAAAGGGAATTGACAACAATAAAAGTGAAATTTTTTTCACACTGAATGAGAATCAGACAAGAAACAATGGTCCCAAGCTGTCCGGAAATAGATTTAATTTGGAAGTGGGTAGAAACAACTTCGCCAACCGTGTAGTTAATGAATGGAATAAACTTCCTGCAGAGTCAGTGTAATGTAGTTCAGTTCGAAGCTTTAAGAATCATCTAGATTAACACCTTAGCAAGATGCTGTAATGACTATCGTTTATATTATTTTATTTGTTTATTTGTTTTGTTATTATTTGTCTGTTTATAATTATTTGCTTGATTCACATTTATCATTAGTTATATGTCAATTTACTATAATTTACTATTTACCTGTTTGTTTATTATCTAACTATACCTATGCATTTATTTATGTATTTTATTCATGATTTATATTATTTTTATTGTTAATATTATTATCTAAATATTTATCTTCATTGTTATCATTACTATTGATACATTTTCTATTATTAATTTCTTTGTTATTAGTGTTATCATATTTAATTGTAAAAATTTCTTAATTGTTACGTTAGCCACAATGTGATGTTCACATTCGTCACCAACTATGGTAACTCGGAGAGGTGGTGAGGTCCACCCCATGTATATAATGCCCACAGCCCGTTTGTACACATATTCCTTTGAAAAAGCATACCTGCGAAACTAGTCAGGAATAAACTCAAGACTAAGACTCCTGTGTTTCCTATTCCGCTTACATCAACCTGTCAGAATGTCTCAAATATATGTATATATATATATATATTTACATATATGTATATGTATATATATATATATATATATATGTATGTATATATATATACATACATATATATGTAATATATATATATATATATGTATGTATATATATACATACATATATATGTAATATATATATATATATGTATATATATATATATATATATATACTGTATATATATATACATTACCAAGCTAAGTCAGCGCCGTCTTAGTTGGTATTAGGAGCAACACAAAGACGGCACTGACTTAGATCGGTGGAAAAAATATCCAATGATCTTTTGTCCGGCAGATTCCACACACACATTCTACACTCACGTCAGTTTTTCTCATTTTCATATTTTTACTCAATTTAATACATGACTTGGGGAAAGCATTTTATTTCAATTTAATTTATTTTCAGTACATTAATGAATGAATTATTTATTCATTTTCAGGTCTCTGTCCACCCACCCGCGTCCTCTGCCTAGTTGGTGGGATTGTGGTGTCGGGTCTGCTATGTATACCGCCAGCGTCGTCCAGGAGAAGGCTGCACAAGACCCTAACCCACGGACATCACGCCCCATGTCCAGGGCATCCAGATTTGATTCTTTCACTTGTAGCAATCACTCATGCTTCCCAATCCTGAGTCCTCGCTCCTCCTCGTTAGAGGCAACCAAAACCTCCTCCGGGCTCCCGCGCCGTGTAGTCATACCATGAGCCAGCTCGACCGGGAGGCTTTAGTTGAATCTAAGCTCAGAAAGGAGACGCTGCGGGACATAATCCCTTTCAACATTTCTACTGCTGACATGGTCCAGTCCAACGGTAGCGCATCCTTCTCAGACTGCCAAGTGCTTAGCCTCCAACCCCCTAAGGCTAACTGAATTTCTTTCCAAAACTCCCTCCAATAAGTAAGACTCACTGAAGGCAACTATTTCCATGGATAGTCTGGATTCATGTATGTTCTATCAGAGCTCACAAAGCTGGACCTCACAAAGGACCAGCAATTTGTTAGAAATTGCCAGACACGGTCCTGATGTCATTTGCTTGACTTCGTTGAGTGATCCAGCCCCGGACTCTCTCCTCAAGATCCAAGGTTTCAACACATGGAATCGAGGTCTTTCTTTGCACTCGGGCGTCTGTATTCTAGCCAGGAAATCCTTTCAGGCAACAATACTTGATCACTTTCACTATGAGCAGATGCTCGCAATTAAGTTGAGCACTAATCGCGGTCCCATCTTCCTGTGTACCCTCTACCGCCCTCCCCGTATCATCTTCCTCCCCTTTGTTGACATTGCTCAGGTGATGCCATACAAAGTTCCAAGCTTCTTCATTGGTGACTTTAACTGCAGACATGCTGACTGGAACCCCGGCACGCACAGCAGCAACTCAGTGAGTCGACAACTGCACTCTTACTGTACTTCACCGGCTGAAGTTCCTAAGTCCTGAATTTCCCACATTCATAGGTCATGGAGTGCAGGGTGAACCCGACCTGGTGTTCTCCAACAGCCGAGCTTTCTTCCTTAACTCAATTATCTCACCCAGTGCCCCCACCCTCTCCGACCACATATCCTAAATCCTTTGCATCTTCACCTCACCCATCCTCATCCCCAGTGAGCCAAGGTTACGCTACAGTCAGGCCAACTGGGAAGGCTTCAAAAACATTCTTATAACATACACCAACACAAACATGAACAACGCTCCACATGCAGCGATAGAGCAGGAATGACACTCACTCATGAAGTTTGTAAAAAATGCGGTGAAAAAGCACATTCCTAGAACAAAGAATCGCAAGATTACCACGTTCATCGCTTCTGTGCGCACTAACAGACTACGCATTGCACTACAGAACAGATTTACAGACCTATTACAAGTACTCCCAGAGGCTCGTGACGCTATCCTACAAGACATGCACTGGCTACAGAGGAGCCTGAGGAAGTCCCTCTACATCGATTCACATCGTGAGGAGGAGCAATTGATGGCTTCGCTCTCCGGCGCCTGTGTAACAGACCTTTCCAAGTTCTGGAGTGAGGTCTTTAAGCCCTATCCTGTACAAAGACCAAATTGCTTTAGCACCTTGCACAGTGTTAACTCTTTCATTAATAGCTGTAGGGACCTCATTCCTGACGAGACTGTTGATCTCTCTCACTTAGATGAAGACGATCCTCTTATCTGCCCCCATCGTTTTGGAGGAGGTAAAGAGGGTTATCTCGGCTTTAAAATTCAAATCCCCTGGCCCTTCAGGCATCGATGCACACCTACTCAAACGTATGCCAGACAATATAATAACACACATGACGACACTATACAATACCATTCTCATTCCCAAACCCCAGAAACCTGTCTCCGCCCCCCTTTCATACCGGCCAATCTCCCTTCTGGAGTACTTTGGTAAGGTGTTTGAGTACGTCCTCTGCCGCCGCCTGACCGGATACCTGGAGACGGAGAATGTGCTGAGGGACTGCCTGTGTGATTTTCGGCCGGGGCGCGATACAGACGACATTATTTCCATGATCACTCAATGGTTTCAAAGACCACAAGACGGTCGCCCTGGTAAGGCCATTTTGGTTTGTAAGGGTGTGGAGAAGGCATTCGATACTGTCTGCCACAAATTATACCACAATTTCGAGTTTGCCTTGCCGTTCATAAGGTTGCTCTGCAACTATCTGGACGACAGGACAATAAGAATAAAGTGGCGGAGCTATCTGTCACGACCTTTCATGCCGAAGACTGCAGTACCGCAAGGGTCAGTCCTTGCCCTGACTCTATACAATATATATACGAATGACCTGCCAGAGTCAGCTTACCCACGCAACCGAGCTCTTACTCTTTCGTATGCGGACGACCCTAATGACATTAACAGACACAAAACGCTCCAGGGAGCGTTACACGTAATGCAAAACATACTAGACGGGGTACACGCGTGGGACCAAGTGGCGCATTAAGACCATCGCGTCGAAATGCAAAGCTGTATGCTTCTTCTGCAAGCAAACCAACAGAACAATCAGAAATATTCTTAAAATAGACACCACGTACGTCCCAGTGAAAGACCATGCCTGTGTGCTGGGTAGCGCACTGGATATTGGCCTTACCTGGATCCCATGCTTCCGCAGACAGGGAGCGAGGGCTAAGGCTGTGCTGGGAAGACTAAAGCGCTTAAAAATTGCAACACTGTCCACCAAACGTCGATTGTACCTAGTCCTAGTCAGACCGATTCTGTGCCAGTCCCCGGGACTGAGCCAGCTGACATGTCCCACTAACAACTACGAACATCAGAAGGTTCAAAATGCCGCTGTCAAGTTCAACACGGGTTCGCGATGGAGCGACTTCAGAACCTTTGAGTCCCTACACCGAGTTTCCAACATCCGTCCACTCAACCAGCACAAACACAAACTTCATATGAGCCACCTAGAAAGACTGCACGCCAAATGCAAACACCCAATACAACACATCACACCTAGACCACACCGTATAGACTAATTGTCAGCTGCGCCTCTTCCACGTGCGGTGTACACGAGAAATCGTGTATAGCCGCACATATCAATGTATCCCTTCACCACCTTTGACTGGTGATGATGATGATGATGATGATGATGATGATAATAATAATAATAGTAATGATAATAATAATAATAATAATAATAATAATAAGAATAATAATAATAATAATAATAATAATAATAATATAATAATATAATAATAATAATAATAATAATAATAATATAATAATAATAATAATAATAATAATAATATAATAATAATAATAATAATAATAATAATAATAATAATAATAATAATAATAATAATAATAATAATAATAATAATAATAATAATAATAATAATAATAATAATAATAATAATAATAATAATAATAATAATAATAATAATAATGATAATAATAATAATAATAATAATAATAATAATAATAATAATAATAATAATAATAATAATAATAATAATAATAATAATAATAATAATAATAATAATAATAATAATAATAATAATAATAATAATAATAATAATAATAATAATAATAATAATAATAATAATAATAATAATAATAATAATATTAATAATAATATAATAATAATAATAATAATAATAATAATAATAATAATAATAATAATAATAATAATAATAATAATAATAATAATAATAATAATAATAATAATAATAATAATAATAATAATAATAATAATAATAATAATAATAATAATAATAATAATAATAATAATAATAATAATAATAATAATAATAATAATAATAATAATACATACATACATACATACATACATATACCAAGGCTTTTTCCCCCTTCCAAGGGAGGTAGCCACAAAGGGAAAGGCATAAAAACACTCCCACCCATTTCATCCCTAAATACACTCCACACCCCTCCCACCCTCCCTCTCATCTGAGCACCTCCTGGATGACGGGTCATCCCTGAACCTTGCCCACCGCCCTGGGTCAGAAGCAGTGTCGCAAGACACAGTACATCCACAGCAAGGCCGCTTCATTTAATCGGCGACCCCCCTTCTCCGTCCCCCTTTGCATATAAGGCGAGGACGGGGAGAAATCCCTTCGGGCTGCGTCAAAATTTACTCACACATACTACCCCACCCCCGCCCATTCCTCCTCATGCAGTCACAACATCATCCATATACAACCATTCTCCACTCACCTCTGTCTTCCGTCCTCTCCCTTCCTTCCTCAACAGACATTCCCCTCTTCCCCAAAGCCCCCTTCACCCCATCCATCCACCTCATCCTAGGACGTCCCCTCATGTTCACTCCCTCCACATCTGCCTTCCATACCTCTTTTACTATTCTTTCTTCACTCATTCTTTCCATGTTTCCAAACCATCCTAATATTCTTTCATCAACCCTAACTCCCAGCTCCCTTTTCACCCCTGTTCTCCTCCTTACCTCCTCATTTCTCACTCTATCCAGCCTAGTAACCCCCACCATACTTCTCAGACACCTCATCTCAAACACATTCAAACTCCTTCTCTCTTCTTCTCTTATGTTCCAAGTTTCTTCCCCATACAGTGCTGTTGGCACAATCACTCCTTCATACAGTCTCCTCTTAGCATCCATTCCCAAATGTCTATTCCTCATTACACTCTTTAAACCACCAAGGCATTTACTCGCTTCTCTCAATCTACATTCTACCTCCACCTTCACTCCATCTTTTCCTGCTACACTTGCACCCAAGTATCTAAAACTATCCACTTCCTCCAGTCGCTCTCCCTTAATGTTCACTTCCAGTCTACTGCCACTTACACCCCTTGTACATCTCATCACCTTACTTTTACCCACATTTATCTTCAGCTTTCTTCTATCACATACTCTCCCAAACTCTGCCACCAGCTTCCTCAATCCCTCCTCTGACCCTGCCACAAGCGCAGTGTCGTCCGCAAACAACAGCTGGCTCACCTCCCACTTTTCTCCATTTTCTTTAACCATCTCCAATCCCTGACCCACTACCCTAGCATTCACCTCTCGCACCACCCCATCCATGTATAAGTTGAACAGCTAGGGCGACATAACGCATCCTTGACGAAGTCCCACCTTTACT
>NC_134795.1:42010025-42055025 GCF_046742065.1 Oratosquilla oratoria | reverse complement strand
CTTTCTCCTTTGTGACTCAAATTGTTATTAGATTTTCCCATTCTTTTCCGAGTTGTTTACAATATACAACGCTCAGAACGGAGGACTTAAGCTCTCATGTTATTTTTTACCCAATTATGTTATTCATTTGAGAATTGTTTATGCATATGGTATAGAAAATACATTATAACTATATAGAAAAACAGAAATGTTCAACAAGAATATATTTACACATCATAAATCGGAGGGTGGTTGAAAGTTTTATGAACGAGTGTGTAAGTTAACATGAATGCTATACTTTTCTGATTTCATAAATATCCTGAAACCACAGATTTTTACTAATATTCAAGATCTTCCTATTCTCGTTACCTTGAACCTTAGAGGCCCCACAGGCGGTTTGGCGTATGGGATGCCCCTGAAAGAGAAGATGTTCCTGCCTTTGAGTGTGGTCTCCTGTGTGCCGAATAGGCGCCCTTGGATGATGTCCAGCTCGATTCGTTCGTTGGCCGAGACGAGTGCAACGGCCAAGATCAAGGTCAAGTTCGCCAGAACAGCAAATCCCATGCTGTTGCCTTGGTGAGAATAATAGAAAATAAAAAAGCATTGAAGGAAGGCAACACGTTAAATGATTTGTTAAATTTTAACTATGGCGACATACATACATACATATATCAAAGGGAGGTAGCCATGGTGACATACACTGTATAAAAAAGGCAAGAGGGCTGTGTTCAATTGGTCTTAGATTTATCACTAAATAATTCACGTGAAAGTATGGTCATACGAAAAAGGTCGACCTTAACATACTATTCCTCAATATTTTTTCTTTCCTTTATCAGGTTTGTGATTCTCTAGCTAGAATGACAATGAAGAGAAATTGTGTGTTTTTCATAGATGGATGACCATAAATTAAACAGATAAATTAACACACATAGCAAATGGAGGCATGTAAAATAGTAAACACAGACTGGTAGGCAGAATGATACATAGACAAATGGACAGAGAGACAGTCAGACAGACAGACAGGTAGACAGAATGCTACGCACAAACAGACAGGTAGATGTAATGTTACATAGAAAGACAAACAGGCCAATCATGTTTCTTTAGATATATTCTTAGATTCACAAACAAAAAGGCAAATAGGTAAATGATTAAACGGGCATGTAGATACGTAGAGAGTATAACCAGGTTAGTAGGTAGGTAGAAAAAAAAATTGAGGTGAATCATTCAGTACAGTGTTTCTTGAAATTGTTTAACCGCGATACTCTCTTTAATGGGTGGTAGAGTTTTCGTATAATTGATGAATGCTATACAATATTCTTAACTAAATTCCGTAGTGCCTAAATACCAATATGTGTCTTAACTTCCATATCCTATTACATGCAGCCTGCAGCTATCATTGTCGATTTTTGAAGCAATATTCCTTATCTAGAGCAAAAGTTTTCAGTTATCTTTGCTTTTAGCCTTGTATCCGGGGATGTCGTTGCCAGAGGTAAGGATAGACACGGCAATTCTTTTGAAAGAAGTGTTCATTTTAAAGGATTACAAAGGATTACAAAGGTGGAGCATGCCGACAGGAGACCTTTTGATCCATATCTAGGTCGGATGCGAAAAAAAATCATATTAATAATAAAATAATAAATAAAAACTATAATAATGTAAATAACAAATAAAATACATAAATAAATCCATAGGTATAGTTAAATAATAAACAAACAGATAAATAGTAAATAATAATAAATTGACATATAACTAATAATAAATGAAAATCACAGACAAATGATAACAAAACAAATAAACAAATAATATAAGATAAATTATAATCATTGCAGCATCTTACTTAGGTATTTATCTAAATGATTCTTAAAGCTTCGAACTGAACTACATTGCACTACCTGTGCAGGAAGTTTATTCCATTCATTAACTACACGGTTGGCAAAGTTGTTTCTACCTACTTCCAAATAGAATCTATTTCCGGACAGTTTGAGACCATTGTTTCTTGTCTGATTCTCATTCAATGTGAAAATTTTGTCACTTTTGATGTTGTCAATTCCCTCTAAAATCTTAAAGACCTGTATCAAGTCACCTCTGAGTCTACGCTTTTTTAGGGAAAACAGATTCATGTGTTATAGTCGATTTTCGTATGATTTATTTTTGATATTTGGAATCAGTTTTGTGGCTCGCCGTTGTACTTTTTCCAGTCTGTCAATGTCTTTAATGAGATTCGGTGACCATACGGAAACAGCATATTCCAAATGTGGACGAACTAACGAGTGATGGACTTTTGAAATCAAAAGATCGCGCAATCAATCCCAGAATCTTATTTACTTTCTCAGAGGCTGAAATACACTGCTTGTATGATTTGAGATCGTTACTGATAATTACGCTGAGATCTTTTTCACTATCCACTTTTGTTAACGAATTTTCAAATAACTTGTAATCGTACTTACTGTTATTTTTACCTATGTGCATTACCTTGCATTTACTCGTGTTAAATTTCATTAGCCACTTTTCAGACCATTGCTGTAATTTATCTAAATCTTCTTGAATATCTAATTGGTTTGAGTGATCATTTGCCACTCCGCACATTTTGTATCATTAGCAAATTTGGAAACAGTAGATTTTAGTCCATGGTCTATATCATTTATATATACTATGAATAGAAGTGGTCCAAGTACGGAACCCTGAGGAACTCCATTTGTAACATTTTTCCATCTAGAAGTTTTTCCATTTAAAACAACTCTGTTTTCGACCATTCAACCAATTACTAGTCCAACCTAATAGGCTACCACTTATCCCGTGTAAAGCTAATTTATTAAGTAGTCTTTCGTGTGGGACGGTATCAAAAGCTTTTGCAAAGTCTAGATATATTAAATCTATATTGTTTCTTTTGTCATAATTCGAGATAATTGTATTGTAGAATTCGAGTAAGTTAGTCACGCAAGAACGTTTCCGTCTGAAACCATGCTGGCTATCATTTATCAAACGGTTACTTTCTAAATGATGTTCGATAGCATCTCTGATGATAGTTTCCATTATTTTTCCTACGATTGAAGTCAGACTTATAGGCCTATAGTTATTTGGCTTCTTTTTGTCACCTTTTTTGAATATGGGAGTAACGTTAGCTAGCTTCCATTCTCTTGGGACATCTCCGGATATGACGGATTTCTTGAAAATAATTTCTAACGGAACAACAATCTCATTTTTCATGTCCTTTAAGATTCTTGGATGCCAACCGTCAGGCCCTGGTGTTTTATTAACTTTGAGTTTGTCTATACACCTTTTAATTTTTTCTTTTGTTATATTTACCGTAGTGAGTAAGTTTACACTAGATTTTTCACAGGTTTCAGTTTGGAATTCACTTTGAGGTGTTTCGTTTACGAATACCGAGCTAAAATAATTGTTTAAGATATTACACATTCCTTCATTTGAATATTCAAGTTGACCGTCAGCAGATAATAGTGGACCAATGTGATTCCTAACAACCTTTTTATCTCTAATGTAACTATAGAATTCTTTGGGATTCTCTTTGGATTTATCAGTGATGTTCATTTCGTATTGTCGTTTTCTTTTTCTTATTGTCTTTTTTAAATCTCTCTGTATTGATACATAACTTTCATAGTCATTAGATGCACCCGAGCACTTATATTTCTTATGAGCCTGTCTCTTTTTAGCAATACTTTTTTCAGTTTCTTTGTCGAGCCACTTTGGGCGAGCCTGATTTGGGGGACGTCTGTCCTTAAAAGGAATGTAAGTTTGAAATCATCTTAGTGAGCGTATTTTGAAATATTTCCCACATCTGATCTACAGGTCTTTCGTTTAATTTTGCCTCCCAATCTGTAAGCTGAAGCTCCTGACGTAGTCCTATGAACTGAGCTTTACTGAAATCGGGTATTCTAGAAACACAAGTATCTATTCTAAAATTGTTTAGGAGTTTGAATCCAACTAAGTTGTGATCGCTATTTGCAACAGATTCACCAACTTCTACATCAGTTACCATGCTTTCGCGGCCAGTGATCAAAAGGTAACTACACTGATATATGGAAAACAACATGAAACACTTAGGATCTCTTAACGTTTTGGGAATAATATGAAAAGGTAGTAGTACCGACCTGTCGTCTGTATTCCCACTACACTATCACACTGAACAAGAGAGTTTTACCTGAATACCCGAGCAGTGTGTGTGGAGACCAAGGTCACTCACTAAAAGTTATTTCCTCTCGGTGATAATGCCACGGCCTTGTGTAAAAATGTACAGATAATGTGGTTGGTAAGCTCCTGGCAGGAGGTGACTCTTGGCGAAAGCAGTTATCATCATCATTTTTTAACTACGGGCTTGGAGAGACGGGCTATGTCTGTAACCAGTCAGCAATCGTTGGACTCGAACACTGCCGTGCAAATTATGAGACGAACCAAATCAAACTGACTCTTGGCATACATAGTAAAGAATATGACCACAATCTGTTGGCCTTCCTTCTCTCTTTTTTTTTTTTGTAATGTATATATATATATATATATATATATATATATATATATATATATATATATACATATATATATGATGGAAGCGGAGTAGGAAACACAGGAGTCTTAGTCTTGAGTTTATTCCTGACCAGTTTCGCAGGTATGTTTGAAAAAGCATACCTGCGAAACTAGTCTGGAATAAACTCACAACTAAGACTCCTGTGTTTCTTACTCCACTTACGTTAGCCTGTCAGAATGTCTCAATATATATATATATATATATATATATATATATATATATATACATGTATAATATATATGTATTATATATATATGCATATATATATATAATATATATATATATATATATAAACAAATATGCGTAAGTGACAAACTTCATAGCATTTACGCAGTCAGGGATTTAGTGATATGTAAATGTATCATTAAAGTCACACATTATTCTTTTATAGTTAGAGATGTATATCCACCTAAAAAATAATAATTTAACTTCAACTCTCTTATTTATATAACCGTCCACTCCACAATACCACCTTTATGACACCAGCTAAGGACAGAAATGCCGGTCATTATCAACGGAAACCATGTTGTGAAGCTTTAATGATATTATTTTTGTCCAAGAAATCCACAATTATGTCTCCTAGGATAAACCCCATTAGTTTACAGGCAACTGATGAAGGCCTGTTAGGCCGATATATAATAGGATTGAATTTGTCATATCTTTTTAAACAAAGGCACATTATTTGCTAAATTCCACTCGTACAAACTCTTCCAGATGGTAAAGATAAATAAAAACCACATTAAGGGGCTTACAGAATGTTTCTTTAACTTCCTTGGATATTATTGGGTAAATTTGGTCTGGTTCAGGCGATTTAAATAATTTACGTTTATCAACACGCATCACATCATGTTCTGCAATATCCATGCCAAATCGGCATGCGGATACTGTCGGTCCTGGTGTGACTGGCTGTTCGTTTCTGCTGCTCTCAATAGTAAACACAGACGCAAAATAAGCATTTAGGATGTCTGCCATTGCCTTTTCATCTGTTACTACTCATCCCCACCTGCTGATTAAAGGGGTCCAATTGTACTCTTGAGTATATTTTTTTCCCTAATATATCTGAATTTACTTTTTTAGAATTTTCTTTGCATTTAGAGGTAATATACTATTCTTATAGTTTCCTACCGTCTTCGATGAACCTTTTAGATTCTCGAAGACATCTTTCGTAATCTAATCTATCTGCTTCACTGTGTGTTAATTTGTATCTCCTATACGCATCTTTTTTTGGGTAGCAGATACTTTTTATATCAACATTCCACCATTTAGGTTTGGCATTGCTTGATGGTCGTCTATCGTGCATTGAAGCACATTCATCAACAGCTTTTTTGAGTATGTTAACGAATCTTTCCCGAGTTTTTTCAACATCCTGGATTTCCTAGATTTCTGACCAGTCGGTGTTTCCAAGTATGCCTTTTAATTTTTCTAAGTCTGCTTACTGAAAGTTCGGTACCTTTTCGAAGCTTTTATTTTGCAGCTCGATGTTACATTTGATGTTGGATGTAAAGATATTGTGGTCACTGGTGCTGAATCTTGGTTCAACATTTGTATCCGTTACTTGGCTATCAATAATGGAAAGAATAATATCGAGAACATTCTGCCCGCGTGTTAGCTCGCGAATTAAATATTCCACCCCATACGGTGATTGTTAAGTTGAAATCTCCAATAGTAATAGCATTGCTCTTGCTGTAGATATAAAAAATATCCTCATATAGTTCATTATTAATATTTTGATTTTGGGCTGGTGATCGGTAAAGAAAGACAAGAATTAATTTTTCGGACCCCGTACAAATTTGCACATATTTAGCCTCAATGTTCCTTATTTGCGGTTTAGTAATTCCTTGTTTTTGTAGAGGCGATTTTACATAAAGAAGTACACCACCATTCGTTCTCCGTGACCGTTCGCCACTGAATATTGAGTACCATTTTATATCATATTCCTCTAAGAAATATTTATCAGTGTTTATCCAAGACTCAGTGATCCCAACAAGATCTTGGTATTCGAGAAAAATAAGTGCAGCAAGATCTTGGAATGTGTTTTGCTAGCTTTGTGTATTAACTAAACAGACTTTTAATTATTGTCTTTGAGTGGATACCTTTTATCTACGATGGAGCCCGTCTCGATTAAAAAGTGTTTGTTGATCATAGAAAAGATTTCACAAGTCTATGATCTTGATATTTTCATTTGAACACAGGAACTTTAAGCGATCATTTCTGCTGAAAACCTTATTGTAAAACCGTCTCTCATCTCCGATGGGAGGGAGAATGCTACATATGATCTTGCTACGCTTTGCCTTTAGCCCACTAACCATACGTTTGTATTCGTCAATTCTGCTGAGTTCGTGTTCATAACGTCCTTCGCACCTTCATGTACTATGGTCTATGTACAATGAATCAACCTTTTCATCACCAGTGAATACTTCGATGGTATTTATGATATCATCGATTTTAGCTCCGGTAAAACAATATGTTTTTCTTAATTTTGGAGTTCTCCCACAAAAAGCTCTAGCTTTTGCCGTATTAATGAATCTCCTATACTATACTAACACTGTCGTCTGGTTCATCTTCCAAATCAGTCAAAAGCACACAGGATTTATAGGGTGTTTCGGTTACTTACCATTTTTAACTGTGATGAATATATTGCTAGAGGTACTAACCCGATCCGGTCCCATTTGGAAGGTGGTGCGAGTGCAGATGTCATAGAGAAAAGCTATCCCTCTAAAATTTTGGATGTACTTAGAAATTGATTCATCATCCAGCTCTAATATCTTTAAATTACTATTGTGGTGGGGGAAAAAAATACTGCCACCAGGTATCCCACTTGGATCGTAGGAGGCGAGAAAAAAGGGACGGGGATTGGGACTAGGCATCCTTCTCCCTGTAGCCCCACGGGGCATATCTCCTAAAAATAAAAGTGAAGGCATAAGGGGTGCTGGAGGGCCTCGGACCAGCACCCTAAGGTTTGGGTCTTTTAATGTGCGTGGATGTGGTACAGATGAGAGTAAAAGGGAAGAGATAGGTAGTATGTTTGTGAGAAGAAAGATGGATGTGTTGGCTTTGAGTGAAACTAAGTTGAAAGGGAAGGGTGAGTGTAAGTTTGGGAGTGTAAGTGGGAGGTTATCAGGAGTGAAGAGAGGGCGAGGGAGGGAAGGGGTGGCTATTCTAGTAAGTGAGGAGATAGGTAAACAGGTAGTGGAGTGGAAGGAGGTTTCCTCAAGGATAATGTGGATGAAGGTGAAACTGGGAAAGGAGATGTGGGTCTTTGTAAGTGCATATGGGCCTGGCAGTGAGAAGAGCGTGGAAGAAAAGGAGGCCTTTTGGATAGATTTAAATAAGTGCATAGAGGGTTTAGGAAGAAATGTCAATGTAATAGTACTGGGAGACCTTAATGCTAGGGTGGGAAATGGTCCAATCGATGGAGTGGTTGGGAAGTGTGGAGTTCCAGGAAAGAATCATAGTGGAGAGTTGATGGTGGAAATGTGTCTAGAAAGAGAGTTGATGATAGCAAATACAGTGTTTCGGAAGAAAGTCAAGCATAAGTACACATGGGAGAGAGTGGTGGAGGGAAGGGTGGTAGATAGAGCGTTGATGGATTATGTAGTGGTAAATAGGATTATGATAGGAAGAGTTAAGGATGTACATGTGCTAAGGGGAGTGGGTGGTGTGGGTTATTGATATCCCCGTCTGGCGACATGTGGCAACTCGCATGCCCGGGGTAGGCATGCATGGTGCTTAGCAACAGTGCTTGAGTGAGAGACCGTAGAGGGGACGCGGAGTTACGCATGGGCGCTATCTTTGACTCTGTTATTATATTGTATCTTCTTGTAACTGTGTTAGTGTTTAAGGCTGAATGTACTTAAGAACCTACAGTGTGTATTATTAGCCCTCGACCAACACACACAGGTGGGGGAATATCAGATCATTTTTTGGTGGAAGGTAAGCTGAGAGTGGAGGATAGATGGAGAAAGAGGAAAGGGACAAAAGGTAGGGAGGTTCTTAGAGTGAACTCCTTGAATGAAAAGGAAAAGGAGAAGGAGTACGGAAAGAAGCTGAAGGAGGAGTGGGAGGGAGTAAAGGATGAAGAGAGATGGGTGTGGAGGAGGAATGGGGATGGTTCAAGGAGGGAGTCATAAAGTGTGCAAGGATGGTGTGTGGAACAAGAAGGACAGGGGGAAATAGAAGAAAGGGTAGTGAATGGTGGGATGAGGAAACAAAGAAGGTTGTAGAAGAGAAGAAGCGAGCATTCACAGATTGGTTACAAAAGAGGACGAGGGAGTCATATGAGACGTACAAAGAAAAGAAAAGAGAAGTAAAGCAAAAGGTAAAGGTTGCAAAGAGGAGAGCAGATGTGAAATGGGGTAAGAGTTTGACAGAAAATTTTGAAAGTAATAAAAAGATGTTTTGGAAAGAAATTAAGAGAGGAAGAGGAGGCGAATCAAGTAGGAAAGAAAAGGTAAAAGGTGCAGATGGAGAGATGATAATGGAAGAGATGGCAGTAAGGGGAAGATGGGCAGAATATTTTAGGGAGTTGCTAAATGTGAAGGAGGATAGGGAAGGAAAGATAGCTGCAGTGGGAAATGCGAAGAAAATTAGAGTGATGAGTGAGGAGAATGGAGGAGAAATAAGGAAGGATGAGGTGAAGGCAGTTTTTAAGATGATGAAAGCAGGTAAGGCACCTGGTCTGGATGGATGCCATGCAGAATGTCTGAAAAAGGGAGGTACAGTGATGGTGGACTGGTTGGTGAGGTTATTTAATGTTTGCTGGAGAGAGGGTAGAGTACCGGAGGACTGGAGAAGTGCCTGTATAGTTCCTCTTTACAAGGGAAAAGGGGACAAGTGTGAATGTAGTAGTTTCAGAGGGATTAGCTTGTTAAGTGTAGTAGGGAAGGCTTATGGGAGGATCTTGATTGAGAGGATTAGGAGAGGAACAGAAGGAGTAATTGGTGAGGAACAGTGTGGATTTAGGACAGGTAGAGGTTGTGTAGATCAGATCTTTGTGGTAAGACAGATATGTGAGAAAGCTATAGGAAAGGGGAAGGATGTTTTTTGGGCTTTTATGGATCTGGAAAAGGCTTATGATAGGGTAGACAGAAAGGCACTGTGGGAGGTTATGCAGATTTATGGGATAGGAGGAAAGCTTTTGGGAGCTGTCAAGAGTTTTTATGAGAGTAGTAGAGCTTGTGTCAGGATTAGAAATGGAGAGAGTGAGTGGTTTGAAGTAAAGGTGGGACTTCGTCAAGGATGCGTTATGTCGCCCTGGCTGTTCAACTTATACATGGATGGGGTAGTGTGAGAGGTAAATGCTAGGGTAGTGGGTCAGGGATTGGAGATGGTTAAAGAAAATGGAGAAAAGTGGGAAGTGAGCCAGCTGTTGTTTGTGGACGACACTGCGTTTGTGGCAGGATCGGAGGGAATGAGGAAGCTGGTGGCAGAGTTTGGGAGAGTATGTGATACAAGAAAGCTAAAGATAAATGTGGGTAAAAGTAAGGTGATGAGATGTACAAGGGGTGAAAGTGGCAGTAGACTGGAAGTGAGCATTAAGGGAGAGCGACTGGAGGAAGTGGATAGTTTTAGATACTTGGGTGCAAATGTGGCAGGAAAAGGTGGAGTGAAGGTGGAGGTAGAATGTATATTGAGAGAAGCGAGTAAATGCCTTGGTGGATTAAAGAGTGTAATGAGGAATAGACATTTGGGAATGGATGCGAAGAGGAGACTGTATGAAGGAGTGATTGTGCCAACAGCACTGTATGGGGCAGAAACGTGGAGCATAAGAGAAGAAGAGAGAAGGAGTTTGAATGTGTTTGAGATGAGGTGTCTGAGAAGTATGGTGGGGGTTACTAGGCTAGATAGAGTGAGAAATGAGGAGGTGAGGAGGAGAACAGGGGTGAAAAAGGAGCTGGGAGATAGGGTTGATGAAAGAATATTAGGATGGTTTGGACACATGGAAAGAATGAGTGAAGAAAGACTAGTAAAAGAGGTATGGAAGGCAGATGTGGAGGGAGTGAACATGAGGGGACGTCCTAGGATGAGGTGGATGGATGGGGTGAAGGGGGCTTTGGGGAAGAGGGGAATGTCTGTTGAGGAAGGAAGGGAGAGGACGGAAGACAGAGGTGAGTGGAGAATGGTTGTATATGGATAATGTTGTGATTGCATGAGGAGAAATGGGCGGGGGGGTGGGGGGTGAGGTAGTATGTGTGAGTAAATTTTGACGCAGCCCGAAGGGATTTCTCCCCGTCCTCTCCTTATATGCAAGGGGGGACGGAGAGGGGGGGTCGCCGATTAAATGAAGCGGCCTTGCTGTGGATGTGCTGTGTCTTGCGACACTGCTTCTGACCCAGGGCGGTGGGCAAGGTGCAGGGATGACCCGTCATCCAGGAGGTGCTCAGATGAGAGGGAGGGTGGGAGGGGTGTGGAGTGTATTTAGGGATGAAATGGGTGGGAGTGTTTTTATGCCTTTCCCTTTTTGGCTACCTCCCTTGAAAGGGGGAAAAAGCCTTGGTATATGTATGTATGTACTATTGTAGTAATTAACATTAATTATAATGAAATCCATAAAAAGGACTGTATTCGTCAACAAACTCATGTAAAAATGTTACTATGTCAAAATTGTATTCCTACTTTCTATCGGAAAGAAGGGATCAAAAACGTTTTTGATGTTTTGATGAGACTCACGTGGTCTGAGAGAGAGATGCCACGTAGGCACCCCAAGACAGCCAACCCAGGCTATTAATATCTTCGTCAAATTATCCCTTTTAAAAGGTAAGAGTTAAAGTCAGAACCAGTTATAAGAATTTACTTAAAGAGCCCACGTCCCATATAGAGAAAGGAAATGAGATGTAAAAGGGGAATACAAGTTACACGGATGCTGGCAATAACCCCATATCTTGTGTTGTTGCTACGTGTTTGGATAACCCTTTTCGATTCTCATAAATAGGTTATACTCTGTTGTAGGAGAAGTGATTTTTTTTTTTTTTTTTTTTGTGAAGGTCACGACATGGCTGCCGTATAGGGGGTTAGCCTACGCCTTACCTAACCTACCATAGAATAACCTAAAATCATTTGTACACTTTAAGTAGGGTAATTTAAAGAATTCTAAAGAGGCATATCCTATTTTATATTACAGGAAGAGGCATATCAACCTCATGTTACCTTGCTTTAGTCGTCTAAGGATTTCTTTTGCCTCACGAATCTTTCAGATACCCTACTCCATTTTCCTATTGACGTGTTTTTTTTTTTCTGAGGAAATTGTAATCTTACAGGGAACCAGTCTGGGAAACCAGAACTAGTCTCGGAACTGGTCTTGGAAACCAGTGAACCGGTCTGGAAGACCGGGTGGGACGCAAGTTCTCAATTCCCTCCCTTCCCCGGTTTGGGAAGCTTTTGGAAGAATGTTGGAAGAATAAAGGCAGTACAGAAGGTCGAGTTTCCTTTCAACCAAGAATGGAAAGTGGACTAGGACCCACCTACCCCATGTCCCAGGTCTTACCATACGACTAACCTGCAGACCAGTTCAACCTCTCATCCTTCGGTTTGTGTGATTGGCTGTCACGGAGTAGCGGAATAATCCTCGCTCCCTCCAAAAGATGTTGGCAATCTGTAGCATCTGAATTGTTGATCTATGTATATTACGCAATATTTTTTTCTCTCTTTTTTTTTTTCCTGTCGCGGTTCGCCCCGATACAGATGTCAAAGATATAAGAGATGTTAGAGCAGGGGCCACTGCCGTAGCATAGGTTTGAAGCGCAGATGTCGAAACAGTAGTATTTGGTGGAGAATCGTTGGCACTAATGTGAGATGTTACAAGGTTTTCGAGGATTTTCACCTTGCTTTTCAATTCAGTGTTTTCTGGTGTAAGATTCCGTACGGTCACTTCACCGGTACTTGATGCATGCTGTCGTTACAGGAGTAATTTTGAATTGTTATCTTTGAACGGCTCTGCTTCAATGACTTCTGATTTGAAACTAAAATATATAAGTACTGTATATCTCCCATTGAAAGTATTTTTTACTTGACCAATTACTTAAAGGAAACGAAAATACTGTGAATTAATTTCAAACAAACTGCATCCTCCTATTTCTCAGATTTTTTTTTCAGAAAGTCGTTTCTCAAAGATACACACCTACCAAGGCCTCCCTAGGGCTGGACTACCCCAAATGTGATACCATGCCCAGATGAACATCCCAATTGACATAAGTGCCACCAATTTCCTACCAAGAGTGACAACGAGATCTAATCCTACTACTTTTTAGATGTTTGGTTATTACAGTTGGTACATAGACTATTCCATATGAATAACAGGAAGCTTCCCGGAACAATAGATTTGTACGTAGGACGCATCGGTCATGATGGCAGCTTGTTACATTGGCCTTCCTCCTTCCTTAACCCTGTATTTCGAAAACATAATTAATTTTACAAAAATTAAGTTCTGTAATAGGCCCCCCCCCAAAAAATCTATTACGGGTAAATATCATTATTTGCAATTTCTTAAGCAAAACAGTATATCATAAAAGTATCTTCCTGACTGCATTCTGTCTAACTCACAACACATTTTTTTAGGAAGTATCGACACATTACACACTGCCAGCTTGTCAAGTGGTGTTAGGGCTACCTAGGAAAGAGAAAAAGAGTGCACCTGCCTGCCTGTGCACAGCGATCAGACGTCAGCAGCAATTTGTAGCAGACAGTCAGTATTTGCACAAGGACAGTCATACTTGCTAGGGCTACTCTCTAGAGTTGACTAGTTCTTATAATCCAACATAAAGTTGGATGGTTTTCATCTTGGCAGTTAACACTGCTACCCGCTCTTTCTCTCTTTGCCGTTTCCGTCTTTTCGTGGCTCTTCGGGATCCGCACGAGTCCTTGCTGGCTCGTGATACTCCTCGGTCGTCCGACCCGGCGAAATCTAGTAATAATATGTTGTAGTTTTGGGTGGTGTAGATCCCGTCCCCACTGGGCACACAGAGTGTCATTCCACGCGGCTGTCGCCAGTCACCACGGAACTGTGTGACCCCTATTGTATTGCTCCCTTTGGCTCTTTTGAGCACATCTTTTGTGTACCATGGGGTTTGTCCCCCACCACGACGTGCAGAATAGAGTCTTCAACTCCACCTCTGCAAACGAAAAACACTTTCCCAGATAAGGCTAGGCATGTTTTTCTCCACTCTGACCAGACATGATTAGCTGAATTCAATCCCTTTATTCTGAAGAAATGTCTGTCTTTTTATACTGATGATATCAACCAAGTTAGGAAACTTAGAAGCGGAGATCTCTAAGTTACCACCAACTCTGGGAAAGCTACACGCGACTTACTTAAGGCCAAGAAGCTTCATAACCTCAATGTTGTTACCTTCCTCCCTAGGTCACTCAACTCCTGCAGAGGAGTAATCCACTGCATAGATTTGATGACCATGGACGAGTCTCACACTCTCGAAGAAATGAAAAACGAAGGGATTCTAGATGTCAAATTCATAACGCAACTGGACCGGGAAAAGAACATGAGAGTGAACAGGCCCCTTATTATCCTCATTTTCAACTCGACAACCCTCCCTTACCATGTCAATGTTGGATACATCCATGTCTCAGTATGACAATATGTACCCAACCCTTTGCGCTGTAGTAAAGGGTTTTAGATACGGTCACCTTGCTAAGTTTTGTCATAGTCAAACGATCGTGTCAACTGCCCCTCTAACAACAATCATGCATTCACCTCCCGAGATTGTCCTACCTTCAAAATAAAAAAAGAAATTTGTACCAAGAAAGCAGATTGTGGCATCTCTTTCTACGAAGTACGTAAGCGTGTGATGGAAAGACAAGTTATCCCAACTAGTCCCTCCGGAGCAACTTCCTATGCTTCTGCAGTCAAGAAAACGTACAGAACCATCGAAACACAGACTGTAAGCAAGCACTCCGATAAGGACAAAGTTCTATACCCACCTACCAAACAAAGTACGCACTCGCATCTTTCTTCCCCGACTATCCCAGAGTTTCCACTACGTGTGCCTGTGGAAGAGGATGTTCCCATGGATGTTCCCATGGAGATCGCCGGCTCATGCAAACGACTATTAAGCCTGATATCCAGCCCAGACCGAGTATCGGGGGCAAAACACACCTCTCCCACTAAGGCCAAGAAATGAAGAAATCGAAGCAAATAAAAAAGAAATAAAATAAAAATAAAGATAAAAATCATCCAGTGGAATTGCCGAGGTATTAGAAGTAAAGTAAATTACCTATCTATTTTCAACTCTATAATCAACCCCTCAGTTATATGCCTACAGGAAACATTCCTAAATCTCAGTGTTTAATTAGAGCTGAAAAACTTTACCATCTATAGGAAGGACAGGTTCGCGTCTGGAGGGGGGTCGCAGTTGCTGCCAGCGACTGCCTTCCCCAAGCGGAGCCGCCACTATTCACAACCTTGGAGGCAGTCGCTGTCAAAACGAAAATACAGAACAAACTTGCGTCCATCTGCTCCATATATTTACCTCCCGACCATTTCCGCTACAGGAGGTAAATAACCTGACGAGACAGCTATCCCACCATAAACTCATAGTCGGAGATTTTAACTCCTACCATCACATATGAGGGAGTGATAGAATATGTGCTCGAGGGGAGCAGGTGGAGGCAGTTCTAAACATCAACAACCTGGTCCTCCTAAACACTGGTGATCCCACTCCTTTTTTTATAATTTTTTGTCATAATGTTCCATTTTTCTTCTACTGTTGTTTCTTCCTTGTATATTCCCTCCCAGATTTCTTTTTGAAAGATTTCTCTTATTTTATCAAAGTTTGTTTTTTCATACATCATTATTCCTTTTCTATGTTGTTCATTTCTTTTCATGTATTTTTCCTCATTTAGTTCTAGTTCAATCAGTATATTTTCACTTTTACTTATTGGTGTTTTATATTCAATCTTTTCCACTATTCTAGGTTCAGATGTGATTATTAGGTCCAGTCTCGATGGTTCTTCTTCATTTCTATACCTAGTGTTCTCCTCTATCCACTGTGTCATTGTATGGTCAATAATCATCTCAAGTAGAACATTTCCCCATGAGCAGTCTCCACCCTTTACTGTCATCTCTTCCCAGCAGACTTCTTTGCAATTAAAGTCGCCCATCAAAACTATTCTTCCTCCATCTTCCATTATCTCATTTAATGTTATCTTTGTGTCCTTTAACATACTTTTATGTTCACTCTCTTCCCACGAGGCTGTTTATGGAGGCACATAATTTATCACAAACTTTCTGTTCTTCTTATCTCTGTCTTCCACTTCGATCATAATCATCTCTACTGTATTCTTTCCATATGTGACACACCTCACGTTTATATCCTTGTTTTGTCTCTCTGTTTCTAATCCAATAATTATATGCGTCATGTCCTACACTGTTGGGTGGTAGTGGACCTTTTAATTTCGTTTCTACAATTCCCATTATGTCCGGTTCTTTTTCCTTCAGATAATCATTCAGCTCATTCAATCCTGTTATTAATCCATCTATGTTTGTGTAAGACACTCTTAGTTTTCTGCCACTTCCATTGTATTCTCTGTTTCCCTTTTGTTTTTGTCTAGTATTTCAAATTTCCTTACTTTCATATTCACTACTCTCCAATAGAATTTTTCTTTTTCTGACTCTGTTCTGTTCTCGTTTTTTTTTCTTAGCTTGTTGTCTTTTCATTTTTTCCTCCTCTCTTTCCTCTCTATTCATTTCCCGTTTTATCCATACCTTTTTATATTGTTCACTTGCTGCTAGTTTCCCTGTTTTTGATAAGATATTCTCTGCCGTCGTTTGAGACCTGAATTTAATATTAATTGGTCTGGACTTATTTGTACTATACTTTCCGAGTCTAAACTTCTCTTCAGTTTGTTTCATTATTTCAGGTTCATCTTCCTGAACTAATTCTAGTAATCTGCTTACTTTTTCATTTTCCTCGTTGATTCTTGTGGTTCTATCTGGGTTGTGTTTCTCTTCCATTCCTAATATAATTATACATTTCTTTTTATCTACTAAGTCTCTTACTATATTCTCCTTCTGTCTCATCACTTTAATAACTGAGTCTTCAGTTTGTTCTTTCATTTGCTGTTTAATTATGCCAGTAAATGGAACTTTACTGTTTTCTTGGATTGTCTTCCAACCCTTAGCTTCTTTAGCTATGGCCTCTTTGTTTTCTTTATCATTCCTCTTTAATTCCTCATTATCCTCTTTTACTTCTTTTAACTGTATTTTTAGTTCTTCTATTTCATTAGTTAAGTTTTTGTTCGCCTTCTCTAGTTCTTCTAATCTTTCAACCCTTTGCGCAATTTCTAACATTCTACCAAACCTAATCTCCTAATGTTCGGTCATTTGTTCAAGTTTTTGTTCTAGTCTTGCCAGTTGGGGGAGGTTGGTATCCGCCACCCCTCATTAAATCCCTGGAAATTATTATCTTCACCTTCTATTGTGCTGCTCATATCTATGTTTCTAATCTTTACATTTTTGATAGACCCTTCATCGTCACTAAATTGATCCGGCCCGCGTTTGTTTACATGGCGTCTGCCTGCCTGGACCAAGTCCTCTCCTTCCTCATTTCCTTCCATTTCCCTCAGTAATCCCTCCCCTTCTCCTTTTTCCTCACTTTCCCACTACACCACGAGCAATCCCCTTCCCTGCAAATACAATATGTACTTCCTTTGCGTTGAGATCCACGAAAATTTCATATTTTCTTCAGTACGTCAATCCTCACCGTCTGTCCGACGTAGGTGTGTGTGTGTGTGTGTGTTGTGTGTGTGTGTGTGTGTGTGTGTGTGTGTGTGTGTGTGTGTGTGTGTGTGTGTGTGTGTGTGTGTGTGTGTGTGTGTGTGTGTGTGTGTGTGTGTGTGTGTGTGTGTGTGTGTGTGTGTGTGTGTGTGTGTGTGTGTGTGTGTGCGTGTGTGTGTGTGTGTTTACCTAGTTGTATTTTACGGGAAGGGGAGCTATGCTCGTGGTGTCCCGTTTTTATATCTTATTTTATCTAAACTATTTCTAAATTCATGTATTGTTTTTCCACACACCACTTTCTTATCTAACTTGTTCCAAATGTCTATTACTCTGTGAGGAAAGCTATTCTTTTTCAGATCTCTTATATAGCTGTCTTTCTTGATTTTCTTTCCGTGTCCTCTTGTATTTCTTTCATCCCATTTTATTAGATCCCCTCTATCAATAATTTCTATGCCTTTCATGATTCTGTAAATAGTTATTAAATTTCCTCTCTCTCTTCTCGGCTCTACTGTCTATAGCTCAAGTTTTGCTAGTCTCTCTTCATATGATAGTTTTGAGAGTGTTGGTGCCAATTTTGTAATTGCTCTTTGTATTCTCTCAAGTTTTTTATACATTTTTTTTTTTTTTTTGTATTTGGTGACCACATCGTTGCTGCATATTCCAATCTTGGTCTTAGCAAAGTGATTAATATTTTCTTCACCATTTCTTCATCCAGGTATGTAAATGCTACATTGATTGTTCAATTAAAGTATAAGTTTCTCCAAAAATTTTATTTATATGTTTCTCAGATGACATATTATTCATAATAATGACTCCCAGGTCCTTATCATTTTCTACTCTTTTTTTATTCCTTCTTCTCCCAATTTATATGATCCTTTTATTCTGTTTTTGCTTTTTCCAAATTCCATTATACTACACTTTCTGGTATTGAACTCCATCTCCCACTTCCTACTCCATTCCCATACTTTATTGAGATCGCTCTGTAGTGACTCACAATTTTCTTCCATGTTCACTTTTTTTTTTTAACAGTTTTGCGTGATCTGTAAAGAAGCTCATGTAACTTTCAATTCCGTCATCCATATCATTAATATATATAGCAAACATTATTGGGGTCAAAACTGTTCCTTGGGGAACACCGCTTATTACTTCATCCCAATTTGAGTGTTTGTCTCTTATCACTACTCTCATTTTTCTTTCTTGCAAAAAGTCTTCCATCCATTTAAGCAGTTTGCCCTGTATTCCTCCTTTAGTTTCTAATTTCTTAAGTAACTTCTTATGTGGTACTTTGTCAAAAGCTTTTTTTAGGTCTAGAAATGCACAATTAGCCCATCCATCTCTTTCTTGTATTATATATATTAGCCTTGAATAGAAACATATTAAATTGGTGACGCATGATCGTCCTTGTCTGAATCCAAACTGCCTTGGATTTAGTACATTGTTTGTTTGTTTTTTCTAAATACTTTACCCATCTACTTTTAATAATTCTTTCAGAGATTTTTGCTAGTATACTTGTTAGAGAGACTGGTCTATAGTTTGTAAGGTCCTCTTTATTTCCCCCTTTATATATAGGTACTATATTAACTCTTTTCCAATCTTTTGGAACTTTTCCTTCTTTCAAGGAACTGTTTATTATGTTTTGTATTTTGACTACCTGTTCATTTCTGCATTCTTTTAAAATCCAGTTTGCTATTTCATCTGGTTCATGCGATTTTCTGACATCAAGATTACTCAAGTGTTTCATTATTTCGTTATTTGTTACTTCTGTTTCTTTCATAGGGGGGACTTTCTCCGATCTCTCCAGGTTGTATGTTCTCCCTTGTAAACACTGACTTAAAAGGCTTGTTCATAATTTCTGCCATTTCTATTTCCTCTGTGTATTCAACTCCTTGTCGTAATTTCTCCAATTCTTGTTTGTTTTTTAGTTTGTTGTTTACAAATCTGTAGAATAGTTTTGGTTGATCTTTACATTTTTCTATGACATCTTTTTCATGTTTTCTTTTTTCGTCTCTGCACACTTGTACATATTCATTTCTATAACTACTATATATTTTCCATTTTTCAGGTCTTTTGTCTTTCTTCAATTTGGCCCAAGCTTTATCTGTTTTGTCTTTCAACTCCTTACAATTTTTGTTGTACCAGCACTTTACATATTCTTTTTCTTGTTTTTTTTCTTGGGACATACTTTTCCACTCATTTTTTATCATCTTTTTTTTTCAAAATATCCCATTTCTCCTCTACTGTTGTATCTTCTTTGGGTATTCTTTCCCAGTTTTCATTTGAAAGAATTCTCTTATTTTATGAAAAAAAAATCATACATCAATCTTCCTTTTCTATATTGTTTATTTCTTTTCATGTATTTTTCCTCGTTTAGTTCTAGTTCTATCAATATGTGGTCACTTTTACTTATTGGTGCCTGGTATTCTATCTTTTCCACTATTTCTGGTTCTGATGTCATTATTAGGTCTAGTCTCGATGGTTCTTCTTCATTTCTATACCTAGTGTTCTCTTGAATCCATTGTGTCATTGTGTGGTCAATAATCATCTAAGTAGAACATTTCCCCATGAGTCTTCTCCACCCTTTACTGTCATCTCTTCCCAGCAGACTTCTTTGCAATTAAAGTCGCCCATCAAAACTATTCTTCCTCCATCTTCCATTATCTTGTTTAATGTTATTCTTGTGTCTTCTAACGTATCATTTATGTTCACTCTCTTCCCACGAGGCTGTTTTTGGGAGCACGTAGTTTATTACAAACTTTCTGCTCTTCTTATCTCTGTCTTCTACTTCTATCATAATCATCTCTACTCTATTCTTCACGTTTATATCTTTCTTAGTCAGGAACACAACTCCACCCCCTTGTTTTATCTCTGTTTCTAATCCAATAATTATATGCATTGTGTCCTATGCTGTTGGGTGGTAGTGGATCTTTTCATTTTGTCTCTACAATTCCCATTATGTCCGGTTCTTTTTCCTTCAGATACTCGTTCAGTTGATTCAGTCCTGTTATTAATCCATCTATATTTGTGTAGGACACTCATAACTTTCTGTTATTTCCAATGTATTTTCTGTTTCTTTTTTGTTTCTCTCTGTTATGGTCCATTTCCTCACTTTCATATTCACTACTCTCCAATAGAATTTCTCTTTTTGTGACTCCGTTCTGTTCTCGTTTTTTTTTCTTTAGCTTCTTGCCATTTCATTTTTTTCTTCCCCACTTTCCTCTTTATTCATTCCTCTTTTTATCCATACCTTTTTATATTGTTCACTTGCTGCTAGCTTCCCTGTTTTTGCTAAGATATTCTCTGCTGTTGTGACCTAAATTTAATCTTAATTGGTCTGGTCTTATCTGTACTACATTTTCCGAGCCTAAATTCTCTTCAATTTATTTCATGATTTCTGGTTCATCTTCCTGAACTAATTCTAGTAAACTGTTTACTTTGTCTTTTTCCTCTTTAATTCTTGTGGTTCTATTTTGGTTGAATTTTTCTTCCATTCCTTATATAATTATACATTTCTATTTGTCTGCTAAGTCTCTTACTATATTCTCCTTCTGTCTCATCACTTTAATAACTGAGTCTTCAGTTTGTTCTTTCATTTGTTGTTTAATTATGTCAGTAAATGCAACTTTACTGTTTTCTTGGATTTTTTCCAGCCCTGTGCTTCCTTTGCTATGGCCTCTTTATTGTCTTTATTATTCCTCTTTAATTCCTCATTCTCTTCTCTAACTTTTTTAACTGACTTTTTAATTCTTCTATTTCTAAAGTTAAGTTTTTGTTCGCCTTCTCTAGTTCTTCCAATCTTTCAACTCTCTGCGCAATCTTGGCTACGTTACCGAACCTGTATTCCCAATGCTCGGTCATATTATCAAATTTCTCCTCTAGTCTTGCTAATCGGGAGAGGTTGGTATCCCCCCCCCCACCCTCTTTAAATCCCTGGAAATTATTATCCTCACCTTCCATTGTGCTGTTCTTATCTATACTTCTAATCTTTACATTTGTGTTGATCCCGTCATCACCGAAATCATCATCATCGGTCCGTCTTTTGTTTACAAGACGCCTGGCCTCCTGGACCATGTCCCCCTCTTCCTCATTTCCTTCCATTTCCCTCAATAATTCCTCCCCTTCTCCTTCCCTATCACCCCCCCCCCCACTACACCACGAGCTCTTTCCTTCCCTACAAATGCAATAAGGCACTTTCTGGACGTTGAGATCCACGTAGATTTTTTTTTTGGGGGGGGGGACTCTAATTCTCGCCGTCCATTCGACGAAAGGGTGTGTGTGTGTGTGTGTTGAAGTATGTAAGACACATGAGCACGGGAACAAAAATAGGAGACATTGTTAAGAACAAGAACAAAGTTGAGGCCAACGGAGAAGAAAATAGTATCGTCTACAAAGTACAGTGTGGAAACTGCCCTATGAGCTACTATGGGGAAACCAGCAGAGGTATTAAAAAGCGGACAGTTGAGCACAAGAATGACGTCAAGGCACACCGAGTATCAAACTCGCTAGTGGTTTAGGTAGATACTTATGGCCGCTTACCAGACTGGGACAGAATAGAGGTGCTGCAGAAAGGACTTCCCAAGAGAAGAAAAATAACTGAAGCAGCTTACATCGCTTCCCATCCAAACAACAACCACTGCGATGGGTTTATTAAACTGACAAAAACGGCGAGCTGTTTGATACTTCGCGAAGCAGAGCGGAAGAGGACGAGAGGTCAGGCCAATCATGGTGGAATGCGGAGAGCTTCGGCGGGTATATAGGGTAAGAATTGTTTCAAGATGTACGTACTCTGAAGAAGTCCTGGTAAGGACGAAACGTCAGAATAAATCCCTAACGGTTCTCTGTGTATATCTCACTACCTTCTACTCATATGTATATATATATATATATATATATATATATATATATATATATATATATATATATGGTGTGTGTGTGTGTGTGTGCGTCTGTGTGTGTGTGTGTGTGCGTGTATGCGTGTATGTGTGTATATATATATATATATATATATATATGTGTGTGTGTGTGTGTGTGTGTGTGTGTGTGTGTGTGTGTGTGTGTGTGTGTGTATCCATATACATGTATCGGAAAATTTTCAAACACTGGACTCAGAGTAAAAGATTTACTACCGATAATTACCTTGTCGGGGTTCGTCTTCAGGGTTATACAATGTTAACAAAAAGGAATCAATTAAATAGGGTACCAGTGTTTCCTGGGACACGTCTCACCAGATTGAACAGAGTCTCACCAGATTGAACAGAGTTGCAGGTCTACAGAATTTCAGCATTGTAAAAAAAAAAAAAAAAAACGCCCTCATCCAAGAATATGAAGGGCCCCATACGTAACTAAGCAAATACGCATGTCTGGAACGATATGGAGAAAGAATTACAAAATTAGATAAAAGGGACACGAACAAGCTGTTACCAACATCCAAAAAGCTCAAAATGATAAAATCTCACTCCTGACAAAGTAGGCCGCCGACCATCGCTCCTTCGGTCCTTCCTGTCTTTCGCTCCTCTGTAGCTAAGATAGGATGAGGGCGTTTTTTTTATAATGGTTAAGTTCTGTAGACCTGCAACTCTGTTCAATCTGGTGGGACCTGTCCCAAAGAACACTGGTACATTACTTAATTGATTCCCTGTTGTTGACATTGTATAACCCTGGAGACGAATCCCAGACAGGGTTCGAAACGTTGGTAGTAAATCTGTTATTCTGAGTCCAGTGTTTGAAATGGTTCCAATAACATGACTTCGGACGCCAAATTCTACGAGCTGGTTGAGAATAATCTCCCTGTTAGTCACGTCGAAAACAATCTTGACATCAAGAAATGTTACCACAAGGGCACATCAGGTAGGGGGTGTGCTCCTCTATGGTAAGAAACTATATGACTACGATGGTAGCTTGTCCTGTAGTCGAAAGATAAGGCGAATGAGGGCACACGTTCGAGAACTTTGCAAAAAGAGATCAGTGAAATGGGCCTGAACTTGCCTGTGGTAGGTTTGAGGATGGGCACAATTGTACTAGATGTCCAGGCACGAGGTACATATCCCTTGCTAAAGCAAAGGTTGTATGGTTGCAACATGGGGTTTTGGGGGCTTTGAGGCAGGCAGAGGACTTGATAGGTGACGCTATCGTCCCCGGGAACTGATGCTTTATATGTGACAAGACCACGACGCAGTTCGTCCTCAGTGATGGGTTTGTCGTCATCTTCATCAGCCCGTAATAATGCGGCAATTAGACACAGAGTACGGATGTTCTTGTTGGAGAGCGCCTCTTGAATGGGGACGGGAAGTTGGTTAGCATGCTTTTCCTTAGACCGAGTATTTAGCAGGTCCTGTGCATGTTGGGTTGGGTTGTGGTGGAGAGCAATCGACGGTTTCTTTTTGATGACTTTGTTTATCAGGTGTCACATGAAGTCAACGCTGGTCTGGTGGTTGATGCTGTCATTATATTTCTTCTACAACTCGGTATAGGCAAACTTCTTAAGCGCAACGAGGTCATATATGGATGCTTGTTACTGAAAGAGATAGGCAGGTGTTGCCTGCCTCTAAAAGACGAGACCATCTCTCACAGCCATATTTTCCACATGTAAGATTCATTGATCCAGCTTTCAGGCGTGGACCTCGTGGTATCTTCTGATGTGTGGCCTTGTGATGTGACGGGTGTAAAAATCATGTGATGAAGCAAAAAGGAAAGACTATAGGTTCTCAGGTGACTGGAAATCAAATGCTGGTAGAAAAGTAAAGATGTAAGAGACGTAGTTGGGACAGTACTTTGGAGGAATGGAAATGTGGAGGTGGGTTTGAAGAAGAGTAGGTCCAAATGGTAGGGAGTACAAGAGTCTAAGTGCGATGTGGTTAGAGAAGAGCATCTGTATGGGAAAACACTTGATGTGTATCGGTAGTAGAGCAGATGTGATGTTGTGGTTGAGTGTGCCTCCTTGGGAGTGCGTGGCACCCCCAGTGGGTCAGTGAGTGAGGCGGTGGCGGCGGACGTACTCGAGAAGGGGCAGCCCACTACAGTCCGGGGATGGGGAGATACCTCCTGAGCAATGTTTTGGCTGTTAAAGTCCCCCATGTAGATCACACCGTGAGACTTGGGTGAGGGAAGAGCAGAGAGATTGATCTTTCCCATTGCCTATGGATATATCAAAGAGTTGAAATATACATGTTATTATGGGTAGATCAGCGCAAGAGTTGATGGGAAGATGGAAGAATGAATGTAACTCAAAAGGACGTTCCTGACGTGATGGACATAGGAGACTTAGGCTGAAGGATAAAAAAAAATCCAGATATTTTACAGTTTATTCATATTCTCGATAATTTAAGATTTTTTTCTCAGTTACATATGACAAAATCATAATTGTTTTCAGGTATTTGTTTACTACCCACCTAAACTATTTAATTTGTAAAACTATGAACACAGATTTCTCATGCAATATGAAATATGTGGCAATTTTTAATCAATAACACACATCACAGCTCCTCTTTGGCAGATCTCTGCAGTGCTCGTCGAAAGTTCTGAAATACAGGGAGGTCCAGCCAAAAGCTCCGACGCTAGAAAAAAAAAATAGAAAAAATATATAAATACATATATATACACACACACATATATATATATATATATATATATATATATGTATATATATATATATATATATATATGTATATATATACATATATATATATACATATATATGTATACATATATATATATACGTATACATATATATACACATATATACACATACATATATATATATATATATATATATATATATATATAATGTATACATATATATATATATATATGTATACATATATATTATATATATATTGTATAAATATATATATATATATATATATATATATATACACATATATATATATACCGTATTTTCCGGCGTATAGTGCGCGACTTTTTTCCGTTGGAAGGCCCTAAAAAGGGGGGGTTGCGCGTTATCCGGTGGTGTGCATTTTCTACGGCCTACGACAAAAATTCTGCGGCTGTGTGTGTAATTTTTTCACAACAACGTGACGGTGTTGGCCGTCACAAAGTCGGGAGGCATACTTCTCCGTGACGTTCCGTGAGAACAAGAAGAACAGCCATGGTGACATGAAAGAATACGCCAGCATGGGCTACCGTATATAAATATTTGGTAAAGGTAGGTATCTATCGAATCTTATTTTTCATGTTTAAATAGGCCTAAACACCATGAAACATGATCAATATTCATGATATTTGCCCATGTTCACAGCATTCTAGTTTGAATATTTATGTTGGCTTTGTTGCTTCACTTTAGGTATGGTACAAATTCCGTTGCGGCCGTTCATAAACTCGTGTCAAACACCTGACTACAACACTCTCTTTCGGGAGTTATATTAACTAAACGTCACCTCGATGAGAGACTGTCCTATTTCACCACAGTCATTGCAGGTTCAAAAGCTAAAACGAAACAGTCTGTAGTTTGTTTCAGTATTGAATAAAAAAAATGGTAAAGACGAATTATTTCCTCAAGATACAAAATGAAAATTTTCTGTAAAAATCCCAAAATTTTTCTGTATATTTTACTTTCAATAAACTTTTTTTTAGATCATATTTCCTACAAACTATTTAAGCTACAAAGTAATAAGGGACCAACGCACAACATTAGTCATATACCGGTACATGTAGTTCCGACTTTTTCTTAGTTGTGTCCTGATTGGTGCCTAAACTGACACTTATTTAGTGACAAATCAACAGATTTCCCAGCGGTGGCTCTAGCCAATGAAAAATACTTCTCCATGTAAAACTGCGTTATAGACAAATGCGATCGGGCATGCGCATTATACGTCGGTGCGCGCTATCTGTGTACTGAGATAACGAAGTGCATGGGTGCGCATTATAACCCGATGCCCATTTTAAGCCGGAAAATACGATATATATATATATATATATATATATATATATATATATATATATATATATATATGTACATACATACATATACATATGTATTGCAGAAACCACCGGGCAATTGAAAAAAAAATACCAAATGTTTTCGTCTATTAAGACATTTTCATAGGTACAGAAAAGCAATACAGAGACAATATATACATAAGAAGACAGAGGATATTCGGAAAGGTCCCATGTTACAAATTATCACACAGAATCTTGTCAATAATAAATTTTTCCAATTCAAATAAACCCAACCTCAAGTTCGTATCATTTCCGAAATTTATCTTTATGAAACAAGATTCAATAATATTTCTTTCTACAATATTATTAAAAGAAGTAATTACTTTTGAATTTCCCCAGTCAATATTATGACCATAATCCCATTGGTGGACAAATAATCCACTTGACACTTGCCCCGTTCTAATACTATATTTATGTTGGCTTATTCTTTTATTTAAACCTTTGCCTGTTTGGCCTATGTAAATAGAATCACAGATTTTACATAGTACGCTATAAATACACCCTTCTTTACTTCTCGGAGAATTTTTGATTAAAAAGCTCCTAGTGTTATTATTGTTTTTAAATACTACCTGGATACCAAATTTATTAAAAATGGTAGGAAGATTGATTAAACTGTCATGGTATGGAATTGTTAACATATTTTTATAATTAAACTGTTTGACCTGCGAAGTATTAAGAAAATATTTCCTAGCTTTGATTTTTGTCTTCTCAATCAGATGTTTTGGATATTTTGGTATCCAGATAGTATTTAAAAACAACAGATAGTATTTAAAAACAACAATAACATTAAGAGCCTGTTATTTATAAATTCTTCAAGAAGTAAAGAAGGTTGCATTTATAACATACCATGTAAAAACTGTGATTTTATTCATATAGGCCAAACAGGCAAAGGTTTAGATAAAAGAATAGCCCAACATAAATATAGTATTAGAACGGGGCAAGTGTCCAGTGGATTATTTGTCCACTGAAGGGATTATGGTCATATATATATATATAGTATATACTGTATATATATATATATATATATTATATATATATATATATATATATATATATATATATATATATATATATATATATATCACATGTATATATATGTATATATATATATATACATATATATATATATATATATGCAATAAAAACACTAGGAGCGTGTGTTCACAAATGCGTAAGTAACCACTAGGAAAAGTAAACTAACGAAGCAGAGGCTTTTGTATAATCACATCTTCAGTGCAGATACAAAGAAGGAATGATAAAATGAAGAAACAAGGTACAGAATATATGACTGAGTGAGACATAGTGAAGAGGGCAATCGGGGAGGTAGTGGAAGAAGTACACGTGACGAACGTTTGAACCGTCCTGGTAACCAACAAGTATGGGACAGCTGCTCATAATTTATATCATAATTTAAATAACTGAAATTTCATGAGAAATATAACTATCTAATTTGTTAAGATTAGTTTAGACCTCATTAACAAAGTAAGGTAAAACCAGATTATGAATTTAAATTGGTAAGTTATGATATTGTTAGTTTATTCATGAAAGTTCCTTTGGATGACCTTTTAATCTATCTAAAAGAAGAGTTAAATAAGCACGATTTACCATTACCTTCAGGCACCTTAATTGAACTGATCAAATTGTGTGTTAAAGATTGCAAATTCCAATTTATATATGGAGTTTTTTAAACTAAAATTTTAAGTAAGATCATTCCCCCCAACATGACATGGATGCGGTACATTGATGACATCCTATGTCTGTGGCCCATTCAAAATAACGTATATGATTTTTTATGTAACTTAATAATTTGGTCAGTTCCATCAAGTTCACGGTGGAGATAGAGAGTGAAGGTATTTTGCCTTTCCTTGATTGTAATATCTACCGCCGTGAAAGTGTGTTGAAGTTTAGTGCATATCGCATACCAACTAATGTTTGTTCATATATAAACTATTATTCCTCACACCCTGATGGCGTAAAGCAATTTGTTTTTTTCTTCGATGTTCCTCAGGGCCCTATGCATTTGCAGCTCAGAGTACATCGATGATGAAATAAGATGTATTTACGACATTGGTACTAGGCTACAATACCCCACACATGTTCTTGACACAGCTTACAATCGTGCTAAAAGGACATTCTATAACCTTAGGTCAACTCAAACTTTCAATATGAATAACTTGCTAATTCTACCGTACCAAGAGAACCTGCAAAACATTCCAAATATTTTACGTAATTTTAACATTAATGTAGTTTTTAACAATAAGAACACTGTAAGACAATTGCTCATAAATAATTCTGTCAATAGTGATAAAGGGTGTGTGTACAAAATACCTTGTAAATCATGTGATCAGTTTTTTGTTGGTCAGACTGCTAAAACACTCAAAACACGAATCAATCAACACAAGAAATATGTTAGAGAGGGAAACCAATCTAGCGGTATATTCAACCACATGAAAAATTTTAACGACCCAGTTGACTGGGATAACGCTAAACTCATCACGTACAACAACAACATAACAGAAAGAAATTTTATTGAATGCAGTTTGATCAAATCTAGTAAGGGAATAAATGTTAATCTCCATCAAGGTTTGTACAAATTAGATAGTTATATTTCTCATGAAATTTCCAAATTATTTAAATTATAATATAAATTATGAGCACTTGTCCCATACTTGTTGGTTACCAGGACGGTTCAAACGTCCGTCACATGTACTTCTTCCACTACCTCTCCGAGTGCCCTCTTCACTATGTCTCACTCAGTCATATATTCTGTACCTTGTTTCTTCATTTTATAATTCCTTCTTTGTATCTGCACTGAAGATGTAAATAAACGAAAGCGCTCTGCTTCGTTAGTTTATTTTTCCTAGTGGTTATTTATGCATATATATATATATATATATATATATATATATATATATATACATATATATATATACATATATATATATATGTATATACATACATATGTATATATATATATATGTACATATATTATATATATATATATATACATATATATACATAGATATATGTATATATATACATATATATATATACATATATGTACATATATATATATATATACATATATATATATACATATACACATATATATATATATATACATATCATATATAATATATATATATATATGTATATATATATATATTTTTATTCAACAACAAACACCTTTTAATTCCATGCCATCGCAATCGAGACTGAAGAATCGCTCGATGGAGACATTAATTCGATTGCGATGGCATGGAATTAAAAGTTGTTTGTGGTTGAATAAAAATATCAATTGATCGCTGGGAACCATTCAGTGTAGATGTATGTATATATATACATATATGTATATATATGTATATATATATATATACATCTGACAAGGTCAAAAGTGAACACATGTGGAGTTATCAGGGAACCTCTGGACACTGTCTCGATAAAGTCCTTAACATCACAGGCCACAAGAGGTTCCTCGGCGCTGAAGACCACATCGTCCGCGCACTTCGTCTCAAGCCACCCCGCCACATAGGCCGCATTGCACTCTTCATTCACAGTCAGTGTCACATCGTGGTGCACCTCTTAATAGAGGCTGCATCCTCTAGGTCAGTTGCAGTCCCCAAGTAGGTATGTTCCTTCGACACAGGGTGGACATCGATGGACTGGAGGTTTACGGCAGCATATCTCGTGAGCCGCTGCTTGCATGCGGAGAACACATCTCCAGTGGCCATGAAAGAGTTTGCACCAGTTGATTGACGGTAGACTGAGAACTCCCCCTCAAGCCGGTCACTCTGGATCTCACGCAGCAGGACATAATGGAATTCAGCATTTCTGAACAAGTAGCGACAAACGGCAATAAGTCCCTGCATAGTCTGCACTAGTGCATTCTTTGTGGCATGGGTGAAACACTTGATTCGATTTGCTCCATGGCCTGAAGAAGCCTCTTGGAAAATCAACAGGAAAGTCTGCAGGCTGGTTGACTGGGGATCCTGTACAGCTTGAGATGGATTGTTCATGCGCTGATCTTGCCCCCTTCCCAGATACCTTCACTAAATTCCACCATTTGAAGATGATTTGGATGAACTTAGCAGTGTCATGACATCCTCTGAGCTTCAATGAAGCCATAACCTTTTCATCGAAAACCTTCAAGACATGCTGCATATTTTGTAGTTAAAGTCGTGAGGGGTTGACAGTAAATGTAGTGAGGGGAGTAGTCTTCAGAATACTGCCTTTCTCTGACTCGTACAGTTCCTTGACGTCAGCAAATGATGCTGTTGTCTTATTGTCAAGACTGATCTTCTGGCACTTCTCAATGATCCAGTTGTTGCGGATGCACTTCGGAAGATGCAAAGTGTCAAAAAGGAGAAACCAGACACGCTCTTTGTCAAGAGGATGCTTGGCTGTGGCATGGCAATCACTCGGAAAATCAAACAGCTTACAGTACAGCTGGTTTATCTTGTGGTTATCTGTGATAGACCCGATGACATGCCCACCTGCCCTCTCAACATCAGCTGCCGCCTCCACACGCTCAAGCTGGTATGCTGCTGTAAGCTTGTGAACGGATGTCACAGAAATCATAATACTAGGTCCTCTGTGCAGTGACTTCATCATAATACATAGCATAGAAGTGGCCTTGCAGTCTGGCTTGTTCACTGCCATGCCACTCAGAACCCCACCAAAAATGCAACAGTTAGCCGAATCTGTACTTCATCTATCAAGAGAAATACATTCTTCTGCTGCAGTGTCTTCACTTTGGCAAATATTTCCCTCATCACCTGATCCTTGTCAATAGATGAAGTGATGTACTGCAGCTTCCGTTTGCTTGGCAGTACCAAAAAAGTCTCTGAGCTGTTCATAGCTACATTTGGGGTATGATTCAAGAGCAAAACAATAATCCTTCATGGAAAACTGTTTCTGTTATAAAAGTTCCAACTGACGTGTCAAAAATACCAGCTACTTCTCATTCTCGGTGTTCACACAGGCTGATGTGTGGGTTTGAAGAAGAGTGACAACAATCTCAATCTTTTTATCAAACGGGATGTCATAGTTAATTGCTAAGCGCACAGCTTCGGCGAACTGACCATACGACCTCAAACCATTGTTGGGATGAAGTGTCTTACCCAGTGGTACACTAATGCCCTTCTTGAATGCACGGCAGATCAGTGGGCTACACAACGTGGGCGTGTTTTCGACAGTCACAGACAGTCTGCACTCACTGAAATTTTCTGTCATGAACAGACACACTAACCTTTCTTCCGACCTTGAAATAATTAAGTTCTTATACTGCTTCTGTAGGTCACGTTCAGGTTTAAAAGCATCAAATGAAGTAATCGTATCTTTCTGAGGAAAATGCCTCAGTTGCTTGTCTTCGGCCTTCGCCAGGCGAGGAACAGGTTTTGAAGATGGCAGACATGAAGCAGGCACATTGAAGACACTAGGAGGGATCGTAAGTCGCGAAGAACCACCAAGCAATTTGATAGAGAGAGGGTTAGGACCCCAGTGTTTCTCACAAATGAAAAATCTGTCAGAATCAACAACGAAGTTCTTATATGGTGGCAGCACATCAAGCCACTTCTGTTATATATATATATATATATACATATATATATATATATATATATATTATATACATATATAAACATATATATATACATATAAATACATATATATATAAATATATATACATATATATATACATATACATATATATATACAACACACACACATATATATATATATATACATATACATACATATATATATATACATACATATATATATATACATTACATATATAAACATATATATACATTATATATATACATATATATACATATGTATATATACATATATATATATATATATATATATTACATATATATATATTTATATATATATACATAATATATATATATATATATATTTATATATATACATAATATATATATACATACATATATATATATACATATATGCATATATATATATATATATATGCATATATTTTGATATATATAAAATATATATATACATATATATATATGTATATATATATGTATGTATATATATGTATATATATGTATGTATATATATGTATATATATATGTATATATATATGTATATATATGTATATATATGTATATATATGTATATTGTATATATATGCATATATGTATGTATATGTATATATATTTATATACAGGGTGCGGCAACATAACTTCCTTTTTCCAAAAGGCAATAAAACAAGATGTATAAATCAGAAAGGTTTTAATTTTGTTTCATAATTATAGTACATATTTAAAGTTTTGTTTTACACAGTTTTGAAAATCATATCAGGTAGGTGACGTCCCCCATTGTCCATACACTGCATATACCGATTTCGGGTGTTTGCCATGACCCTCACCAGCGTATCAGCGGGTATATTGGCAATTTCTTCTCGGATGTTGGCCTTCAAGTCTGGTAGGCTTCTCGGGCGGTTGACATAAACACGGGATTTCAAATATCCCCACAAATAAAAATCACAAGGGGACAAATCGGGGGAACGGGCTGGCCACTCCAACTCGCCCCTTATTGAAATGAGGCGCTCCGGAAAATGTTCCCTCAAAACAGCCATCGATGCCCTTGAAGTGTGAGCCGTTGCTCCGTCCTGTTGAAACCAAATATCCCCTAGGTCCAATTCTTCAATTCGTGGAAAAAAAAAAAATTCCTCCAACATGTTTACATACCGGTCTGAATTTACTGTCACTGTGACCTCATTTTCTTCAAAAAACCAAGGACCAACAATTCCAGTGGAGGAAATTGCACACCACACTGACTTTAGGTGAATGCAAAGGCCTTTCATGCAATTCATGGGGATTGGTGTCAGCCCAGTAGCGCATGTTTTGTTTGTTGACGCATCCAGTCAAATGAAAATGTGCTTCATCACTAAAGTAAACAATAGCGTCTTCAGGAACGTTTTCGAGAAGTGCCTCACATGCGTTCCTTCGTGAAGTGAAATCACGTACGGAGAGTTCCTGCACAATCGCCATCTTGTAAGGATGGTAATGAAGGTCATCGTGAAGTATTCGCCTCACTGAACGATCAGAAAGTCCAAGGGCAGAGGCATGTTTGCGCGCAGAACGCCGTGGGGATTGCAAGACTGAAGCTCTCACTGCCTCAATGTTCTCAGGTGATCTGATGGGCCGAGGTACTCCAGTTCTTCGACGTGTAGTACTCCCAGTTTGCCTGAACGTAGTGACCCATGTAACCATTGAGTTCCGGTCCGGAACTGGGCCTCTCAGGGCTACATTGAAACGATTTCGAAAGGAGCGCTGGGTTGCTATAACTGACTGACGATTCTAAAAGTAAGCTTCGACGGCAAACGCACGCTCCTCACTACTACAACGCATGATAGCGACTGACTGTATTTCCAAGAAAACTTTCAGAACGGCCCTGTCAAATGAAACCACGCCCACCCCGCTACTACTTCTACAGCCAGATTGCCACGCATTATAAAAAAGGAAGTTATGTTGCCGCACCCTGTATATGGGTAGAATGCCTGGAAGAAGACCCAGAGGGTGACCTCGAATGAGATAGATAGATGGAGTGGATGCGGAGATAGACAGAAGAGGAATAAATCAAATAACCTGGATGGAAGCAGCTCAGGCCCGAAGGGTATGGAGAAGATTACTGTTGGCGGACCAGAATCTACACGAGGTTCAAGATCCAATGGAGGAAGGATATATATATATGTATATATATATATATATATTTATATATATATATATATATACATATATATATATACATATATATATATACATATATAGATATACACATATATATATACATATATATGTATATATATACATATATACATATATATATATACAGTACATACATACATACATATATATATATACACATATATATACATATATATACACACATATATACATATACATATATACACACACACACATATATATATACATATATATACACATATATATATACAAATATATTATATATTAATATATATATATACATATATATACACACACATATATATATACATATATACACACATATATACATATATAAATATATATACACGCATATATACATATATATTTAAGATTATTTCAGACAAATGAGAGAGAATGTGTGTGGGGAAGGGCAAACGAAGATGTGTTAGGAATAGAGTTTATTGTCCTCACGTTGGGACCAACTTGGTCTTCTTCTGTGGACTACAGCATTACAGACGGATCACAATTCTTATATTCGTAGTGAGAGGGAACCCGACAAGGTATGAGCGTCATGTTTTCCCTTTGGCTAACGATTTAATTATTAGGACACTTGCTGCTTTCGAGAGGCATTTAAATCCGTCTCTGTCGTTGTTGTTCTTGTTGGTGGCGATATGTGGAAGCTGCACATATCGCCACCAACAAGAACAACAACGACAGAGACGGATTTAAATGCCTCTCGAAAGCAGCAAGTGTCCTAATAATTAAATCGTTAGCCAAAGGGAAAACATGACGCTCATACCTTGGCGGGTTCCCTCTCACTACGAATATAAGAATTGTGATCCGTCTGTAATGCTGTAGTCCTCTGAAGAAGACCAAGTTGGTCGCAACGTTAGGGCAATAAACTCTATTCCTAACACATCTTCGTTTGCCCTTCCCCACCCACATTCTCTCTCATACATATACTGTATATATGTGTATATATATATATATATATACATATGTATGTATATATATATATACACATATATATATGTATATATATATATATACATACATATATATACTTATATATATATATTTCTATATATATGTATATATATAAATATATAATATATATGTATATATATACAGGTTTAATTAAACACGACAGCATTCTGGAAGTTATTTGTTTTCTTTATTTTGTTTTTAATTTTCCTAATTATACTCTTCCCTTAGGGAAAAAAAAATCAATAACTTCCACAATGCTGCCATATTCAATCAGATTTACATTAAAGAAAAACCTGCTAACAATATATATATATATATATATATATATATATATATATATATATCCATATATATATATATATACAGTATATATATAATAATAATAATGATAATAATAATAATAATAATGATGATAATAATAATAATAGAAGTAATAATAATAGTAATAATAATGATGATAATAATAATGATAATAATAATAATAATAATAATAATAATGATAATAATAATAATAATAATAATAATAATAATAATGATAATAATAATAATGATAATAATGATAATAATAATAATAATAATAATAATAATAATAATAATAATAATAATAATAATAATAATAATAATAATAATAATAATAATAATAATAATAATCATAATAATAATAATAATAATAATAACAATAATGATAACAATAATAATAATAATAATACACACACTCACACACACACACACACTTTCAACGAACGGACGGCTTGAAGAACGTTCTGAAGAAAAGTGCAGATTGTGGATCCCAACGCAAAGAGAAGTGCCTTTTTGTATTTGCAGGGTGGGGGGAAATTGCTCGTGGGGTAGTGGGAAAGTAAGGAAAGAGGAGAGGGGGAGGGATTGCTGGGGAAATGGAAGGTAATGAGGAGGTGGAGGAATTGGCCCTGACGGGCCGCCGAAAGGTGGACAAGCGACCGCAAGACGAGCTGGATGATGAAAACATGTATATTAGGAATGTGATGATTTTTGTTATAGATAGGAGCAATACAGTAGAAAGTGATGAGAATATTTTCAAGGGATTTAAAGAGGGTGGGGGGGACACAACCCCCCCCCCGACTGACAAGACTAGAAGAGAAGGTCGATAAGATGAACGAGGACTTGGAGCGTAGGTTCGGTAATGTTGACAGTATAATTCGAAGAATAGAAAAATTGGAAGAACTAGAGAGGGCGAACAAAAACTTAACTAAGGAAATTGAAGAATTAAAACAACAGTTAAAAGAAGTACAAGATGAGAATAAAGTCTTAAAGGAGAATAATATGGAGAACACGGCGGGTTGGAAAAAAAATCATGAAAATAGCAAGGTTGCATTCACTGACATAATCAGACAGCAAATAAATGAACAAACTGAAAACTCAGTTATTAAAGTGATGAGACAGAAGGAGAATATAGTAAGAGACTTAGCAGACAAAAAGAAATGTATAATTATATTAGGAATGGAAGAGAAACATAACCCAGATAGAACCACAAGAATCAAAGAGGAAAATGAAAAAGTAAGCCAATTACTAGAATCAGTTCAGGAAGATGAACCAGGAATTATGAAACAAATCGAAGAGAAATTTAGACTCGGAAAGTATAGCACAGACAAGACCAGACCAATTAAGATTAAATTCAAGTCACAAACAACGGCAGAGAATATCTTATCCAAAACAGGGAAACTAGCAACAAGTGAACAATACAAAAAGATATGGATAAAAAGGGAAATGAATAAAGAGGAAAGAGAGCAAGAAAAGCAGAAAAGACTGGAAGCTAAGGCAAAAAACGAGAACAGAACGGAGTCAGAGAAAGAGAGATTCTATTGGAGAGTAGTGAACATGAAACTAAGGAAGTTCGACATACAAAAGAAAAACATAATGGAAACAGAGAACACAATGGAAGTGGCAGAAAACTAAGAGTGTCTTACACAAATATAGATGGATTAATAACAGGATTGAATGAGCTGAATGATTATTTGAAAGAAAAAGAACCAGACATAATGGGAATTGTAGAAACAAAATTAAAAGGCCCACTACCACCCAACAGTGTAGGACATAATGCATACAATTATTGGATTAGAAACAGAGAGAAAAAGCAAGGGGGTGGAGTTATGTTCCTGACTAAGAAGGATATAAACGTGAAAGGTGTCATATATGGAAAGAATACAGTAGAGATGATTATGATAGAAGTGGAAGACAGAGATAAGAAGAGCAGAAAATTTGTGATAAATTATGTGCCTCCAAAAACAGCCTCATGGGAGGAGAGTGAACATAAAAGTATGTTAGAGGACACAAAGATAACATTAAATAAAATAATGGAAGATGGAGGAAGAATAGTTATGATGGGCGACTTTAATTGCAAAGAAATCTGCTGGGAAGAAATGACAGTAAAGGGTGGAGACGACTCATGGGGAAACGCTCTACTTGAGATGATTATTGACCACACAATGACACAATGGATACAGGAGAACACTAGGTATAGAAATGAAGAAGAACCATCGAGACTAGACTTATTAATTACATCTGAACCTAGAATAGTGGACAAGATTGAATATAAAACACCAATAGGTAAAAGTGACCACATATTGATTGAACTGGAACTTAATGAAGAAAAATATATCAAAAGAAATGAACAATATAGAAAAGGAAGAATGATGTATGAAAAAACAAACTTTGATAAAATAAGAGAATTCTTTCAACAAGAAAACTGGGAAGAAATATACAAAGAAGAAACATCAGTGGAAAAGAAATGGAATATTTTGAAAAAAAAATTACAAAAAAGGAGTGGAAAAGTATGTCCCAAGACAAAAACAAGAAAAAGAATATGTAAAATGCTGGTACAACAAAAGTTGTAGAGAGTTAAAAGATAAAAGAGACAAAGCCTGGACCAGATGGAAAAAAGACAGAAAACCTGAAAAATGGAAAATATATACCAGTTATAGAAATGAATATGTACAAACATGCAGAGAGGAAAAGAGAAAATATGAAAAAGACGTCATAGAAAAATGTAAAGATCAACCAAAACTATTCTACAGATTTGTAAACAATAAACTGAAAAACAAACAGGACTTGGAGAAATTAAGACAAGGGGGAGTTGAATACACTGAGGAAATGGAAATGGCGGAAATTATGAACAAACATTTTAAATCAGTGTTTACAAGGGAGAACATACAACCTGAAGAGATTGAATGGAAAGAGAAAGTCCCCCCTATAGAAAAAATAGAAGTATCAAAGAATGAAATATTGATACAATTGAGTAATCTTGATGTCAGAAAATCACATGGACCAGATGAAATAGCAAATTGGATTCTGAAAGAATGCAGGAATGAACTGGCAGACAAAATACATAGCATAATAAGCAGTTCCTTGAAAGAAGGAAAAGTTCCAGAAGATTGGAAAAAAGCAAATATAGTACCTATATATAAAGGAGGAAATAAAGAGGAACCTACCAACTATAGACCAGTCTCTCTAACAAGTACAATAGCAAAAATTTGTGAAAGAATTATTAAAAATAGATGGGTAAAATACTTGGAAAAAAACAACGTACTAAATCCAAGGCAATTTGGATTCAGACAAGGACGATCATGCGTCACCAATTTAATATGCTTCTATTCAAGGCTAATAGATATAATACAAGAAAGAGATGGATGGGCTGATTGTGCATTTCTAGACCTAAAAAAAGCTTTTGACAAAGTACCACATAAGAAGTTGCTTAAGAAACTAGAATGTGAAGGAGGAATACAAGGTAAATTACTAAATTGGATGGAAGACTTCTTGCAAGAAAGAAAAATGAGAGTAGTGATAAGAAATCAACACTCAAAATGGAATGAAGTAATAAGCGGTGTCCCGCAGGGAACAGTCCTGGCCCCAATAATGTTTGCTATATATATTAATGATATGGATGAAGGAATTGAAAGCTATATGAGCTTCTTTGCAGACGATGCAAAACTACTGAAAAGAGTGAAAACTGAAGAAGATTGTGAATCACTACAGAGAGATCTAAATAAAGTACAGGAATGGAGTAAGAAGTGGGAGATGGAGTTCAATACAAAAAAGTGTAGTATAATGGAATTTGGAAAAAGCAAAAACAGAATAACAGGATCATATAATTTGGGAAAAGAAGGAATAAAAAAAGTAGAAAATGAGAAGGACCTGGGAGTCATTGTTATGAATAATATGTCACCTGAGAAACATATAAATAAGATTTTTGGAGAAACTTATAATTTAATAAGAACAATCAAAGTGGCATTTACATACCTGGATGAAGAAATGGTGAGGAAAATCCTAATCACCCTGATAAGACCAAGATTGGAATATGCAGCAACGATATGGTCACCAAGTACAAAAAAATGTATAAAAAAACTTGAAAGAATACAAAGAGCAATTACAAAATTGGCACCAACACTCTCAAAACTATCATATGAAGAGAGACTAGAAAAACTTGAACTACAGACACTAGAGCAAAGAAGAGAGAGAGGAGATTTGATAGCTATTTACAGAATCATGAAAGGCATAGAAATTACTGATAGAGAGAATCTGATAAAATGGGATGACAGAAATACAAGAGGACACGGAAAGAAAATAAAAAAAGACAGCTATAGAAGAGATTTGAAAAAGAACAGCTTTCCACACAGAGTAATAGACAGTTGGAACAAGTTAGATGAGAAAGTGGTGTGTGCAAAAACAATACATGAATTTAATTTTTTTTTAGATAAAATGAGAAATGAAGACGGGACCCCACGAGCATAGCTCCCCTTCCCGTAATATACAACTAGGTAAATACAACTAGGTAAATACACACACACACACTTCAGCGAATGGACGGCTTGGATGACGTTCTGAAGAAAACTGAAGTCTGTGGATCCCAACGCAAAGAGAAGTGCCTAGTGTTTTTGCAGGGTGGGGGGGAAATTGCTCGTGGAGTAGTGGGAAAGTAGGGAAAGAGGAAAAGGGGAGGGATTACTGAGGGAAATGGAAGGAAATGAGGAGGGAGTAGACTTGGCCCAGCCAGACAAGCGAAAGGTAAACAAAAGACTGAGTGAGGATGAAATGTCTAATAAAAATGTAAAGATTAGAAGTATAGAGAGGAGCAATACAGAAGAAAGTGACGAGAATATGTTCCAGGGATTTAAAGAGGGTGGGGGGGACACAACCCCCCCCCACCCCCCCACCCCCCCGACTGATAAGACTAGAGGAGAGAGTTGATAAGGTGATCGAGGACTTGGAACGTAAGTTAGGTAATGTAGACTCCATTTTCCAGAGAATTGAAAGGTTGGAACAACTAGAGAAGGCTAACAGAAACTTAACTGAAGAAATAGAGGACCTAAAAAGACAGTTAGGAAATGTAAAGGAGGAGAATGAGAGATTGAAGAAGAATAGTAATGAAAACACAGAGAAAATAGCTACAGAAGCTAAAAATTGGAGAACAACCCAAGAAGGGAATAAGGTTTCATTCACTGACATAGTCAAACAGCAATTGAAAGAACATAATGAAGACTCAGTTATTAAAGTGATGAGAGAGAAGGAGAATATAGTAAGAGAATTAGCTGACAAAAAGAAATGTATAATTATATTAGGAATGGAAGAGAAACATAACCCAGATAGAACCGCAAGAATCAAGGAGGAAAATGAAAGAGTAAGCAGTTTATTAAAATTAGTCCAGGAAGATGAACCAGAAATTATAAAGGAAATTGAGGAAAAATTCAGACTCGGAAAATATAGTACAGATAAGACCAGACCAATTAAGATTAAATTCAGGTCACAAACAATGGCAGAGAAAATTCTATCCAAGACAGGGAAACTAGCAACAAATGATCAATATAAAAAGGTATGGATAAAAAGAGAAATGAATAAGGAGGAAAGAGAGGCAGAAAAGCAGAAAAGACTTGAAGCTAAGGCAAAAAACGAGGAAAGAACGGAGTCAGAGAAAGAGAGATTCTATTGGAGAGTAGTGAACATGAAAATAAAGCAGTTCGACATACTAAAGAAAAACATAAGGGAAACAGAGAACACAATGGAAGTGGCAGAAAACTAAGAGTGTCTTACACAAATATAGATGGATTGATAACAGGATTGAATGAACTGAATGATTATTTGAAAGAAAAAGAACCGGACATAATGGGAATTGTAGAAACAAAATTAAAAGGACCACTACCACCCAACAGTGTAGGACATGATACATACAATTATTGGATTAGAAAAAGAGAGAAAAAACAAGGGGGTGGAGTTATGTTCCTGACTAAGAAGGATATAAACGTGAAAGGTGTCATATATGGAAAGAATACAGTAGAGATGATTATGATAGAAGTGGAAGACCGAGATAAGAAGAGCAGAAAATTTGTGATCAATTATGTGCCTCCGAAAACAGCCTCATGGGTGGAGAGTGAACATAAAAGTATGTTAGAGGACACAAAGATAGCATTAACTAAAATAATGGAAGACGGAGGAAGAATAGTTATGATGGGCGACTTTAATTGCAAAGAAATCTGCTGGGAAGAAATGACAGTAAAGAGTGGTGATGACTCATGGGGAAATGCTCTACTTGAGATGATTACTGACCATTCAATGACACAATGGATACAAGAGAACACTAGGTATAGAAATGAAGAAGAACCATCGAGGCTAGACTTAATAATTACATCTGAACCTAGAATAGTGGACAAGATTGAATATAAAACACCAATAGGTAAAAGTGACCACATATTGATTGAACTGGAACTTAATGAAGAAAAATATATCAAAAGAAATGAACAATATAGAAAAGGAAGAATGATGTATGAAAAAACAAACTTTGATAAAATAAGAGAATTCTTCCAACAAGAAAACTGGGAAGAAATATACAAAGAAGAAACATCAGTGGAAGAGAAATGGAATATTTTAACAAAAATTTACAAAAAAGGAGTGGAAAAGTATGTCCCAAGACAAAAACAAGAAAAAGAATATGTAAAATGCTGGTACAACAAAAGTTGTAGGGAGTTAAAAGACAAAAGAGACAAAGCCTGGACCAGATGGAAAAAAGACAGAAGACCTGAAAATGGAAAATATATACTGGTTATAGAAATGAATATGTACAAAAGTGCAGAGAGGAAAAAAGAAAATATGAAAAAGATGTTATAGAAAAGTGTAAAGATCAACCAAAACTATTCTACAGATTTGTAAACAATAAACTGAAAAACAAACAAGACTTGGAGAAATTAAGACAAGGAGGAGTTGAATACACTGAGGAAATGGAAATGGCAGAAATTATGAACAAACATTTTAAATCAGTGTTTACAAGGGCAAATATACAACCTGAAGAGATTGAGTGGAAAGAAAAAGTCCCCCCTATGGAAGAAATAGAAGTAACAAAGAATGAAATATTGACACACTTGGGTAATTTTGATGTCAGAAAATCGCATGGGCCAGATGAAATAGCAAACTGGATTCTGAAAGAATGCAGGAATGAACTGGCAGACAAAATACATAGAATAATAAGCAGTTCCTTAAAAGAAGGAAAAGTTCCAGAAGATTGGAAAAAAGCAAATATAGTACCTATATATAAAGGAGGAAATAAAGAGGAACCTACCAACTATAGACCAGTCTCTCTAACAAGTACAATAGCAAAAATTTGTGAAAGAATTATCAAAAGTAGATGGGTAAAATACTTGGAAAAAAACAACGTACTAAATCCAAGGCAATTTGGATTCAGACAAGGACGATCATGCGTCACCAATTTAATATGTTTCTATTCAAGGCTAATAGATATAATACAAGAAAGAGATGGATGGGCTGATTGTGCATTTCTAGACCTAAAAAAAGCTTTTGACAAAGTACCACATAAGAAGTTGCTTAAGAAATTAGAATATGAAGGAGGAATACAAGGTAAATTGCTAAATTGGATGGAAGACTTTTTGCAAGAAAGAAAAATGAGAGTAGTGATAAGAGATCAGCACTCAAAATGGAATGAAGTAATAAGCGGTGTCCCGCAGGGAACAGTTCTGGCCCCAATAATGTTTGCTATATATATTAATGATATGGATGAAGGAATTGAAAGCTATATGAGCTTCTTTGCAGATGATGCAAAATTACTGAAAAGAGTGAAAACTGAAGAAGATTGTGAATCACTACAGAGAGATCTAAATAAAGTACAGGAATGGAGTAGGAAGTGGGAGATGAAGTTCAATACAAAAAAGTGTAGTATAATGGAATTTGGAAAAAGCAAAAACAGAATAACAGGATCATATAATTTGGGAGAAGAAGGAATAAAAAAAGTAGAAAATGAGAAGGACCTGGGAGTCATTGTTATGAATAATATGTCACCTGAGAAACATATAAATAAGATTTTTGGAGAAACTTATAATTTAATAAGAACAATCAAAGTGGCATTTACATACCTGGATGAAGAAATGGTGAGGAAAATCCTAATCACCCTGATAAGACCAAGATTGGAATATGCAGCAACGATATGGTCACCAAGTACAAAAAAATGTATAAATAAACTTGAAAGAATACAAACAGCAATTACAAAATTGGCACCAACACTCTCAAAACTATCATATGAAGAGAGACTAGAAAAACTTGAACTACAGACACTAGAGCAAAGAAGAGAGAGAGGAGATTTGATAGCTATTTACAGAATCATGAAAGGCATAGAAATTACTGATAGAGAGAATCTGATAAAATGGGATGACAGAAATACAAGAGGACACGGAAAGAAAATAAAAAAAGACAGCTATAGAAGAGATTTGAAAAAGAACAGCTTTCCTCACAGAGTAATAGACAGTTGGAACAAGTTAGATGAGAAAGTGGTGTGTGCAAAAACAATACATGAATTTAAAAATAGTTTAGATAAAATGAGATATGAAGACGGGACCCCACGAGCATAGCTCCCCTTCCCGTAAAATACAACTAGGTAAATACAACTAGGTAAATACACACACATATATATATTATATATATATATGTATATATATATATATATATATATGTATATATATGTATATCAAGGACTACTATTACACAGAACGTGCGCACCTAGATTCCTGGCTCCGCTAGCAGAGGCCATTGCTTTCTTTGTAATCTAAAATTTTATGTTAGACAAATATATCAAAACTAGAAACCAAACATTATATATAGGACAAATATATCAACTATTGACTTATTCAATGCAGTATAAATTAATATAAACTTTTATAGTGAAATAAGAAACTATCTTTAAGGCACTGTTATGCTTTGAAATGCCAATTTTAGCCGGACTTAATAGGTATTATTGTATGAATTTAGTAGACACCAGGGCTGGCGATTTTTTTTATCTTAATATATATATATATATATATATATATATATATATATATATATATATATATATATATGTATATATATATATTTTTTATCAGATTTATTTCATTTAAATAATTTTTATTTTATAGATTTTAGATATTGTGGGATTGCTATCTGATATGCGATCTGATTGCTAAAGGAAATTTTTAGCATATCAATATAAGGAGTAGGAACTACAGGGCCTTGTGTCAAGATTAAAATCTCAGAGATAAATGCCAAGGTCAGCCACTGCATACAGAAGAAATTGAAGACCCAGGTAAATAATTTTACTTATATTGTGTACATTTCTCCGTTTTCATACGCAACTATATAAATTTGGTGAACAATGGAGCAATGTGCAATAAAAATGAGAGGGCCTAAAGAGATGATACTTCATCTTCATTACTTCTAAATTTGGGTAATGACTATATCACTATAATATACTGTATCCACTCAACTTTGGGGCCTAGGTTATTGTTATTCATTCCATTCAACATTGTGTAATATATTTCATAGGTTCCATTGGAATTAAGCCCATATGGGATTCAGCCCAAAGGGATTTAGCCTAACCTAACCCAACTAACCCATTATTTTTAGTGAAATTAAAAGTGGACTGAATCCTATGTGGGCTGAATTCAAAGCCCACCTATTTCATATCCTTTTAATTATTTCCAAATAATTTAGTGGCTTGTGTGAATATGATCATATCTAAAAAAACAACTACTGTACTCAAAAGTAGCCTAAGTCACAGTGTATTCATTCATTTATTTATTCAT
>NC_134795.1:41955025-42005025 GCF_046742065.1 Oratosquilla oratoria | reverse complement strand
TCCCCCTTGTAAACACTGATTTAAAATGATTGTTCATAATTTCCGCCATTTCTATTTCCTCTGTGTATTCAACTCCTCCTTGTCTTAATTTCACCAAATCTTGTTTGTTTTTCAGTTTGTTGTTTACAAATCTGTAAAATAGTTTTGGTTGATCTTTACGTTTTTCTATGACATCTTTTTCATATTTTCTCTTTTCCTCTCTGCACGCTTGTACAAATTCATTTCTATAACAAATATATATTTTTTTAACTCCCGACAACTTTTGTTGTACCAGCATTTTACATATTCTTTTTCTTGTTTTTGTCTTGGGACATACTTTTCCACTCCTTTTTTTATAAATTTTTGTCAAAATATTCCATTTCTCTCCTACTGTTGTATCTTCTTTGTGTATTCTTTCCCAGTTTTCATTTTGAAAGAATGATCTTATTTTATAAAAAAAAAAGTCATACATTAATCTTCCTTTTCTATATTTTTCATTTCTTTTCATGTATTTTTTCTCATTTAGTTCTAGTTCTATCAATATGTGGTCACTTTTACTTATTGGTGCCTGGTATTCTATCTTTTCCACTATTTCTGGTTCTGATGTCATTATTAGGTCTAGTCTCGATGGTTCTCCTTTTTATATACCTTGTGTTCTCTTGAATCCATTGTGTCATTGTGTGGTCAATAATCATTTCCCCATGAGTCTTCTTCACCCTTTACGGTCATCTCTTCCTAGCAGATTTCTTTGCAATTAAAGTCGCCCATCATAACTATTCTTCCTCCATCTTCCATTATCTTGTTTAATGTTATTCTTGTGTCTTATAATATACTTTTATGTTCACTCTCTTCCCACGAGGCTGTTTTGGGGGGCACATAGTTTATTACAAACTTTCTGTTCTTATCTCTGTCTTCTACTTCTATCATAATCATCTCTATTCTTTCCATATTTGACCCTCTTCACGTTTATATCCCTCTTAGTCAGGAACATAACTCCTCTCCCTTGTTTTATCTCTCTGTTTCTAATCCAATAATTATATGCATTGTGTCCTATGCTGTTGGGTGGTAGTGGACCTTTTAATTTTGTCTCTACAATTCCCATTATGTCCGGATCTTTTTCCTTCAGATACTCATTCAGTTCATTCAGTCCTGTTATTAATCCATCTATATTTGTGTAGGATACTCTTAACTTTCTGTTATTTTCATTGTATTCTCTGTTCCTTTTTTTGTTTCTCTCTGTTATGGTCCATTTACTCAATTTCATATTCACTACTCTCTAGTAGAGTTCTTCTTTTTCTGACTCCGTTCTGGTCTTGTTCTTTTCTTTGGCTTCTTTCCTTTTCATTTTTTCTTCCTCTCTTTCCTCTTTATTAATTTCTCTTTTTATCCATACCTTTTTATATTGTTCACTTGCTGCTAGCTTCCCTGTTTTTGCTAAGATATTCTCTGCTGTTGTTTGTGACCTGAATTTAATCTTAATTGGTCTGGTCTTATCTGTACTATATTTTCTGAGTGTAAACATCTCTTCAATTTGTTTCATGATTTCAGGTTCATCTTCGTAAACTAATTCTAGTAAACTGCTTATTTTTTCTTTTTCCTCATTGATTCATGAAGTTCTATCTAGGTTATGTTTCTCTACCATTCCTAATATAATTATACATTTCTTTTTATCTGCTAAGTCTCTTACTATATTCTCCTTCTGTCTTATCACTTTGATAACTGAGTCTTCAGTTTGTTCTTTCATTTGCTGTTTAATTATGCCAGTAAGTGCAACTTTACTGTTTTCCTGGATTTTTTCCAACCCTGTGCTTCTTTTGCTATGGCTTCTTTATTGTCTTTATTATTTCTCTTTAATTCTTCATTCTCCTCTTTTACTTCTTTTAACTGTCTTTTTAATTCTTCTATTTCTAAAGATAAGTTTTTGTTCGCCTTCTCTAGTTCTTCCAATCTTTCAACTCTCTGCGCAATGTTGGTTACGTTACCGAACCAGTTTTCCCAATGTTCGATCATCTTATCAAGTTTCTCCTCTAGTCTTGTCAATCGAGGGAGGTTGGTATCTCCCCTACACTCATTAAATCCCTGGAAATTATTATCCTCACCTTCCATTGTGCTGCTCTTATCTATATTTCTAATCTTTACATTTTTGTTAATCTCATCACCAAAATCATCGGTCCTCCATTTGTTTACAAGACGTCTGGCCTCTTGGACCAAGTCTTCCCCTTCCTCATTGCCTTCCATTTCCCTCAGTAATCCCTCCCCTTCTCCTTTTTCCTCACTTTCCCACGACACCACGAGTTATCCCCTTCCCTGTAAATACAATAGGTACTTCCTTTGCGTTGAGGTCCACGAAAATTTCACTTTTTCTTCAGAACTCTAATCCTCGCCGTCCATCCGACAAAAGTTTGTGTATTTACCTAGTTGTATTTTACGGGAAGGGGAGCTATGCTCGTGGTGTCCCGTCTTCATATCTCATTTTATCTAAACTATTTTTAAATTCATGTATTGTTTTTGCACACACCACTTTCTCATCTAACTTGTTCCAACTGTCTATTACTCTGTGAGGAAAGCTATTCTTTTTCACATCTCTTCTATAGCTGTCTTTCTTGATTTTCTTTCCGTGTCCTCTTGTATTTCTATCATCCCATTTTATCAGATTCTCTCTATCAATAATTTCTATGCCTTTCATGATTCTGTAAATAGCTATCAAATCTCCTCTCTCTCTTCTTTGCTCTAGTGTCTGTAGCTCAAGTTTTGCTAGTCTCTCTTCATATGATAGTTTTGAGAGTGTTGGTGCCAATTTTGTAATTGCTCTTTGTATTCTTTGAAGGTTTTTTATACTTTTTTTTTTTTTGTACTTGGTGACTGCATATTCCAGTCTTGGTCTTATCAGAGTGATTAGAATTTTCTTCACCATTTCTTCATCCAGGTATGTAAATGCCACTTTGATTGTTCTTATCAAGTTATAAGTTTCTCCAAAAATCTTATTTATAAGTTTTTCAGGTGTCATATTGTTTATAACAATGACTCCTACGTCCCTCTCATTTCCTACTTTTTTTATTCCTTCTTCTCCAAATTTATATGATCCTGTTATTCTGTTTTTGCTTTTTCCAAATTCCATTATACTACACTTTTTAGTGTTGAACTCCATCTCCCGTTTCCTACTTCATTCCTGTACTTTATTTAGATCACTCTGTAGTGACTCACAATCTTCTTCCGTTTTCACTTTTTTTTAACAGTTTTGCATCATCTGCAAAGAAGCTCATATAACATTCAATTCCGTCATCCATATCATTAATATATATAGCAAACATTATCGGGGCCAGAACTGTTCCTTGTGGAACACCGCTTATTACTTCATCCCATTTTGAATGTTTGTCTCTTATCACTACTCTCATTTTTCTTTCTTGCAAAAAGTCTTCCATCCATTTAAGCAGTTTCCCCTGTATTCCTCCTTCAGTTTCTTATTCCTTAAGCAATTATTTATGTGGTACTTTGTCAAAATGCACAATCAGCCCATCCATCTCTTTCTTGTATTATATCTATTAGCCTTGAATAGAAACATATTAAATTGGTGACGCATGATTATCCTTGTCTGAATCCAAATTGCCTTGGATTTAGCACATTGTTTGTTTTTTTTCTAAATATTTTGCCCATCTACTTTTGACAATGCTTTCACATATTTTTGCTATTGTACTTGTTAGAGAGACTGATCTGTAGTTGGTAGGGTCTTCTTTATTTCCTCCTTTATATATAGGTATTATATTTGCTTTTTTCCAATCATCTGGGACTTTTCCTTCTTTCAAGGAACTATTTATTATGCTATGCATTTTGTCTGCCAGTTCATTTCTGCATTCTTTCAAAATCCAGTTTGCTATTTCATCTGGTCCATGCGATTTTCTGACATCAAGATTACTCAAGTGTTTCAAAATTTCATTCTTTGTTACTTCTATTTCTTTCATGGGGGGGGGGACTTTCTCTTCCCATTCGATCTCTTCAGGTTGTATGTTCTCCCTTGTAAACACCAATTTAAAATGCTTGTTCATAATTTCCGCCATTTCAATTTCCTCTGTGTATTCAACTCCTCCTTGTCTTAATTTCACCAAATCTTGTTTGTTTTTCAGTTTGTTGTTTACAAATCTGTAGAATAGTTTTAGTTGATCTTTACATTCTTCTATGACATCTTTTTCATATTTTCTCTTTTCCTCTCTGCACGCTTGTACATATTCATTTCTATAATAAATATATATTTTCCATTTTTCAGGTCTTCTGTCTTTCTTCCATTTGGTCCAAGCTTTGTCTCTTTTAGTCTTTTAACTCCCTACAACTTTTGTTGTACCAGCACTTTACATATTCTTTTTCTTGTTTTTGTCTTGGGACATACTTTTCCACTCCTTTTTTATAATTTTTTTGTCAAAATAATCCATTTTTCTTCCACTGTTGTTTCTTCTTTGTATATTCCTTCCCAGTTTTCTTTTTGAAAGAATTCTCTTATTTTATCAAAGTTTGTTTTTTTCATACATCATTCTTCTTTTTCTATATTGTTCATTTCTTTTCATGTATTTTTCCTCATTTAATTCCAGTTCAATCAGCATATTTTCACTTTTACTTATTGGTGTTTTATATTCAATATTTTCTACTATTCTAGGTTCAGATGTGATTATTAGGTCTAGTCTCGATGGTTCTTCTTCATTTCTATACCTAGTGTTCTCCTGTATCCATTGCGTCATTGTATGGTCAGTAATCATCTCGAGTAGAACATTTCCCCATGAGCCGTCTCCACCCTTTACTGTCATCTCTTCCCAGCAGACTTCTTTGCAATTAAAGTCGCCCATCATAACTATTCTTCCTCCATCTTCCATTATCTTGTTTAGTGTTATTCTTGTGTCTTCTAACATACTTTTATGTTCACTCTCTTCCCACGAGGCTGTTTTTGGGGGCACGTAGTTTATTACAAACTTTCTGCTCTTCTTATCTCTGTCTTCTATTTCTATCATAATCATTTCTACTCTGTTCTTTCCATATGTGACACTCTTCACGTTTATATCCCTCTTAGTCAGGAACATAACTCCTCTCCCTTGTTTTATCTCTCTGTTTCTAATCCAATAATTATATGCATTGTGTCCTATGCTGTTGGGTGGTAGTGGACCTTTTAATTTTGTCTCTACAATTCCCATTATGTCCGGATCTTTTTCCTTCAGATACTCATTCAGTTCATTCAGTCCTGTTATTAATCCATCTATATTTGTGTAGGACACTCTTAACTTTCTGTTATTTCCATTGTATTTTCTGTTTCTTTTTTGTTTCTCTCTGTTATGGTCCATTTCTTCAATTTCATTTTCACTACTCTCCAGTAGAATTCTTCTTTGTCTGACTCCGTTCTGGTCTCGTTTTTTTTCTTTGGCTTCTTTCCTTTTAATTTTTTCCTCCTCTCTTTCCTCTTTATTCATTTCTCTTTTTATCCATACCTTTTCATAATGTTCACTTGCTGCTAGCTACCCTGTTTTTGCTAAGATATTCTCTGCTGTTGTTTGTGATCTGAATTTAATCTTAATAGGTCTGGTCTTATCTGTACTATACTTTCCCATCTAAACTTATCTTCAATTTGCTTCATGATTTCAGGTTCATCTTCCTGAACTAATTCTAGTAATCTACTTACTTTTTCATTTTCCTCCTTGATTCTTGTGGTTCTATCTGGGTTATGTTTCTCTTTCATTCCTAATATAATTATACATTTCTTTTTGTCTGGTAAGTCTCTTACAATATTCTCCTTCTGTCTCATCACTTTGATAACTGAGTCTTCAGTTTGTTCTTACATTTGCTGTTTAATTATATCAGTAAATGCAACTTTACTATTTTCCTGTATCTTCCTCCACCCCTGTGTCTCTTTTGTTATTGTTTCTTTATTGTCTTTATTGTTCCTTTTTAATTCTTCATTCTCCTCTTTTACTTCTTTTAACTGTCTTTTTAGTTCTTCTATTTCATCAGTTAAGTTTTTGTTCGCCTTCTCTAGTTCTTCCAATCTTTCAACCCTTTTTGCAATTTTTGATATTTTACCGAACCTAATCTCCCAATGTCCGGTCATTTGTTCAAGTTTTTCCTCCACTTTTGCCAGTCGAGGGAAGTTGATATCCGCCGCCCCCTCATTAAATCCCTGGAAATTATTATCCTCACCTTCTATTGTGCTGCTCTTATCTATGTTTCTAATCTTTACATTTTTGTTAGTTCCTTCGTCGTCACTAAATTGATCCGGTCCGCGCTTGTTTACATGGCGTCTGCCTGCCTGGACCAAGTCCTCTTCTTCCTCGTTTCCTTCAATTTCCCTCAGTAATCCCTCCCTTTCTCCTTTTTCCTCATTTCCCCCTACACCACGAGCAATCCCCTTCCCTGCAAATACAATAGGTACTTCCTTTGCGTTGAGATCCACGTAGATTTCATTTTTCTTCAGGACGTCAATCCTCGCCGTCTGTTCGACGTGTGTGCGTGTGTGTGTATTTACCTAGTTGTATTTTACGGGAAGGGAGCTATGCTCGTGGTGTCCCGTCTTTATATCTTATTTTATCTAAACTATTTCTAAATTCTTGTATTGTTTTTGCACACACCATTTTCTCATCTAACTTGTTCCAAATGTCTATTACTCTGTGAGGAAAGCTATTCTTTTTCAGATCTCTTCTATAGCTGTCTTTCTTGATTTTCTTTCCGTGTCCTCTTGTATTTCTTTCATCCCATTTTATTAGATCCTCTCTATCAATAATTTCTCTGCCTTTCATGATTCTGTAAATAGTTATCAAATCTCCTCTCTCTCTTCTTTGCTCTAATGTCTGTAGCTCAAGTTTTGCTAGTCTCTCTTCATATGATAGTGTTGAGAGTGTTGGTGCTAATTTTGTAATTGCTCTTTGTATTCTTTCAAGTTTTGTTATATATATTTTTTTGTACTTGGTGACCACATCATTGCTGCATATTCCAATCTTGGTCTTATCAAAGTGATTAATATTTTCTTCACCATTTCTTCATCCAGGTATGTAAATGCTACCTTGATTGTTCATATTAAATTATAAGTTTCCCCTTAAAATATTGTTTATATGCTTCTCAGGTGACATATTATTCATAATAATGACTCCCAGGTCCTTCTCATTTTCTACTTTTTTTATTCCTTCTTCTCCCAATTTATATGATTCTTCTATTCTTTTTTTGCTTTTTCCAAATTCCATTATACTACACTTTTTGGTATTGATCCATCTCCCACTTCCTACTCCATTACCATACTTTATTGAGATCACTCTGTAGTGACTCACAATCTTCTTCCGTTTTAATTTTTTTTTAACAGTTTTGCATCATCTGCAAAGAAGCTCATGTAACTTTCAATTTCTTTATCCATATCATTAATATATATAGCAAACATTATTGGGGCCAAAACTGTTCCTTGGGGAACACTGCTTATTACTTCATACCAGTTAAAGTGTTTGTCTCTTATCACTACTCTCATTTTTCTTTCTTGCAAAAAGTCTTCCATCCATTTAAGCAGTTTGCCCTGTATTCCTCCTTCAGTTTCTAATTTCTTTAGTAACTTCTTATGTGGTACTTTGTCAAAAGCTTTTTTTTTTTTGGTCTAGAAATGCACAATCAGCCCATCCATCTCTTCCTTGTATTATATATATTAGCCTTGAATAGAAACATATTAAATTGGTGACGAATGATCGTCCTTGACTGAATCCAAATTGCCTTGGATTTAGTACATTGTTTTTTTCTAAATATTTTACCCATCTACTATTGATAATTCTTTTACAGATTTTTGCTATTGTACTTGTTAGAGAGACTGATCTATAGTTTGTAGGGTCCTCTTTATTTCCTCCTTTGTATATAGATACTATATTTGCTCTTTTTCAATATTTGAAACTTTTCCTTCTTTCAAGGAACTGTTTATTATGCTTTGTATTTTGTCTGCCAGTTCATTCTTGCATCCATGCGATTTTCTGACATCAGGATTACTCAAGTGTTTCATTATTTCGTTATTTGTTACTTCCATTTCTTTCATGGGGGGACTTTCTCTTCCCATTCGATCTCTCCAGGTTGTATGTTCTCCCTTGTAAACACCAATTTAAAATGCTTGTTCATAATTTCTGCCATTTCTATTTCCTCTGTGTATTCAACTCCTCCTTGTCGTAATTTCTCTAATTCTTGTTTGTTTTTCAGTTTGTTGTTTACAAATCTGTAGAATAGTTTTGGTTGATCTTTACATTTTTCTATGACATCTTTTTCATATTTTCTCTTTTCCTCTCTGCACACTTGTACATATTCATTTCTATAACTAGTATATATTTTCCATTTTTCAGGTCTTCTGTCTTTCTTCAATTTGGCCCAAGCTTTATCTGTTTTGTCTTTCAACTTCTTAAAAAAAATTGTACCAGCACTTTACATATTCTTTTTCTTGTTTTTGTCTTGGGACATACTTTTCCACTCCTTTTTTATAATTTTTTGTCAAAATATTCCATTTCTCTTCTACTGTTTTATCTTATTTGTGTATTCTTTCCCATTTTTCTTTTTGAAAGAATGATCTTATTTTATCAAAATTTGTTTTTTCATACATCAATCTTCCTTTTCTATATTGTTCATTTCTTTTCATGTATTTTTCCTCATTTAGTTCTAGTTCTATCAATATGTGGTCACTTTTACTTATTGGTGCCTGGTATTCTATCTTTTCCACTATTTCAGGTTCTGATGTCATTATTAGGTCTAGTCTCGATGGTTCTTCTTCATTTCTTTACCTCTAGTGTTCTCTTGAATCCATTGTGTCATTGTGTGGTCAATAATCATCTAAGTAGAACATTTCCCCATGAGTCTTCTCCACCCTTTACTGTCATCTCTTCCCAGCAGACTTCTTTGCAATTAAAGTCGCCCATCATAACTATTCTTCCTCCATCTTCCATTATCTTGTTTAATGTTATTCTTGTGTCTTCTAACATACCTTTATGTTCACTCTCTTCCTACGAGGCTGTTTTTGGGGCCACATGTTTTATTACAAACTTTCTGTTCTTATCTCTGTCTTCTACTTCTATCATAATCATCTCTACTCTATTCTTTCCATTGTGACACTCTTCACGTTTATATCCTTCTTAGTCAGGAACATAACTCCTCTCCCTTGTTTTATCTCTCTGTTTCTAATCCAGTAATTATATACATTGTGTCCTATGCTGTTGGGTGGTAGTGGACCTTTTAATTTTGTCTCTACAATTCCCATTATGTCCGGATCTTTTTCCTTCAGATACTCATTCAGTTCATTCAGTCCTGTTATTAATCCATCTATATTTGTGTAGGACACTCTTAACTTTCTGTTATTTCCATTGTATTTTCTGTTTCTTTTTTGTTTCTCTCTGTTATGGTCCATTTCTTCAATTTCATATTCACTACTCTCCATTGGAATTCTTCTTTTTCTGACTTTCTGTTCTCGTTTTTTTCTTTAGCTTCTTGCCTTTTCATTTTTTCTTCCTCTCTTTCCTCTTTATTCGTTTCTCTTTTTATCATACCTTTATATATTGTTCACTTGCTGCTAGTTTCCCTGTTTTTGCTAAGATATTCTCTGCTGTTGTTTGTGACCTGAATTTAATCTTAATTGGTCTGGTCTTATCTGTACTATATTTTCTGAGTCTAAACATCTCTTCAATTTGTTTCATGATTTCAGGTTCATCTTCCTCATCTTCTCTCTGTTATGGTCCATTTCTTCAATTTCATATTCACTACTCTCCATTAGAATTCTTCTTTTTCTGACTTTCTGTTCTCGTTTTTTTCTTTAGCTTCTTGCCTTTTCATTTTTTCTTTAGCTTCTTGCCTTTTCATTTTTTCTTCCTCTCTTTCCTCTTTATTCGTTTCTCTTTTTATCATACCTTTATATATTGTTCACTTGCTGCTAGTTTCCCTGTTTTTGCTAAGATATTCTCTGCTGTTGTTTGTGACCTGAATTTAATCTTAATTGGTCTGGTCTTATCTGTACTATATTTTCTGAGTCTAAACATCTCTTCAATTTGTTTCGTGATTTCAGGTTCATCTTCCTGAACTAATTCGAGTAAACTGTTTACTTTTTCTTTTTCCTCTTTAATTCTTGTGGTTCTATTTCTGGTTAAATTTCTCTTTCATTCCTAATATAATTATACATTTCTTTTTGTCTGCGAAGTCTCTTACTATATTCTCCCTCTGTCTCATCACTTTAATAACTGAGTCTTCATTCTGTTCTTTCATTTGTTGCTTACTTATGTCAGTAAATGCAACTTTACTGTTTTCTTGGATTTTTTTCCAGCCCCGTGCTTCCTTTGCTATGGCCTCTTTATAGCCTTTATTATTCCTCTTTAATTTCTTATTCTCTTCTTTAACTTCTTTTAACTGTCTTTTTAATTCTTCTATTTCTAAAGTTAAGTTTTTGTTCGCCTTCTCTAGTTCTTCCAATCTTTCAACTCTCTGCGCAATCTTGGCTACGTTACCGAACCTATTTTCCCAATGCTCGGTCATTTTATCAAGTTTTTCCTCTAGTCTTGCTAATCGGGGGAGGTTGGTATCCCCCCCACCCTCTTTAAATCCCTGGAAACTATTACCATCACCTTCCACTGTGCAGCTCTTATCTATATTTCAATCTTTACATTTTTGTTGATCCCGTCATCACCGAAATCATCATCATCGGTCCGTCTTTTGTTTACAAGACGCCTGGCCTCCTGGACCATGTCCCCCTCTTCCTCATATTCTTCCATTTCCCTCAATAATCCCTCCCCTTCTACTTTTTTATCACTTTCCCACTAGACCACGAGCTTTCCCCTTCCCTATAAATACAATAAGGTACTTCCTTGACGTTGAGATCCACGTAGATTTTCCTTTTTCTTCGGAATTCCAATTCTCGCCGTCCATCCGACGAAAGTGTGCGTGTGTATTTACCTAGTTGTATTTTACGGGAAGGGGAGCTATGCTCATGGTGTCCCGTCTTTATATCTCATTTTATCTAAACTGTTTTTAAATTCATGTATTGTTTTTGCACACACTACTTTCTCATTCATCTTGTTCCAAATGTCTATTACTCTGTGAGGAAAGCTATTCTTTTTCAGATCTCTTCTATAGCTGTCTTTCTTGATTTTCTTTCCGTGTCCTCTTGCATTTCTTTCATCCCATTTTATTAGATCCTCTCCCAATAATTTCTATGCCTTTCATGATTCTGTAAATAGTTATCAAATCTCCTCTCTCTCTTCTTTGCTCTAGTGTCTGTAGCTCAAGTTTTGCTAGTCTATCTTCATATGATATTTTTGAGAGTGTTGGTGCCAATTTTGTAATTGCTCTTTGTATTCTTTCAAGTTTTGTTATACTTTTTTTTCTTTTTTGTATTTGGTGACCACATCGTTGCTGCATATTCCAATCATGGTCTTATCAAAGTGATTAATATTTTCTTCACCATTTCTTCATCCAGGTATGTGTGTGTGTGTGTTTTTGTGGGTGTGTACATATTTTTGTACGGGATATGCATGAGCATGTAAGTATTTATATTTGTTGGTTTCAATTTTACGTAAACTAATGTTTTTCCCAAACCTCTGCTCTAGTGTCCTTTTCCATGGTCATCTCTGGCTGAAGAGCGAGGTAATGAAGAGAAGATTCGGTCACTGGCTCCCATCTGAATCCTAGCGAATCATCTGGCGTGGGGTTTCTGAATGGAAAACATCCAAACATGAACTGTAATATATCTCTATGTACAGGCTTTATCTAAGAGTTCAATTCTTCAAACTAGAAGACCTACCCAGTGTCAGCAAAGTTTGTCCACAATGCAACAACTTTGTCTCGGAGGGCGAGGTCCTCCTCTTTATCTAAGGGCTCGAACATAGCTCCTTCGAAGAGGTAGAAGAGCTCATCTGCGTGGGAGATCCCTGTGGGAAAAGTAAAATGCTAAAGCATCTGGTAGTAGGACAAATTTCTTGGAGTTGTGTTACCAAGTTAAAATTCATGTACTTGAAATAGAATGTACCCTAACACTTTGGCAATTATATTTGTCAATAAACAAATAAGTATCAAATTGCAAATATATTTACATGTTTGAATATTTACTTATCAGTGTATTCATGTTTCGAACTCTCTTGTTTATCTAAATTTGTTTATCTATTTATCAGTTGATTCGTTCTAAACTTACGAGTTCTATTAACCATATTTTCGTTAAATAAACCCTATACATTTACTTATTAATTTACCCTGTTATATATTAATCATATGTCCAGTTAAATACCTATCTACTCATCTGTTTACTTATCACTTTTCTTTTAAACGTGTGTTTAGCCAACTTCATGAATCAACGGGAGCTGTGGTTATTTATAAGACTGCCAGAGATCGTTGTTAAACTGATTTGCTAGTATTAAGTAAACTGCCTTTGCCACGGGAAACTTGAATATCTATGGAAATCTTATTGTTGTAATTATTGAAAAAAACTTACATGCTTTCAATTATTTCTATATGTTTAATATTTATAAATGGGTTGTGCTAAGATAGGCTTTGGAAACTGGTTATTAAAGGTTGTAAAATCACCTCTGGTTAAGTGGCACTGACATATAAATTTCAAGCATCTTTTAGCACACTAAGGTGACCGTTTTCTTACATTAAATAAATACATTACAGAATGTACCTGATGTGAATTCAACCATTCCTACTTAAAAAATACTGTAATTGTAAGTTACAAAAATCATACGAACTAAAACTAATACAGTTATTTTCACGACGACCCCTATTCGTCTCCTATTTTGCTCAATTTCATTTTATCTTCTTAATCTTTAAACAATATTGAAAACTTGCTTCTTATTAAGGTTTTCACCAATAAGAGAATACTAATGTGTTGATACTATTACTGAATTACGTAGTAAAAACAAATTGATTATAGATAAATTGCTAAAATTATTTATATTTTGCGTATACAAATTGTGCCACAAGTGTCTTGAAATTAAATTTAGAAGAGAAGAAGCCTCATGGATATTATATGATTTGATTTTCAACAGCTTCCAGATTTCGATAAAGTGTAATATTATCTTGGATGATTTTATAGCTTTTATTGAATGTAAAAATATCACACTGTTGTTCCTAATAAAGTGATTCAGCAAATTCCCTCTAGTCTCTTGGCTAGCCTCCTTTTTTTTCCTATCGATAATACTTTTACGTTCACTACAGTGATTACCCACTATTCATTTACTTTTTTGAATATTTGCTTGTATTAACACAATAAAATTAAGCATTCTACAGCAGGTCATATTGAGGAGGAGAGTGATCTAAGTTTAGCTAATTCAAAAGGTACTATAGTATTATTTCATGGATCATACAACTACGAAGTTCTTGTCCTAAGGTGGGGTTGACATTATCCACGTTAATTCCGTCTGAAAACGATCGTTGCCCTCTGTGCTGAAGTTCGAAGAGAAAAACGGGATGATGTCGACTCTGGAGCATTGCTGTCATGTCGTGCGCAATGTAGAAAAAGAAGTCGCTGTAAACCTGGAAGGTTCAGAAATGTTGAAAGTTTGGCATTGATTACGTATATGTTGGTCTTCTTCCACATTTGCAAAAGCTAGAAGATATAACGATAGTTGTTGTGTTTTATTAAGAACTAGCCAATCACCCGCACGTTGCTGCGAATAATCCCTAACCTAACCATACCACACCTAACTTTAACCATTAAACCCAACCAACATAATTTTTAAATTAAATATAGCTTTAAACACTCCTCCCAGATGTGCGCCCCCCTACCCGAAGGTTGGGAAACCCTAGTTTGAAAATACATGCATACACAAGCACAAATATCATGTGCGCATTCTTTTGCGTGCATGTGTGAGTGTGTGTGTGTAGATTGACAATAAATGCCTGCAGCTAAAAGGTGAGGAAATGTACCTATTTTATTTATCTTCAGAATATATATGGTTATAGTGGTTATTTGGAAAAACCTAGGAAGAGTTTGTAAATAATAAATTTCCGCCGCACTACAATTAAATGAGAGTAAGCAATATTTCAACATTTGGTAAAAATTATACAATAATTTTACATTTGCATGATTTTTTCTTACATAAGCTATCATGGTTTGTGGCAACATTAATTTCATATATATAAATAATATTTATGAACACATACAATGGTTTGTTTAATTATATTGATTCTTATGCTACAAAGATGATAACTTAAGAGGAGACTACAGTAGTGGCGTGTTCCCTCACCATAAACCACCTAACTTTAACTCTTAACCCTAACCAAAATATTCTTTTTAATTAAGTATAGCTTTAAATGCTCCCCCTCCCAGGTGTGCCCCCCCCTCCCGAAGTTGGGAAAGCCTAGTTTGAAAATACATGCTTACACACACACAAATATCATGTGTACACATTCTTTTGTGTGTGTGTATGTGCATGTGTGTGTGTGTGTGGATTGACAATGTCTACAGCTGAAAGGTGAAGAAATGTATCTAGTTTATTTATCTTCAGAATATATACAGTTATAGGGGTTTATCTGCAAAAACGTAGGAGTTTGTGAATGAACTATTTCTGCCCACACAAAAATTAAATGAAAATAACCAATATTTCGACATTTGGTAAAATTATACAACCATTTCCCATAAACATGCTTTCTTCTTACAAAAGCTATCATGGTTTGTGGCAACATTAATTTCACAAATGTAAATAATATTTATGGATACATACAATGGTTTGTTTAATCATATTAATTCTTAAGTCACAAAAAATACTATGCAATATCAGGAGATACTATATAAACCTCCTAGCTCTAACCCCTAACCATAACCAATTATTATTTTTTTTTTTATGAAATTTAGTTAGCCAAGTACCTGGAGTGATAGGGTATCAGAATATATATGGTTATGGGGTTCTATCTCTAAAACCCTAGGAGGAGTTCATGTACAAGCAAACAAACAAATAAACAATCAGACAGACAGACAGAGGCTACTACTTTATCATAATAGGTTAGTGTACCCCAGCAAAAATATTTTTGCACTGAAAATGAATCATGCAAAAAGATACGTACAACAGGTCACATGCATCATGTAACATGTTACATACAATTTGTTACAAGCAACATGTAACATGTTATAAACAACATATATGTAACATGCTCTATATTACAGGCAACATGTTATTGTACATGCAAAGCACAACATGATACATAGTACCAGCAATATACATATCACATACAACATGTTGTCTACAATATATACCATCATAACGGTTATAGTTATCTATCTACTTATATACCAAAGGCCTCCTCATTTTTATAAGGGAGGTAGTCAGTGAAGACAATCCACTAACCACATCTCTGTCTCCCTCCCGCTACGCGGGTCAGAATCAATGTAGCTAGACACAGCATAAGATTAAAGTATATTGTACCATACGTCCTGTCATCCTGCTCTATGGCTGTGAAACGTGGCTACTACCACACCACTCGAATAAAGTGGCAAGATAATATTTCAGACACAGACCACTGGATCCCACCAAGGCAAACTCAACCAAGGCTAACGCTTCCTTAGAGGCCCAAAAAACATTACAAAGCCACTTTGAAAGCCACACTGAACGTCTTCAACATCAACCACATGGGAGTACACATCACAGGACTTTGATAAATGGTAAGTAGCTGTTCGGAAAGGAGTAAAAATCTGTTAAACTAAAAGGGTTACTACAGCTGTGCAACCCGTAGAAGCTATAAAAACAATGCTGGCAGATCACCAACTGCCGCCACCTTTACATGTTCACACTGCCAGAAAACCTTCCAATCGAGTATCGGCTGAATGAGTCATATGAGTACCCACAGAGATTGACCCCAGCCATTAGATTATTAGATGGTTTTCGTCGCCACAACAGACGAACAAGAAGACCTACCAAACTACTCGAATGTGTGTAGTAACCTACCTTCTTATTCTAAAATATATTCAGTTAAAATAACATCCACACACATATAAAACATACCGAATTGATTTTTGCTTACCTCGGTAATTGCCTTGGCATCTTCATCATTGAAATTAATGTTTCCAATAAATTTGCTGAAGATCTTCAAGGCTTGCTCCTCTGCCTGTCTGGGATATCTGTCCTTGAGTCCCAGCGACAACGGCACGACGGAAATATTAGAAACTATTTTCTCCTTCAGCTTAGCATTGGAGAATATATCTGGAGAAGTTTTGAGAAAAATGTGAGCCTCATGGCTTTTAAAACAGCTAAAAACAAACAGATTTTTTGACTAGATACACTATTAGAAAATAAGTTATCCCATTGGAAGGGGCAAAAGCTCCTTTCTACGGAACATACATACATATACCAAGGCTTTTTCCCCCTTACAAGGGAAGTAGCCAAAAAGGAAAAGGCATAAAATCATTCCTACCCATTCCATCCCTGAATACACTCCACACCCCTCCCACCCTCCCTATCTTAGCACCTCCTGGATGACGGGTCATCCCTGCACCTTGTCCACTGCCCTGGGTCAGAAGCAGTGTTGCCAGACACAGCACATCCACAGCAAGGTTACTTCATTGAATCGGCGACCCCCCCTCTCCGTCCCCACATGCATAAAAGGAGAAGACGGGGAGAAATTCCTTCGGGCTGCGTCAAATTTTGCTCACACATACTACCTCACCCCCATCCCCCTGCCCATTCCACCTCATGCATCACAACATCATCCATATACAACCATTCTCCATTCACCTGTCTTCTGTCCTCTCCCTTCCCCAAACCCCCTTCACCCCATCCATCCACCTCATCCTAAGACGTCCCCTCATGTTAACTCCCTCCACATCTGCCTTCCACACCTCTTTTACTAGTCTTTCTTCACTCATTCTTTCCATGTGTCCAAACCATCCTAATACTCTTTCATCAACCCTATCTCCCAACTCCCTTTCCACCCCTACGGAACATACTTTATTGTATCTCCTAACAGATATATTACAGTATTCATAAATTTTTGAACCACATACTTCAAATTTTTTTTTGTAATATTTTAAGTACTTCACTATATTCATAAGCACCGTAAATTTCCCAGAATTTTTTGGGGGGAAATATGACAATTTTCCCCTAGATTTCACAAATTATCATTTTCTTAAAGTGTACCTAATATCAAACTAATGTGTGCATTGTAATGATTTATAAATTCTTGTGGGAAATTCGAAGCTAAGACCAATGGTCAGGCAAGAGAACAGGTCCTTCCAAAAGTTTTCCTTCAAATTCAAATTACTAAGTCATCAATGGGGTCGGATTTCATAGGGTAATGACAAATACACACTAAATTTTTTACGTAAATACAAATTTTCCAGTGAGATTTTTGTGGATGTGGAAGACATGAAATTGCATTTTCACATTAATTGACATACATAACCTGTAAGTGCTGTCTAGGTGCAACATATTTGTAAAGGTGAAATTATGATTACTAGAGCATAAGTAATTATGATTACAGAAACAGTTCCTTTGCTTCTCGGTATTTACGTGTTTGCTTACCTTCCGGGGGGAAGACAATGATCGTGATTGATACTGCTTGTCGCTAACGGGGCGCATACAAGGAACTAATGATAAAACATTCTGCTCTTGCTGTAAAATAAACTTTTGCTCAACACACAACCGCATGTTCTGAACGATATCCTGTTTGTATCACAATTTACAATTATACTGTATGTCCAAATTCCCAAACTCGAAACAATACTTATAACAAATATAAGTGTTCAAATAGCACAAGTTACTGTCATTAGACTAATAATAGTATTTAGTAGCAGATAATGATAACGAACTGTAACCAAATGGATTTGAGAGTCAAAGTACTGAATTTATTTTAAAAATGCAGTCCTATTTAGCAGTAATACCACCAAGACAATTAAGGAGATAGAGGAATCGTACGTACATTATTCCTTCCTTAAGACACTTGCAAGGAATTTGCAGTTTTCAATATCTTAATTATGATGTAATAATTCAGACTAATGTTATATATCTCTATATACTTAAAATATCAAGAGGGTTTTTTTTTTACCTATATTTTCATGAATAAAATTGCATAAACAAGGGCTGAAGTAATGAATACAAAATATCAGCAGGAACAAAACAAAGGGGATAAAGGTGATTAGAAGAGAAAATACACACCACTTTTCACAGTAGTATAATATGCTGAGGAAACCAATGCATACAGTACAGAAATAGGACTGTATTGAATAATGACATATTTATTCAACTAATTGAAATATGGTGATACTAAATAACTTCGCCGAGCTGAAAGATCAACGTAGGCTGTTGGCTTTCAAAATGCATGATCTCAGCATGAGAATGAATATCAAATAAGAGCAGAAAGCAAGTAAGGAAAAAGTGAGATCATTGGCCTAAATCTGATAATGGGCATGATGAAAGTCATAGAAATTTACATTGTCTTTAAAATTATTATTCTAGAGTTTCATCAAATATCTTCAGTAAAGTTGGGAGATGGCTAGTGACTTCACTATACTAACCAGGAGGAAGACTCAGAATAAGATGGAAGAAGCCCGAAAAGATGTTTAGTTCCTGATTTTAGGTTAGTTTAATGAATGTAAAAATCAATCGGGTCTCATGGCAGATCCAAGGGACAGATTCAAACAAAAAAACTCTGAGATAATTTTTACCCATCAGTTTGAGACTGTATACCATTAAACAATATACACTAAGATAATCTACAAACCCAAAACATAAAGACACAGAATGCGGACTTTAGAAAGGATGGTGACCTGAATGTAGCTGTGTTAGTGTGGTTCTTGTTTCTCTTAGAAGAGATTTTTTTTTTTTTATGCTTATGTCTGGAAGTGTTTGATGTAGTAGAGTGTTTAATGGTCGGTCTTGGTGTGCTTGCTTTGTAATCTGACAAATTGTTTTGTATGGATGTACTACGTGGTGCAAGTGATAATTTGTTTTAGATGTTTGGACAGTATACTGCTAGTTGTCTTATTTTCAGTTGGTTGTACCTGTGTGATATAAAAAGAAGGGTGAGTAGAGTTGATGATTCTTGCATAAAAATGTGTACCTATTATTTTCAAGCCATGTTCTATGGAGAGGATTATAGTTTCTGTTTGTAATTCTATTTTGGTGGGTTTGCTGCATCCTATCATTATCATTATTTTCATTGCTTTATTTTGTATATTATATAAGGTGCCTACGTTTTTTCATGATTGTTGGGAGCCATACTGTGTAAGCATGATTGAGTGAGGTTCTCAAGCCCTGTTTATTTATTTATCTATCTATTTATTTATTCATTTATTTATTTATTCATTTTTTCCCTAGTCTTTGATGTGGTGGGCTGAAGGTCATTTGAGTGTCAAAAGTGAGGTCCAGAAGTTTTGGGTTCCTTTGTAATGGCCATCCAATTTTATCACTGGATGATGTTTTGATTCGTGGTAATATAATTATTGATGTTAGAGAGAAAGCTTCTATTCTATTATTTCTAAGCAATTGATCTAGACTGTCCAAATAAGTCTTGGTGTTCTTAACAGCTATTTTCCTCTTGCCATACTGTGTTATCGTCAGATCATCTGCATAGGTGAGGACTTTGGTGTTATGTTCTGAATCTGGTGTTGAGATAATTTGTGAAGAGGATAAATAATGAAGGTAAGAGCACTGCTTCTTGAGTGAATTCATTACAACTTTTTAATCCGAGACATTTCATTGCTTTGGACTACTCTACCTTGTCTGCCAGCTAACAGTTTATTTAGTCATTTATTGTCATTGTTTTGGATGTCTGTCTCTATGAATTTTTTTAGTATGTGTCCAGGAGCTTATTCTATGTTCATTGCCACCATGACCATTCTCTCTGGTGTTGTTTTCTTGCTAAATCCCTTCAGCACTTATTCAATAATATTTGTATAAAATGTGCTGGTGAAGTGGACCTCCTTAAATCTATGTTGCTTTGGGGAGCTGTGTAGATTAATTACATTTTTTCTGCTATTATTTCTTTTCTCGTTGTCTCAGATATGTTGAACAGTAATGATGTGGACTTTGAACAACAACAAAAAATAATAATAATTGTCTCCAAAAAGCTAATGAGATCTACCCTCAAATACGCTTCCATGGCATGGTTCCCAACTGTCAAGATGACAAACAAGAGCAATTTATAAACAATATAGAACGAAGCACAGAAACTAAAACCCTCCCTATAGAACAACACATGTGAATGAACCCTGAACACCACTCACCTACCTCATCACAAAGTACAAACACCAACGCCCGAACATTGAAAAAAGTACGGGAACGTACAATTCAGACATATATAACAACTTTCTACATTACCACACAACCACTCCGCACAAAAGTACATACACACTCAGATCCAAAACAGGCCACCAAACTCAATATTCCAACAACCCACAGGCATTAGCCCCCACAGAAAAAATCCTCTCAAGAAAAGTAAGAATCACACTGGAATGCTTGCTTTCTGGGCACTATTCTCAACTAAATCAGTAACGACACAGAATAGGCTTGACCACAAATTCAAACTGCCCTAGATGCAGCCGCCACTACAGAGAAAACACAGAACAGCTCATTCCACAATGCCCCACAATGGGGTCATCCTATACTCAGAAGGACCTCTAGCCAGAAGGCCAAGTACAGAGAAGGCCCAGTAGTCAGATTTTTTCAGTGTTATGGTATCATCTAAATGAAAAGATTTGCTACAACTTGCAGAACTTTAGGTTAGGTTAGCTTATGTTAACTTAGGATAGGTCAGGTTAGGTTGGGTTAGGTTAGTTTAGGTTAGGTTTTTATATTTTATGAAGTATAATTCATATATTCTATTTAGTATATTTCATGAAGTAGATTTATATGAAGTATATTTTATCATTCAAATGGTGTTCAGGGTATACAGTAAACTAGTACTATACATTATATTCATATGTAGAAACTGGTTCAATGAAGTCAGAGATCATCCATTTTCTGCTTGGAATTTCAACAAGCTCAGCTACCCTTTCTACTATATTCCTTGGACTGAGAGTGATTTTTTTTTTTTTTTTTTTTTTTTTTGAGGGGGTGGCTAGACTATATCTTACCAATTTTCTGACTAGCAGGTCTTCTGACTAATGGTCTTTATGACTACTGGGTCTTCTGACCAGTGGGTCTTCAGACTGCTGAGCTTTCTGACTACAGAGACTTTTGATTACTGGCCCTTCTGACTACAGGAGTTTCTATTTATAAGGCTGGGCCCCCCTCCCACTCACTAACAATCCCCAGACAACAGCACAATGTTTATTCCCAGGGTGATCTATTGGTCCACCCGAAGGCCGTTGCCTGTTATGTACCTAGGAGCAGTGGGTCTCAGGCAAGAAAGACTTGGGGCAACATACTGACTGACTGATCTGCTTGGTTTTTATATGGGTGTTATAAGGGTTCTTTTCCGGGTTGTTTGAATTTCCTTGTACAAACAGGAGAAAAATTACTTACTGGATATGTTAAACCAGTCGTGTGGTGAAATAATTGCTGGAATTTAATACATTTACTTTGGGAATTTGGTCTAATATTTTTTTACACTTTGCTGTTGGTTGTGTGATTATCCAAACTGGGTGTTGTGCGTTCATAGTTTCTTGGTAAGTTGTGAGTTTGGAGTTGATGGTTGTAGACAGGAGTGGCTGATGTGGTGAGTGGCATGAACATACTTATGAAGTTGTGGGATTTTTTTTTTCTTAATTCATGGTGTGATTATATAATCACAAGACACCGTAACTGAAATAATTGTTTCAGTCATGATGTCTTTTAGCGTTAGCTTAGTTTCTTTTGTTTTCTTAGAGAAGTCTATGTTCTTGTGTATTACTGTTATGAGTCCATCTTTTTGTTGATTGTGAAGTGTTGTGTTCCGTAACTATTGTGTATTCAATAAACGTGCGTAATGTGAATTGTAATGTTCAAGTTCCTATCTTTTTCTGTATTAGCGTTCTGTGTATGGTGTACTTATCCAGGAATTAAACCATCTTCGGTTGTTTGTTTGTGATAACATTGATGCTTATTTGCAGCATATTCAAAGTGTATTTTTGTGCTAAAGTGTGTTTGGGTGTACGCCTTCATATGTGTATCCGTAGCTCCAATTTTCTGTATATTGGACTGTGTTGGTGCGTGTACTGCAAATGAGCTGGAGTCATGTGTAGCATGTGTAGAAATTGATAGGTTTTGTGCATATAAATATTGTGTATGAGCTTAAGTTGGTTTTCATATCGCTGGATTGAAAATGTTGGAAGGCAGGCACCGGAAGCCTGATATATTGTATATTTGCATATATATATATATATATATATATATATATATATATATATATATATATATATATATATATATATATATATATATGTATATATATATATATATATATATATATATATATATAATAGAAAATAAACAAAGTCAGATTTCTTGTAACCCAAGGTATATACACGGATTATCTACTGAATTATAGCGTTGTTGAATTTGTAACTTATGCTTGAATAAATATCCCTACCCTAGATTGAGGTCGCTGATTGGTTCCCTGACAGTTCAAAGCTCCTACATGGTGCCATGAACCATATGGAGTGACTATTTCTCAGTTGAGAGTAAGCTTTCTCTTTCTTGATCATGATGCATGTAACTTACGTGCAGTGATGCATGATGCGTCGTCGGCCGTCACCCCAGATATGAGCGGAACTTTATGGAATTGTCCAGTGGAGATGAGGACCTCCGGACGATTGATGATGTAATTTCCGTCAATGCGCGGCGCCATCAGCACCGGCATAATTACGAATTCCTTTGTGAAAAAATAAACGATATCCACTGAATCAATTAAGATTTCTGTATTCATTTCGGCAAAGATTTACCTGTAGAAAATAGAAAAAATATATATGTATTATTACCGTTATCATCAGCGTTCCAATCATCATTATCAAAAGTAGTTGCAGCAGGAATAAGAGTGGTGTTGTGATAGGAGGAGGTATATTCTACCTGTGTACAAATGTGTGAAAATCCGTAAGGATGAATATGATCAGTTGGAATCATATGTTAGGAGATGCGTCGTTTCACTCACACCCAGACGCCTTCCCCAACGGTTTCTCCCACCAAGCCTTCATGCTGCCACCATTCCTATTTCAAGTAGCCGTCGCTAGGGGGGTTTCACTTAACCCAACCATAAGTTCTGTGAAGATCCTTTTCATCTCCCCATTGAGGTTTGTCTGTTGTGGAGCCAAGCCTTTGAATGGAACCAGCAAGAAGGAAGCGTGCCACTTGTTCATAATAGCTGGAGTTGACGTTTAAGAATTAAGTTGTTAATAATATTTTACTTGATTTCAACAAGTAGCCGCTGATTTGATATCAAGTAATTATGGCGATACACCATTTTTCTCCGAAGACAGTATTAAAGACGTCGAGACAGACCTTCAACTCAGCATTCATTGTTCATGTTTCACAGTCACTCAGAAAGAAAAGGAGAACACAGGACTTAAGCATAGATATCGACAGCACCATATATTCTGGTTAAGAGAGTTCATAGCACCATGGACGATGAAAATCCTTCGAAGAACATTCTGACATGACCCAGTACTGTCATACATTAGACTGCCAAATCATACGAAGATTTTCAAGACCTAACTGCCCGTGCCACACAAATGGACAGGTTGAGCTGTCATCCAATAAACTCCCAAACATGCTATACCATATCTATTGGTGTGGATCTCGTCTCTGAAACTAGGAATTAGCGATTCTCAGCCTTCTGATCTTTTCAAAATTAACAAGAGAACATTTAGTGTTCCTGATTCTAGAGCCATGGGAACCAATATATATTTTTAAAACAAAATCTCTCGGTGCCATTGACCGCATTGAAGTTACATACAGCAAATGTGCCGCTAGTGGGCACTGGTTGACTATAGAATTAAGTTTGACACGAAATATATATTCATAAAATTCATACTCCTTGCCAGGATCATATGCTGAAAAATGAGAGATAATGCCAAAGCTGCTTCTCAGTCTTACTTATCGACTGCAGTAACCCTTATAATGGCGTTCTGTAGTCAGTCAAATACACTCACAGTATCAATTCTGATATTCAAATAAACATTTACAGTTCTACAGTCAAATTTACATCATCTGAAGAACATGGCAAACTATGACACCATTTCAAGTCTGAACCGACAAATATCGTTAAGAAGAAAATACTTGAATCCTTTAAAATGAAGGTAACTTCTGATACTCACAAATGTCTCTGAAGCTTGTAAGGAAAGTGCGGCTGCTGGCATTTTCTGCATACACTCAAGATAGTCTTGACTACCAGTGTTGAGTGAGCAGCCCATGGCCTGACCTATATGACGGGCCACTCTGGCATGAGACCTGTCGATCGCCCAAGAAGCAAAGATTGATCCAGACTGCATAATTACTCGGGAAAACAGACCTGTAAAATAAAAGGATATCATAATTCTAGAAGCATATTCCTCCTTCAACGTATACCGTTTAAATTATGTATACATAAAGTAAAACGCATTTGTTCAATTTGAATAGCAAACATTCCCGTGCAATTCCTATTTTCCATTTCTATTTGTTTATCTATCCATCTAATTAACTTATCATTACTTTCAGACGTATGGCAATTCTATATTTCTCATCTTGTTGGAACTGCACGTAATATTGCTGGCGGCTTTGTTTGTGACAACATTCACTGTCAGATAGTACCAGTCAAGTAATATTTTTACATGCATTTATATACATCTTGTTAAAGCACATAATCGTAATAGCTCCCTGGGAGTATGATCCAAGCACCACGGGCCGCCAGACCCTGATTTTGTGCTCAATCAGCCGGCCTGGGCTCCCCGCACCGGCTGGTGGGAGTTGGATTCGTCTCTCAGTTACCGTCTGAATTACCATGAATTACCATGATAAGCCCAGGTCAGCTGGTTGAGCACGAAATCAGGGTCTGGTGGCCTGTGCCTGTTGGATCACTCTCCCACGGAGCTACTCATTTCATATAATTACAGCTACGATTGCTTTCCAAAATCATTAAGATAATCCGGTGAACAAATGATAAGCTAAGCAGGTATAGGTTCTTACTTGCGATGAATTGTATAATGACCGAATCTCTTTGTTGCAATTTGTATTTGTTTCAGATAATGACGTTATGAAAATTTAGTTTTAGTCGTGCGATTCTAGACCAAAAACAAAGAGCAAAACTCGCACAAGATTGCCTAGTGCGCGGATTTACACTAAAATATTTTGAATCCTATTTGTCCAAATCAAAGGTAGCTTCGTCCTATATATATATATATGTATATATACATTCTGGTTACTCTCAGCCTATTTTGTTAAAACAAAGGGGCCCTTCACCCGTCAATATTCACAGGGTTATCGCCTATCTTAATCTTGTAAAAGTGATATCTGAAATAGTGATAGCTATTGCTAACAGGGGATTTTATTCACCGCACAATGAGTTGACAAGATATTATACCTACTATATCTCTCCTACTGATAGAAATTCTCTTGCTTGCTAATCTGTGTTCATAGGATCGGAACACCAGTGAAATAACTATTGTCTGATCAAAGGACCTACATAAAGTTAGTTGATATTACAAGAAATAGCCCAATGTAGATTTTCATTGTGCACCGAAAGGAATACATGTAAAAGATGGGTGGTGCAAGAAAAATCTTATCAGAAATAGCTGAGATATATGTAATGCATCACAGACAGGTGCGCTATGTCTGTGATTCATCATGATGTTTCGGTTTAACGTTGCAAACTCCCCTTATCAGGAAGTTAGGACTTCATACTTTACATATAAAAACTCGAGTTTTCCTCACCTTTGGCTTCAGGAACTATCATCTGATATTGGACACAAGCCCCACCGACACTATTCCCGAAGAGGGTCACCTTCGTCGGGTCACCCCCGAAGAATGCGATGTTCTGCTGAACCCATCGAAGTGCTTGCGTCTGGTCTTTGAGCCCAAAGTTCCCTGGGATGACAAGGTCCTCCGTCGACAGGAAACCTTGAGGAAGGCAACATTGAAAGGTTTTAGAAAAAAATACAACTAATATTAAGAGAGGAGTAACTGATACCAAACTACTGAAGAATACAAACCTGTATTTTTCTTCATCAATAGCCAGTGCTTCTATCATTGCGGGCAATATTGCACCAAAGAACTGGAGTTACATAGGTGGCAAAAGAGTAATCCCAGGAATGTAACGTAGAGACGGGAGAGTAGAAGTTAAAAGTGTAATTCGTTTTTTAGAAGTTACTCCACAATCATAGGAGAATGCTGAACAAGTTAGTCCGTAGGAATTTCAATCTAATTTAAAAAAAAACCTGATTGAATAAAAAATGCAATCAATGTTCGATACAAGGTACAACTCAATTGCAAGAGTCGCAGTTAAATTTGAGTAAATCTGAAGGTCATTGCGTAGATCAATTGTCGGTTGCCCTAAGAATTGATGGCCTCGGTTTCGGCAAACATAGTTAAAAGGCCAATAGCATTGCATAATGTTTCAATATCATCGCCAACCTTTGAGTGAATTGTAAGTCATATTCATAAAATCATTTCCCTCTATGGAGTAGCATCATAGAAACATCGCAAAAAATATTCTCAACGTTTTAAATACCATGACATACTATTCTGGACACTTGAAGTTGAATCATGATACATCTGAGTTGTATATATATATATATATATATATATATATATATATATATATATATATATATATATATATATAGCCTTTATTTGTACGACGTTTCGCTTATTACAGCTTTTTCAAGTACAAGTTGAGATACAAATGCTTGAGATTAAATAAGGGGAAAGGAGGGAACGGGGAGAGAAAAGGGGGGGAGGAGGAGGAGAAGGGGGGGGATTGGACACTGGGAAAGGATGAGAAGGCTGGCCCAAACGTCCATGGGCAATATTCTCATCCTTTCCCAGTGTTTATCTCGTCAATATATTTATTTAAAAATTATTTCAGACAAATGAGAGAGAAATGGGTGGGGAAGGGCAAACGAAGATGTGTTGGGAATAGAGTTTATTTCCCTAACATTTCGACCAAGTTGGTCTTCTTCAGAGGACATGTTGCATTACAATGGGATCACAAGTCTTATACTCGCAGCGAGGGGGAACCCGGCGAGCTGTAAGCGGATGTGTCAGGTCTTCTCTTCGGCTAATGATTTAATTATCAAGACACTTGCTGTTTTTGAAAGACATTTGAACCCATCTCTGTCATTGTTATTTTCCCTGGTGGCGATATGTGCAGCTTACACAGTTTTTCTCATTTTCTTTTCAAGTCCCTCGTGTAGAATTTCCACGCGAATCCAGTCAGGTAGGTTTTCGCATTTGTGATCCCATTGTAATGCAACATGTCTTCTGAAGAAGACCAAGTTGGTCGAAACGTCAGGGAAATAAACTCTATTCCCAACACATTTTCGTTTGCCCTTCCCCACCCATTTCTCTCTCTCATATATGTATATATATATATATATATATATATATATATATATATACATATATAATATATATATACATATATAATATATATATATACATATATAATATATATATATATATATATATATATATATATATATCCCTTATGATCGTTTCTGTTGAGAAATATATGTCCGTATAACAACAATCAAAGGCATATTTGTATGACTGATTAACCATGGGTGTCCGTAATAGTACGTTACTGGTTTTATCCTGTCAATATCAAATTATTTTATTAGACCCAGAAAACTCCATCGAAGCAAGAGGATTCTACTTTATTTTATTTATTTATTTATTTTACCGTATACTATATTATTGCTATAAGGACACCTCAGCAGTGGGGTTAAATACCTTTAGATAAAACTCCTTAAGATAACCCAGGGTTCACCAAACTACGGCTTACAGCCGCACTGTACATAAGACTCGCCCCAGCCAGCGCGTGAACCTACAAAGACTCGTGACCATTCAAATCAAGAAACTTGTGATCAAGAAAGTATCCATCCGCCAAGCAAGTCAATTAACCTTAGTTGTTAACAAACTGTATTTCAAATTGATTGCTTTTAATACGCAATACACTATCATATAAATTTTATCTCTTACCAGCTCTAGCCATGTCATATGACAATATATTCATGTCTAGCTTATTTCCAACATTTCCTGCATTCAGAAAGGATTCACCCAACCTTTCCAACTGCATCATCCCAAAGAGAAAGAGAGAGGGTATATACGATTTTCATTGAAATACACACACACACACACACACACACACACACACACACACACACACACACACACACACACACACACACACACACACTTTTGTCGGATGGACGGCGAGGATTAGAGTTCTGAAGAAAAAATGAAATTTTCGTGGACCTCAACGCAAAGGAAGTACCTATTGTATTTACAGGGAAGAGGATAACTCGTGGTGTCGTGGGAAAGTGAGGAAAAAGGAGAAGGGGAGGGATTACTGAGGGAAATGGAAGGAAATGAGGAAGAGGAAGACTTGGTCCAAGAGGCCAGATGTCTTGTAAACAAACGGAGGACCGATGATTTTGGTCATGGGATTAACAAAAATGTAAAGATTAGAAATATAGATAAGGGCAGCACAATGGAAGGTGAGGATAATAATTTCCAGGGATTTAAGGAGGGTGGGGGGGGATACCAACCTCCCCCGATTGACAAGACTAGAGGAGAAACTTGATAAGATGATCGAACATTGCGCAGAGAGTTGAAAGATTGGAAGAACTAGAGAAGGCGAACAAAAACTTAACTTTAGAAATAGAAGAATTAAAAAGACAGTTAAAAGAGGAGAATGAAGAATTAAAGAGGAATAATAAAGACAATAAAGAGGCCATAGCAAAAGAAGCACAGGGTTGGAAAAAAATCCAGGAAAACGGTAAAGTTGCACTTACTGACATAATTAAACATTAAATGAAAGAACAAACTGAAGACTCAGTTATTAAATTGATGAGACAGAAGGAGAATATAGTAAGAGACTTAACAGATAAAAAGAAATGTATAATTATATTAAGAATGGAAGCGAAACATAACCTAGATAGAACTTCAAGAATCAGTGAGGAAAAAGAAAAAGTAAGCAGTTTACTAGAATTAGTTCAGGAAGATGAACCTGAAATAATGAAATAAATTGAAGAGATGTTTAGACTCGGAAAATATAGTACAGATAAGACCAGACCTATTAAGATTAAATTCAGGTCACAAACAACAGCAGAGAATATCTTAGCAAAAACAGAGAAGCTAGCAGCAAGTGAACAATATAAAAAGGTATGTATATAAAAAAAGAAATGAATAAAGAGGAAAAGAGAGGAACAAAAAATGAAAAGGCAAGAAGCTAAAAAAAAAAAAAAAAAAAAAAAAAAAACGAGACCAGAACGGAGTCAGAAAAAGAAGAATTCTACTGGAGAGTAGTGAATATGAAATTGAGTAAATGGACCATAACAGAGAGAAACAAAAAAGAAACAGAGAATATAATGGAAATAACATAAAGTTAAGAGTGTCCTACACAAATATAGATGGATTAATAACAGGACTGAATGAACTGAACGAGTATCTGAAGGAAAAAGAACCGGACATAATGGGAATTGTTGAGACAAAATTAAAAGGTCCACTACCACCCAACAGCATAGGACACAATGCATATAATTACTGGATTAGAAACAGAGAGATAAAACAAGGGGGTGGAGTTATGTTCCTGACTAAGAAGGATATAAACGTGAAGAGTGTCAAATATAGAAAGAATAGAGTAGAGATGATTATGATAGAAGTAGAAGACAGAGATAAGAAGAGCAGAAAGTTTGTAATAAACTACGTGCCCCCAAAGACAGCTTCGTGGTAAGAGAGTGAACATAAAAGTATGTTAGAAGACACAAGAATAACATTAAACAAGATAATGGAAGATGGAGGAAGAATAGTTATGATGGGCGACTTTAATTGCAAAGAAATCTGCTGGGAAGTGATGACCGTAAAGGGTGGAGAAGACTCATGGGGAAATGTTCTACTTGAGATGATTATTGACCACACAATAACACAATGGATTCAAGAGAACACTAGGTATAGAAATAAAGAAGAACCATCGAGACTAGACCTAATAATGACATCAGCACCTGAAATAGTGGAAAAGATAGAATACCAGGCACCAATAAGTAAAAGTGACCACATATTGATAGAACTAGAACTAAATGAGAAAAAATACACGAAAAAATGGACAATATAGAAAAGGAAGATTGATGTATGAAAAAAAAACAAATTTTGATAAAATAAGATCATTCTTTCAAAATGAAAACTGGGAAAGAATACACAAAGAAGATACAACAGTAGAAGAGAAATGGAATATTTTGACAAAAAAAATTATAAAAAATAAAAAAAAGTGGAAAAGTATGTCCCAAGGAAAAAAAAAAATGTAAAGTGCTGGCACAACAACAGTTGTAGAGAGTTAAAAGACAAAAGAGACAAAGCTTGGCCCAAATGGAAGACAAAAGACCTGAAAAATGGAAAATATATACTACTTATAGAAATGAATATGTACAAGCGTGCAGAGAGGAATAGTGCGGCGGTTTAGTTAGGAAATTTCAACATATTGTGCACTTTTTGATAAAAGCACCAAATTTGGCACAGAGGTAGACCGATATACTATAAACAAATTTGGATGTGGAGCCCTTGGCCAACTGCCCCCTGGCGGCCGTGGCGGCCATTTTCCAAAATGGCCGCCAGCGGACATCCGAAAAACGTTCCATGGATGTCGTAAGGAACGCAGTGGAACATCTTAACCCTACCCAGATTCCAGTGGTCACATTCGACCAACCGCTTTTTGCTTTGGCAAAGCAAATCCAGTGGAAGTGGCCACAGAAATATGGTGAAGAGAAGTTCGTCATCCTCTTTGGAGGTTTTCATATCGACATGGCAGCGCTGAAGACCGTTGGTGACTGGTTGCAAGGGAGCGGATGGGTGCAAGCATGGGTTCAGGCAAAGATCACCAGTGCCGGGACAGCGGATTCCTTACTGCGGGCATCACATGTCAGTCGAACCAGGCGAGCGCATCAAGTGTCAGCAGCAGCCCTCTTCACACTGCACCAGCACGCCTACAACCACTACATTGACCAGCTGGATGACGCCGGGACCGAGCAGCTGGAGTTTGCTGACTGGTGCCAGCAAAAGGCGGAGACTTGCCCCCAGTTCCACTACTGGGCAACTGTACTGCAACTGGAACTGACGGTCCTGGTGTACGTGCGCTCTCTGCGCCAAGCGTCGTTTGCGATGTACGTCGATGCCCTCAGAGAACTAGCTGTGTGGTTCCATGCCCTGGATCACACCAACTACGCGCGCTGGATTCCTGTGCATTTGCGAGACATGGTGGAACTGCTGACGACACACCCTGAAATAGCCGAGGAAATCCGAGCTGGGAATTTCACCGTCCAGAAGACGAACAGGCCGTTCTCCGCCATCCCTGTCGATCAGGCCCACGAGCAGAACAATGCAGCCATCAAAGTAGACGGAGGCGCAGTAGTCCTGACTGACAATCCCAACGCACTACGACGGTGGATAGTGGCAGGACCAGAGGCTGCCAGGCTCATCGAAGAGTTCCAGGACTCAAAGCAAGACCGGTCACAAGACACAAAGCATCATGACCAGTCATCGAGTGTACAGTCAATGATCAAAGTGATGGAAGACTTTGGGAATCCATTTGAGGAGGATAGTCAAGATCTGCTGGTACTCGACACCAAGGAGATCGCGCCACCTGGAGCTGTAGACGCCCTCCGTCGTGCACATAAATTGGGACAGGAGCAGTTTGACAAATTCGTCAGAGAACGCCTGGTGGAGAGAACGAAACCCATAGAAGATGCCATCCACAGAAACAAGCTCAAAATATTCGGTCAGCCTGCTACAAAACCTCAGGCAAAGGGCAAGCAGCAAATGAAATCCCTCAAGAACGACATGAACCTCTTCTCTCGTCTGTATATCGGGTGCCAGAACCGGGATGGGAATCTAGATGAATTCTTCCAACATGAAAACCAAGCCTGCCCGCCTGCACTATCGGACGGCGGTGGCATCCGGCTTGGTGTAAAGAGTGATCTTCTCACTTGTCTAGAAGACTTCAGTCAGCCCCGTTCTGAGGTTCCTCCAACCAGCTGCATTGTCCTAGATGGAGCAGTCATCATCCAGTTACTGAAGCCTGCTACAGCAAAAACCTTCAACGAGTATGCCAAGCAAGTCTTTGTGCCTTACATACTCTCAAAACTTCATCAATCCACGCGACTGGATCTGGTGTGGGACCACTACATTACAGACTCGTTGAAGGGTACGGCAAGAGCCAAGCGGGGAAAAGGGGTTAGAACACGAGTGGTGGGTAGTGCAACTATACCCGGGGACTGGGCCAGCTTCCTCAGAGTCGACGAGAACAAGACCGAGTTGTTCAACTTCCTCTCTGGCGTCCTCTACGACTCACTCCAGCTTGCAGACAAGGAGCTCGTCATCACTAAAGGAGATGATGTCTTGAGAAAGCCACCGCATCTGGATACTTCAGCCCTGGCTCCTTGCAACCACGAGGAGGCCGATAGCCGCATGATGTTGCATGCCGCCCACGCTGCTCACAATGGCCACAAGAAGATCCTTATCCGCACAGTTGACACTGATGTGGTTGCCATGGCAGTGGCTCTGGCACGCACCCAGAATGAAGAAACAGAAGTGTGGGTGTTCTTCGGCACGTGGAAGACTTTCCGATTCTTGGCAGCCCATGAAATTGCTCGGGCTGGGTCCTGAAAAAGCTCAGGCACTACCGATGTTTTGACGGGCTGCGACACGGTCTCCAGCTTCGCCGGACATGGAAAGAGGACAGCATGGGCAGTTTGGACAGCTCTACCTGAGCTGACCCAGACACTCACTCTTCTCTCAACTGCACCGGATCATATTAATGAAGACGCCATGCACACCATTGAGAGGTTCATCATACTGCTTTACGACAGAGCAAGCACCGCAACCGATATTGACAAGGCACGTCGCAAACTGTTTGCAAAGAAAAGCAACGTCCAGATGATTCCACCGACAAGGGCAGCCCTGGAGCAGCACGTCCGACGAGCAGTGTACCAGGGCGGACATGTCTGGGGTCAGGCCCTGGTTCCTTCACCAACACTGCCATCACCAAACGACTGGGGTTGGAACAAGACCAGCGGCGTGTATGAACCTTTGTGGACAACGCTACCCGAAGCATCCAAGATCTGTAGGGAGCTCGTCTCTTGCAAATGCAAGGAGGGCTGCGTGAAAAAGTGCAAGTGCAAGAAGGCCAGTCTGCAATGCACACCACTGTGTGCTTGCGACGGGGAGTGCTCTCAGAACTGAAGTCGCATGAAGACGAAGGTTCTGAACTTTGCATAACTTACGTAACTTTGGCAGTATACTGGAACTGTATAACAGTGAGTCTTTCGGCATTACTGATGCGTTAATTAACATGATGATTATATGCAGTAGTGTTAGTAATGTTAGTATTGTTTGATTATGGGTTTGCCTGTCGCCATTTCATCTGTAATTAGCATAAATATGTAAATTAATATAGGAACATCTCCTAAAATATGACTTAATAACTATCTGGCATGTTTTCATTAAAAATCATTCAATAAACATTCACTAAAACCTTCAGCAGCAAACTTTATCTAACTTCTTTCGTTTTTCGGGAGTCCGCTGGCGGCCATTTTGGAAAATGGCCGCCACAGTCGCCAGGGGTCAGTTGGCCGATGGCTTCACATCCAAATTTCTTTATAATATATCGATCTACCTCTGTGACAAATTTGGTGTTTTTATCATAAAGTGCACAATATGTTAGCTAATCCGCTGCACTAGAAAAGAGAAAATACGAAAAAGATGTCATAGAAAAACGTAAAGATCAACCAAAACTATTCTACAGATTTGTAAACAACAAACTGAAAAACAAACAAGATTTGGAGAAATTAAGGCAAGGAGGAGTTGAATACACAGAGGAAATAGAAATGGCGGAAATTATGAACAAGCATTTTAAATCAGTGTTTACAAGGGAGAATATACAACCGGAAGAGATAGAATGGAAAGAGAAAATCCCCCCCCCTATGAAAGAAATAGAAGTAACAAAGAATGAAATATTGAAACACTTCAGTAATCTTGATGTTAGAAAATCGCATGGACCAGATGAAATAGCAAACTGGATTTTGAAAGAATGCAGAAATGAACTGGCAGACAAAATACATAGCATAATAAATAGTTCCTTGAAAGAAGGAAAAATTCCAGAAGATTGGAAAAAAGCAAATATAGTACCTATATATAAAGGAGGAAATAAAGAAGACCCTACCAACTATAGACCAGTCTCTCTAACAAGTACAATAGCAAACATTTGTGAAAGAATTATCAAAAGTAAATGGGTAAAATATTTAGAAAAAAACAGCGTGCTAAATCCAAGGCAATTTGGATTCAGACAAGGACGATCATGCGTCACTAATTTAATATGTTTCTATTCAAGGCTAATAGATATAATACAAGAAAGAGATGGATGGGCTGAATGTGCATTTCTAGACCTAAAAATAGCTTTTGACAAAGTACCACATAAGAAGTTGCTTAAGAAATTAGAAACTGAAGGAGGAATACAGGGCAAACTGCTTAAATGGATGGAAGACTTTTTGCAAGAAAGAAAAATGAGAGTAGTGATATGAGACAAACACTCAAAATGGGATGACGTAATAAGCGGTGTTCCACAAGGAACAGTTTTGGCCCCAATAATGTTTGCTATATATATTAATTATATGGATGAAGAAATTGAAAGTTATATGAGCTTCTTTGCAGATGATGCAAAACTATCAAAAAAAAGTGAACACGGAAGAAGATTGTGAGTCACTACAGAGTGATCTCAATAAAGTATGGGAATGAAGTAGGAAGTGGGAGATGGAGTAAAACACTAAAAAGTGTAGTATAATGGAATTTGGAAAAAGCAAAAACAGAATAACAGGATCATATAAATTGGGAGAAGAAGGGATAAAAAAGTAGAAAATGAGAAGGACCTGGGAGTCATTGTTATGAATAATATGTCACCTGAGAAACATATAAATAAGATTTTTGGAGAAACTTATAATTTAATATGAACAACCAAAGTGGCATTTGCATACCTGGATGAAGAAATGGTGAAGAAAATTCTAATCACTCTGAGCAACGATGTGGTCACCAAGTACAAAAAAATATATATAAAAACTTGAAAGAATACAAAGAGCAATTACAAAATTGGCACCAACACTCTCAAAACTATCATGTGAAAAGAGACTAGCAAAACTTGAACTACAGACACGAGAGCAAAGAAGAGAGAGAGGAGATTTGATAGCTATTTACAGAATCATGAAAGGCATAGAAAATATTGATAGAGAGAGCCTGATAAAATGGGATGATAGAAATACAAGAGGACACGGAAAGAAAATCAAGAAAGACAGCTGTAGAAGAGATCTGAAAAAGAACAACTTTCCTCACAGAGTAATAGACAGTTGGAACAAGTTAGATGAGAGAGTGGTGTGTGCAAAAACAATACATGATTTTAAAAATAGTTTAAATAAAATGAGATATGAAGACGGGACACCACGAGCATAGCTCCCCTTCCCGTAAAATACAACTAGGTAAATACAACTAGGTACAACTAGGTAAATACACACACACACACACGAGATTTGATAGCTATTTACAGAATTATGAAAGGCATAGAAATTATTGATTGAGAGAATCTGATAAAATGGGATGATAGAAATACAAGAGGACACGGAAAGAAAATCAAGAAAGACAGCTACAGAAAAGATCTGAAAAAGAATAGCTTTCCTCACAGAGTAATAGACAGTTGGAACAAGTTAGATGAGAATGTGGTGTGTGCAAAAACAATACATGAATTTAAAAACAGTTTAGATAAAATGAGATATGAAGATAGGACACCACGAGCATAGCTCCCCTTCCCTTAAGATACAAATAGGTAAACACACACACACACACACACACACACACACACACACACACACATATATATATATACATATATATATATTTGTATATATTTGTATATATATATGTATATATACATGTATATTTACACACACATACACACACACACACACACACACACACACACACACACACATATATATATATTATATATATATGTATGTATATATATATATATATATATATATATATTAGCCAAATTACCCGCGCATTGCTGCGGGTAAATTATGACCATTTTAATTTTGATAGAATTTGTGGAGAAAAGTTACACTAATTAATATAACTGAATGGAAAACGTAATACAAATAAGATGTTAAGAAAGTAAGAAAAAAATCCATTTTAGGACGGAGACGCCTTTTTGAAATTTAATATACTCGGCCGTAAGAGAAGAATTGAACCAACCTTTATCTTTGAACTCGAATGAATTATCGCCCGCGAAAAAGGAAAAGAAAAATAACCAATATTTAAACATTTGGTAAAATTATGCAATCATTTTTAATTTACATGCTTTCTCATTGCAAAGGCTATCATACTTTGTGGCAACATTAATTTCACAAATATAAATAACATTTACGAACACATACAATGGTTTCTTTAATCATTGTAATTTTTTTCAAAATACTGGGCGCGTTAAGGGGATAATACAGTAGTGGCGTGTTACCACACCATACACCTTTAACCCTTAACCCTAGCCAAAATATATATACTTTTTAAACGAAATATGGTTATCCAAGTACCTGCGGTGATAGGGTATCAGAATATATATGGTTATGGAAGTCTATCTCCAAAAACCCTAGGAGTTCGTGAACAAACAAACAGACAGACAGAGGCTACTTTATTTTAGTATATATATATATATATATATATATATATATGTGTGTGTGTGTATATATATATATATATATATTATATATGTATATATACATATATATATATATATATATATATATATACATATATATGTGTGTGTGTGTGTGTGTGTGTGTGTGTGTGTATGCGTGTGTATATACATATATATATATATATATGTATATATATAAATATCTATATATATATATATATATATATATATATATATATATATATATATATATATATATATATGCAAAGTAGACCACTTGGAAAAAAAGAAACTAACAAAGCCGAGTGCTTTCGTATATTACATATATTATACATGTGTGTGTGTGTGTGTGTGTGTGTGTGTGTGTGTGTGTGTGTGTGTGTGTGTGTGTGTGTGTGTGTGTGTGTGTGTGTGTGTGTGTGTGTGTGTGTGTGTGTGTGTGTGTGTGTGTAAAGCTGTCCAAACCTTTTTACACGACATATGGACCTTATACACGCAGCCGCTCTACTACTGTTGTAACCATAATCCTACATATTGCAACACCTATGGAAAACTACACCGCAACATACATACGAAAATACACACACACCCCTAACCTCTTCCTTCACGAGACCAAACTGTGAAATACCCCTGATTCCTAAGAACATCTTTTAATCATACATAATATATTATGTAATTTAGATCAATAACCATAATATATAAATAACAAGAAATAACTATACATTCTAATTATGACAATTATTGTACAATAAAATAGTATCCAAAATTTGTATCACCAAAATAAAATGTAAACAATTGATAACCTATAAACTGTTCAAAATTCTGATGTCAGCATTTTCAGATGCGTTCCACCAACAGAGAGAAGAGCTGTCAGTATTTAGGTGGAAAGCAGACCGGGAAGGTCTGCTGGTGTAATTTAGACTAATAGACTTTTTCAAGAGGTCTTGTGATCTTTGATTTATCCATCTAAGGAAGAATTTTTACTGGTGGTAGCGCGACCCATCCCCGGAATAATTGACACTCAAAGTGAATATCAGTGCCCAGCGAAAGTGAACAAAGTGACCACGTATACGAAGAAATTCTCATATGTGGTGCATGATAATTTCCTAAAACAAGTGATTACCGATCCTACGCGGGGAGAAAATACTCTGGACTTACTTTTATCTAATAATGAGTACCTAATGAGCAATGTAAAAGTGGGAGATAGTCTAGGCTCTTGCGATCATCAGGAAATAAGATTTAATATTATTTGGAAAGAATTTAAAAGTACGAATAACGTCCAAGTACCAGACTTCAGGAGAGCAAACTTTGACATTATAAAAACCTATTTCAATTGAATATGAAATGTTATACGGATGTTTTAGGCATTGTCGACGAGGGGGTCAGGTCTCGGTACTTGGCCAGGGGTCAGGTCATGACCAGGGGTCGGGTCACGCAGGGTAATATGCATACCTTGGGTCAGATCACTTGGGGCGGGGGCTCAGACAGGTCAGCAATTTGGATGAAATGTATAGCAATCTGATATGATTATTAATGCACAAAATACATTTATCCCCCTGAGGTCAATGCGGAAAAATAGTAATACTCCCAAATGGATGACGGACAGATTGAAACATGACATCGGAATTAAAAGAGGACTTTACGTATAAAAAAAAAGGTAACACACCTTAGACCAAGATATAACGAAATGGCAAAGCTGGTTAAAAAGAATACACGTACAGCGAAACGTAATTATGAAATTAAGGTTGCCAGTCAAGCAAGACCCAACCCAAAGGGTTTCTTTCATTTCTATATAACAAAAAATAAAGAAAGAATGGGACCAATTAAAAACGATGAAAATGTCATGATAGAATCGGAGGAAAAAATGAGTGCGGAGTTAAACAATTATTTTCTATCGGTGTTTACTAATGGGAGGTTAGATAAAATACCTGGCTGCGATCCGATTTTCAGAGGGGATGAAGAAAGTAGTCTAATATCAGCATTAGTAAAGAATTAAAGCTACAAAATCCCTGGGTCCAGACGAAATTTTTCCGAGAATGTAAGGAGTGTAAATTTAAAATCTGCGACCAGTTAACTGAAACATTTAATAAATCGCTAGACACTGGTTTTGTGCCTACTGCTTGGAGGCGGGCAAACGTTGTTCCTTTTTTCAAGAAGGGAGATAGATCGTCTATATACAAGTACAGGCCAATCAGTTTGACATCGGATACAGGAAAAATGCTTGAATCAATTATAGTAAATAGACTCAGAGAACACATCGAAATACATAATTTAATTCGTGATTCAAACATGGTTTCTCCAAGGGTAAGTCATGTGTGACCAATATTCTATCCTTTTACACTAAAGTATATAAGGCGTCAGATAACAATGATAATTACGATGTTATTTACTTTGACTTTAGCAAAGCGTTCGACAAGGTGCCACACCAGAGACTACTAGATAAAACCAAAGCCCATGGCACAGGAGGAAATGTGTTAGAATGGATTAGAGCCTGGATTAGTAACAGAAAACAGTGGGTCACAATAAATGGAGTAAAACCTAGGTGGGGCAATGTTACTAGTAGGGTCCCACAGGGCTCGGTTTTGGGTCCCTTGTTGTTCATTATGTACATAAACGACTTAGACGATGGGATAAATAGTGATGTTAGTAAGTTTGCGGACGACACTAAAATAGGACGCCTAATTAGGTGAGGAAACGACGCAGAGATTCTACAGGATGATCTTAACAAATTGTTCACATAGTCGGTGAAATGGCAAATGAACTTTAATATCTCTAAGTGTAGCGTGTTAAACGTAGGGCTACACAACCCCGAAAATAGATACAGCTTAGATAATACGCTTTTAGAGAAAACTAAGTGCGAGAGAGACTTGGTAGTTCTAGTGGGTCCAGACCTTAAAACCAGGAAGCAGTACATTAGCCCAGGAATAAAGCTAACAGAGCATTAGGTTTCACTGCTAGGACGGTAACGAATAGAAGTGCAGAGGTAATTATTAAACTCTATCTAGCGATAGTTAGACCCATCCTTGACTATGCGGTACAGTTTTGGTCTCCGTCCTACAGAATGGACATAAATTCACTAGAATCAGTACAGAGAAGAATGACCAAAATGATACATGGACTCAGAAATCTGCCTTGTGAACAGAGGCTTAGGCACCTTAACTTACACTCTCTGTAAAGACGCGGAGTGCGGGTTGATCTAATAAAGCTATTCAAGTGGATCAAAGGTTATAACAAGGGTGATGCAAACAAGGTCATCATATTAAAACAACAGGGCAGGACTCGCAGTAATGGTTATAAACTGGACAAATTTAGATTTAAGAAAGAAATAGGCAAGAATTGGTTTACTAATAGGGTGGTCGACGAATGGGATAAACTTAGTAACCATGTAGTAAGGGCTGAAACTATCAGTTGCTTTAAGAAACGATTAGACAATTTTATGGAGAGGGATGACAGGTGGTGATGGATACGGAGCTGCCTAGTGTAGGCCTTATGGTCTCTTGCAGTCTCCTTCATTTTTATACTCATATGTTCTTATGTTCTTATATTACTCGTCGAGTAGCACACAGAATACCACGAGACCACTCGATGTTTGAGTGTTCGAGGAACAAGTGACCTTATGTATTTTCACCATGCAAACGAGTGGCGAAATCAGTTACTTAGTTATAGTTCGCTCGAACACATTGTGTGGACATAACCCAAGTGTATCAGCATCAAAATTCGCGAGCTGTCACAATCAACCCCACTACAACGAACATTTTGAACCCCAGCATATACTCGACTCTCCACGATTTTATTTCCTCCTTGGGCAGCAAAGACAACGTGTACCCCCCCCCCCCCACACACACACACACATTCCTCCCAGAAAAGAAACTCACTAATGTCGAATCAACCGAACTGGACGAAAGGATCACCCTCCTAACTGACAGATCACCCTGCCACTGCACCCTCGGCACCCCCCTGCTTGATTAACTACCCATCTGGGTCTTCATATCATCCCAAGACCACGTATTAAATTCACATGGTCTGCAACGCAAGTTGAACATCATCAACAGCACAAACCAACAATCTACCCCTTGCCCTATAGGAACTACCTTCAGAACGATGAACAATATATATTTTTTGTTTGTGCATATATAATTGTATGTATCTGTTTTTCTTCCATCAGTGACTTACATTTATCTTTTTTTTTTTAACGTCACAAAATACCCGATCACGTTCTGCGTCTAGGAACCTAGTCGAAACAGTAGATTATAACTTTATGAGTAACACAAATGGAGCACAGGACGATGTAACCCCCCCCCCAACACCCCCAATCCTCTTTCCCTTTCCCTAAACCCACAGGATCATGTATCCTTGCTAAACACCACCCAATCAAATATAATAGACACACTGCAGTTCTCCACCCCCACATTCCCATCAATCGCTATATACCTCAGTTTTTTCGCCCTCCTAGTTCTGCTCCTACTCATTTGTAGATAAGTATATGTTTGTGCATTAAAACGCACTGGCTAGAAGATTTGAACCCCATATGTATACTGTATACTCCAGAATTATACTCCATGTATAACCTTATGACAATGACTCACCAAAGGATGTTAGAACCTTTCATACAAATTTTGACCTTGTTACCACTCCAATTATCGGAAAGAACCCCTTTACACCTTGATGACACCAAAGTGTAACTCACAGAAATAACCCCTTCTTTCACCAGTGACAATAGACAAAACATAATCACAGAACTGACACAATAAAAAAAAAAAAAAAAAAAAAATCTCCCAGAAAAGAGAGAAGTGAAAATAGGTGAAACCGAGTGTGTAATGAATTAAAAAAAAAAAAAAAAAAAAAAAAAACCGGAGTGGTTAACCCAGTCTATCAACTAACACCCTTCGATGAGCAATGAGTATGGCATGATACCTATTAAACCACACCCAACAAACAATGACAATTTAATCCCCCCCCCTTAACACCTACTAAGGTTCAAAACAGGTATCGCGTCATAATATATATACATATATATATATATATATATATATATATATATATATATATATATATATATATATATATATATATATACGTGGAGTTAAAAACGACAGCATTGTTGTAGTTGTTCAGTTTTTTCTTCGTATTCTCGATTTTCCTGATAAGAGATTTTCCATTAACTGGGTGAATTGAAACTAGGTCTCTATATTCTTCCATTTGTTCTTATTTGACATCAACGTTTTGTCTTAAACAAGACATTATCAAGATATAACTGAAATAACAAAAATTACATGGTAACAGTAAAGATACTAGACAATATCAAGATATAACTGAAATAACAAAAATTACATGGTAACAGTAAAGGTACTAGACAATATCAAGATACAACTGAAATAACAAAAATTACATGGTAACAGTAATAATAAAGGTGACAAATTTGTAAAAATAAATACGAAGACTTACAGGTTTTTAAAGAGAGGAAGAAGGGTGTGGCAATCCAGAGATGACAGAAGTATATATACCTAAGATCAGGTCAGGCGAAGCAACCCCCCCCCCTTACCCTTGACCTCTGAGGTCCTTATTGTCTGTTCCTCCCCCCCCCCCTTTGCCTGACCTGATCTTAGGTATATATACTTCTGTCATCTCTGGATTGTCATACCCTTCTTCCTCTCTTTAAATACCTGTATGTAAAATAAAATGTAAACTATTTATAACCTGTAAACTGTCCAAAATACTGATGCCAGCTTTTTCGGATACATTCCACCAACAGAGAGAAGAGCTGTCAGTCATTAGGTGGAAAGCAAACCGGGAAGGTCTGCTGGTGTAGTTTAGACTAATAGACTTTTTCAAGAGGTCTTGTGATCTTTGATTTATCCACCTAAGGAAGAATTTACACATATCTCCTTCCACTATAAACTCTTCGGATAATTCACCCACTACAAAAAATACCATGACAACACAAAATATTATCACAGTAGTCAAAGATAAAACAACATTATCTAAATTCAACGGAAAGAAAATTCCTGTAGTGTAAACAATTTCCTCTCCGAGGTTGAATTGGAAATAACACGTAGAAACATTACCGACGGCAGAGGTAAAATATCCATTCTCAAATCCAGAATAGATCTAAATGACACATTGGTGATGTAATTCAGTCAGATCATCTTGAGGCGACAGATGTTATCTAGATTTCATGGAGCACTTGAAGAAGTCATTTGCATCATTTGATCAACTTGGATCACTTTCCCCCTATATTCATTGGCTAAGACATACAATCATGGACCATGTCACACAAAAGAAAAAGCTTTTGAGATTGATTCAAGTTTTAAAAGTGAATTAAAAGGGAGCCTCAAAAAATCTAATTGGGTCACAGACGACAAAATTTCATTGGAACGCGTAATCTCATTCATGGCATACTTTCACAATTACACCCAGACACACTCCAGACGCCGGGTACTATACCATTCACACCAGGGATCACACTAGGCGAATTTTCAAGGAAATTCTCTGGTACCGAAAAAAATATTCATCTAGATCCAGAGCCAGTCAATACTCATCACACTCACCCACACAATAGCCAAATTCACACGGTCTACGTCATATAATACTAGGTCAAGACATAGATTTGCACTTGACGTTACTCACATTAACGCTCTACATCAAGAACACAAGTGGTTTGTACATACTGTTACAAACCAGGTCACCTAAGGAACAGATGTTACCACAGACAAGCTTCACAGCTAAACCGAATTTGCGATTATCACGGAACATGTTACCACACCAGTGATTGCTGTCTTGTAATGTTATCCCAAAGGCATTAGAGAATAAACTCCCCAGATCACTTTCCCCCAAGACATACACGTAACACGTCTCCATTATGACTCTCGGCCACCAAGACTCAGCGCAACTTAATTCAATTCACTCAATACCCGGAAATTCCCTCATCAATCCTACTTGTACATACCCTGGATACCCCAGACATGTCCTCCTCTTTCTTGATACTCAATGCAACTTCTAGGAACATCAAAGTGACCATATTTATCGACACTGGATATCCTGTTAACATAATGTCCACCTATAGCTTCAACAAATTCCGCATAGAACGCAAAAGTCACCATCCTAGAACCCCCAGACATTACCCTTTCAAATGCAGATGGTGTATCATTCCCGATTGTTGGTAACTTCTCCCTATATACTAATTTCGAAGATCAGTGCCCATCCATTCCAGTTATCGTCTACGTAGCTGACGTTCACTTTCCTGCTGATATCCTCATAGGCTTCAAACTGACGAAGCAACATAAGATAGTCATTTACCCTGCTCAAAATGGTATAATTTATGCAAAACATTTCCTTCCTGTATTGCTATCAGCAACTCCTCATACCGTAAATCAGATTCACGCAGTTGCCTGTACTCCCTCTCTTCAAATTCACTCCTCTTCATCACACGAGGACGCACCAGCCGCTAGTACTGATTGTTCCACCAACTCCATACAACAGTGCTCAACCATTCCAAACCTTCCTCAAGACTCTTCCTCTTCCACTTGACTGACAGCTGTGGACATATATTCCAAACGTAACGAACGTCCTAACTTCACCCGCATGTCCAAATCAGCTAAACTCAAGACTAAATACCTATTAAATACCGTTGATATTTCATTGACTGAGGATTTTTTTTTTTTTTTTTTGTCCCTCATAGAGGAATTCAACATTAAATCCACCCCATCCTCACAAGTGCCATCTACATTTAGATACACTCATGCAGTGCTCATCAGCCCAAAGACATTGTTTCCTCGTGAGTATACAAAGGTACACATACGAGTTCTTCAAGCCCCATGCACTAATGCACTCTGTACACCAGAAACTTGCCGTGTCAATGGCATTTCTCTTCTGTCAGCCATCAGCTCACACCCGTGTTACATACCCGCATAAAGATTGCCATACAGTAAATGCATGAGTGCAGATAACCTTAACCAAGACATGATTGTTCAGAACTATCAATCAGTGAATGGATTTTTCCTCTCTTTGTTGTCCCTAAACACGATTGTTCCCTCCACACAACACAGACTTCAGGGAATTAAATAAACTAGATATGCCAAATAGACTCCCATTACCTGCATTGTAAGTCCTCTTACACTCCGTCGATGAAAACAACGTAGTGTTTACGACATTAGATCATACGTCGGATATTTCCAGATCCCCCTTGCACCAGAGTCTAGACCCCTCACAGCCTTCAGCACCTCCACAAGACACCATCACTTCAAACGTCTAGTCATGGGTCTCGTTTCAGCTCCTTCAGCATTCATACGTTTTATGCCCTGTCATTGCAGGTCTCATAGGCCATCCTGTGTTTATGTACCTCGATGATGTGATCATCGCTTCGAAATCGTTTAGCGAAAACTTACACACTCTTAACACTGTCTTCTCACTTCTGGCAAAAACAGGCCTCAAACTGAAGCTTAAGAAGTGCTCCTTCCTTTAGAAAGAAATACGCTTTCTAGGGAATGTCCTTAACTCATAAGGAATCTTAACATTGCAGGACAAGGTGAAGCCAGTGATTGATTTTCCACGCCCTACTTCTATTGACCACATACGTTCATTTCTTGGTCTATCAGGTTTATACAAGCGATACATTCAAGTTTACGTTGTTATAGCAACGCCATTAATTTCGCTACTTAAGAAAGTCACCCCCCCTTCAATTGGACAGCGACCAAGGGAAAGCCTTTAATGACTTAAAGAGACCCTTAACCACGGCACCTGCCCTTGCTTTTCCAAGCCACAAGCTTCCTTTTACAATATATACAGATACGTCCTACACCGGACTTAGTGCAGTCCTCATGCAACAGCACAATACAAAACTAAGGCCAATTTCCTATTATAGCCGTATACTTAACAAACACGAACAAAAGTACTGTCACAGACATAGAAGCATTAGCTGTAATATATTCCCTCAAAATTTTCAAATAGATCTTCCTTGGTTACAGCATAAACATTTACACGGACCATTAACCAATCTTACACCACTTCAGAGGCAAGAATGTATCAGAAAAACTTACTCGCTAGTTCCTCGTAATTCAGGAGTTCTTGCCCACCTTTCATCTTGTTCAGGGTAAAGCGAACTTAGTAGCAGACGCTCTTAGTCGCCATGTTGCGACTATAAATTAAAGTTCCATTTAGTCACTCTTACTCAAGTGTGCGCAGCTGCAGCGCAAAGATAAGACCTTCCATGGAAATGTGTTATATACTTTCTCGAATCTACAGACCCAACTCATACGAATAACTTCTCTCCGAATCTCAACAATTATACGTTAGTTGATGGCATACTCTATCACAAAATAACACTAAGGAACAAACATGAGCCTAACCTGTCAGTGCTTCAGTTTGTAGCCCCTATGGACCTCATTCCTGAAATTCTGAAATTCTTAGACGACTCCCTGGCAAGGAGAAATACGTTACACATACCAGATTGCAATATTTCTGGTTAACCATGAAAAAGGATGTACACTTCCATAATGATGCTTGCCATTCTAGCGCATCACACAAAAGTCATATCAACAATCATGTCCCCATCTTAACTTATCCTACCCCTTACAAACCATTCCATACATTGACTATTTACCTCTTTAAGTTACCACTTACCCCCTTCCCCAACGGAAACCAATACCTCTTTGTGTTGACCATTTTTCCAGATTTTGTATTCTTTCCCCCTTACCAGACAAGACTGTACAGCACGTGGCACAGACCTTTGTTGATAAACTCATGTGCCCCTTCACTACACCCAAAAATCTAATTTTTGACAACGGGGCTGAGTTCAATGAAATTATTTTAAATACCTGTAAATACTTTCAAATCACAAAATGTAATAATACTGTTTATCACCCTAGTTCAAATGGCTTAGTTGAATGCCAGAACCGAAAGATTCTTAATGTTCCTCGACATCTTGCTTCTGATATTTACCCTTCTTGGGGTGAATATTTCCACATTATTCAAGTTCACATTAACACTGCCATAAATAAGTCGATATCAGAATCACCATATGAGCTACTTGTTTCAGAATTACCTCCTATTTACAATTTCAGTGATTATGTTAAGGTTAAAGTAGCAAAATTCAATAGTTTTTAAAAGAAATACACTGTTACTCTTGCAAAGGATAATATGACACGCCTGCATAATAAATCAGCGAAAGATTGTTCATTTGAAATTAAAGACGTTGTTTACACCCTCAACCACGCCCCCACCTGGAAGCTCTCCTCTAAATTCACTGAACCTTTTCGTATCATTGGACAGGAGTCAAATAATAAAGTCAAAGCACTTAGGTTGTATAATCTTACAGAGACCGTATTGCACAAAGATCATATCAGAAGAGTTCTCCGTGGCCCCGATTTAGAGAATGTTCCATTATCAGTTAGCACTACCCCTACTATAGAGGACCCTCACTAATCTTCTCAACTTCTTCCCCCTACTCCTTTTCCCCGTTACAACCTTCGCAGTTGACCCACCCCTTCATAAGATTGCATTTTACCTAGGTGAACGGAATAAGTATCTACTTCCAAATATTCTTCAGATTAAGTCAAACTTATTTAGATATTAGCTCTGCCGAGCACCTGCTGCAACACAATACCTATATGTCTTTACACTTACCCTGGAATTATGAATAATTCAGTCTATACTTGTGCATACATACTTGTGTGCTCGTGGTGCAAAATGGTACATGGTGGTAGGCTCTAACGGATGCCTATTGTGTGATCCGATCCTCTAGTCAGGGGATTTTACCTCTGGCCATCTGCTACCGGCCACCTGCTCCGGAATCCTTACCTTAAAGCTTGCAGAGATAACCAAAACAAATATGTTGCCAACCGTCACACATTTCCTTCGTAGCTCCCTAGGTGGCAAGCGACAGACTATGCCCAACTGTCGAGCAGACTAGTTAAGCTAATAAAAGAGAAGAACCTAGAGCAGCTTTTCTCTTCACGCCTCCAACTAATATTCTCCACGACCTACAGAATCTACGAGAATCACTGTATTGTATTGAACGAAAAAAAAAAAAATATGCTGCCCAGGCTCGTCGTTCTCGTAGTTATCTGGCCCACTGTAAATAAGATGAAAAAAAAAGAATATACCGTGAAATACCCAATGGGCGATTTGAAATATCACGATAAATTTGACTCACCGAAAATGCCCAGGCGATACTGAATAACGACGAGGACGACGTCACGCTCCAGGAGGGCGCTTGGAGGATAAGAGGAGGCTTCGCCTGAGAAGAACCCTCCGCCATGAACCCAAACCATGACAGGCAGTCGAGATTTCACATCAAGCTGTTGAAACAGTAGAAAGAGGTCAACAAGGACTATTTTTTACGCTTATGTCTATTTCTAGGTGGATTAGAACAAAAAGGGCGCAAGGAAAAGCGAGACGTTTAAGGATATCAGCAAAAGATTTTTTCTTATGGGGACGGTTCTAGGTTTGATAACAACAAAATAGGTAAATATCCTAACAATAAAACACATAAAATTCATAAACAAAATTTTCACCCTTTGTTGAAAATTCCCAGACACAAAAATAATTTATGGATAGACTAAATAAAATAAATATTACGATAGTGATTCCTGATAGTAATCAGTAAGGTGTTGAGTGCAATGACAGTATGAAGGGATATTCAACAATGATGTCTTGGGGAAGCATAAACATGAACTCTCGGGATACATCGATTTTTTTTTTTTTTTTTTTTAAGTGGAAGTTGGACAGCACCTTGCTTTCTTGGGTGCCATAATCACAATAATTTATTGATATATTCCACTGGAATTAGGACAGTCTTCTTAAGAACTTGATCACTGTATTTCGAGGACCCATTTGGCAGAAAATGAACTGTCCCAACAAGTATTTGTGTGATTCACCATGGTCTTAGATCACGTATTGGAATCGTGATCGACAGCTATTTCCCTCCCGGAAGAGAGCTCAGAGCTCATATATGACCGATGTATGGGTAATGGTGTGACCTCATATGCACACTCACCCCCAACTCCCCTCCCACGAGAGTTGGGGTAACACCTCGCAGCGCAGTGATACTGAAATTATTTCAGCCCTGTGCGGGATTCGAACCCGGACCGCCGTAGTGGCAGCCAGGAACTCTACCACTGTGCCTCGAATCGTGTGTGTGTGATTCACCGCTATGATTCACCACCATGGTCTTTAGATCACGTATTGGACTCGTGATCGACAGCTATTTCCCTCCCTTGGATATTATCACTATGGGTAATGATGTGACCTTACACGCATACACACCCCAGCTCCCCGCCCACGAGAGTTGGAGTAACGACTCGAAGCGCAGCGATACTAAAATTATTTCAGCCGTGGGCAGGATTCGAACCCGGATCGCCGTAGTGACAGTCGGGGACTCTACAAACCGCGCCACCGAGTCTGTGTGTGTGTGTGTGTGTGTGTGTGTGTGTGTGTGTGTGTGTGTGTGTGTGTGTGTGTGTGTGTGTGTGTGTGTGTGTGTGTGTGTGTGTGTGTGTGTGTGTTTGTGTGTGTGTGTGTGTGTGTGTGTGTGTGTATGTGTGTGTGTGTGTGTGTGTGTGTGTGTGTGTGTGTGTGTGTGTGTGTGTGTGTGTGTGTGTGTGTGTGTGTGTGTGTGTGTGTGTGTGTGTGTGTGTGTGTGTGTGCGTGTGTGTACCAAAAATACAGCTTCCAAGAAAACATACATCAGGGGTGAAGACGTTGAGGTAAAGGCAATCCTCTTCTCCGTCCGCAGCAATCTGCCCTTGAAGGAGGAGATCCAGAGGCTGCTGTAGACATCGAGGAGGGTCAGACGATGCATCTCGCGTGCCCTTCCATTTACCTGCCGGCACTGGGTCCTGCACATGGATAAGAGATTTTTTTTTCTCCAGAACTCAAACTAAACTATGTCTAAATCTGATATCATGAACCTCTTTACTCCGGATTCTGTCCCCCTTTGTGACTGACAGTGTTACTGTGTTTTACCATTCATTTCTGAATTGTCTTAAACTATAGTATACAACACTCAGAATCGGTGGGATTAACTCTCGTTATCTTTTTCTAAGTACTGTATTTGTAGGTGAATTGTTTATGCTTTTGGTATAGAAAACATATTGTAACTATGTAGATCAAATATAAAAATGTTCAACAATACATTTTTACATTATAAATCGTGTGGTAGTTGAAAGTTTTATGAACACAGGTGTAGTTGAAAGTAATGCTATACTTCTCTGAATTCATGAATAACCTTATAACACATATAT
>NC_134795.1:41942525-41950025 GCF_046742065.1 Oratosquilla oratoria | reverse complement strand
TCAGGATGTGTGAGGAGGAAATTCGTCTTCTCAGGAGTGCGCTCCGTGAGAAGAGTGAACCCTCCCCACAACCCAAAGAGCGTTCCACTTCTTCCCCTACTGTCACTGCCATGAGCGAGTGGCGCTCCGTGGGGTCCCGTTTGTCGAGCCCGCGTTCGGTAGACGTGTGCCCTGTGGAGCAACCACTGGCTCTAGCCAATCGTTTTGCTCTACTGGAGGATGAAGTGGCTGAAAACCAGGAGTTCTTGGTGGTGGGGGACTCCATGGTGCGAGGCTATGACGACATCCTGCAGCGGAAGACTAAGCGACGTTGCAAGCTTGTATGTCAACCGGGCCGTGGGATCGTCGATTGTACCCGGTCCATCAGGGAGCAAGGACGGAAGAACACGGTTACGATTGTTCATACGGGAAGTAACGATGTAGGTAGGTTGAGATCAGAGGAGCTTGTTCGGAATTACAAGGTCCTCCTTCAGGAGATGAAGGAACGTGGGAGCCGTCACGTAGTCTGTGGGATCCTCCCGAGGATCTACGCAGGCTCGTGTTGGAACAGTAGAGCCATAGGGATCAATGATAGGATATCGCAGTTGTGCATGCACACTTTCTTGATCCTTGGTATCTCTTTTCTAGGCGCCATGACCTTTACGCTTCTGATGGGATCCACCTTACCCGCAGAGGCAAAGATGTTCTTACAAACCTCATTGTGGGAGTTTGTAATGAATTAGCTCCTTTTTTAGGGTAGAAGCCCAAAGGGAAGGGGAAATAGAATGTACTTGGGAAAACAGTGTAGAGTATAGCATTAATGTAGAACAATGTGCCAGTATAGGACAAAATATAATTTTAGGATATAATGTCGCTAGAGGACGAAATGTCACATTAGGATGTAATGTCATAGGACAAAATGTCGCAATGGGATGTAATGACAGTGGAGGACAAAAGATCACGATGGGAAGTAATGATAGTGGAGAACAAAATATCACGATAGGATGTAATGATAATGGAGAAAATATCACGGTAGGATATAATGTCAGTGAAGGACAAAATATAATCTTAGGAAAGGATACCGGACAGAATGTCAATGAAGGCCAAAATATCATGATAGGATGTAATGTCGCTAGAGGACGAAATGTCACATTAGGATGTAATGTCATAGGACAAAATGTCGCAATGGGATGTAATGACAGTGGAGGACAAAAGATCACGATGGGAAGTAATGATAGTGGAGAACAAAATATCACGATAGGATGTAATGATAATGGAGGAGAAAATATCACGGTAGGATATAATGTCAGTGATAGTGGAGAACAAAATATCACGATAGGCTGTAATGATAATGGAGAAAATATCACGGTAGGATATAATGTCAGTGAAGGACAAAATATAATTTTAGGAAGGGATACCGGACAGAATGTCAATGAATGCCAAAATATCATGATAGGATGTAATGTCGCTAGAGGACGAAATATCACATTAGGATGTAATGTCATAGGACAAAATGTCGCAATGGGATGTAATGACAGTGGAGGACAAAAGATCACGATGGGAAGTAATGATAGTGGAGAACAAAATATCACGATAGGATGTAATGATAATGGAGGAGAAAATATCACGGTAGGATATAATGTCAGTGAAGGACAAGATATGATTTTAGGAAGGGATACCGGACAGAATGTCAATGAAGGCCAAAATATCATGATAGGATGTAATGTCGCTAGAGGACGAAATATCACATTAGGATGTAATGTCATAGGACAAAATGTCGCAATGGGATGTAATGACAGTGGAGGACAAAAGATCACGATGGGAAGTAATGATAGTGGAGAACAAAATATCACGATAGGATGTAATGATAATGGAGGAGAAAATATCACGGTAGGATATAATGTCAGTGAAGGACAAAATATAATTTTAGGAAGGGATACCGGACTGAATGTCAATGAAGGCCAAAATATAATGATAGGATGTAATGTCGCTAGAGGACGAAATGTCACATTAGGATGTAATGTCATAGGACAAAATGTCGCAATGGGATATAATGGCAGTGGAGGACAAAAGATCACGATGGAAAGTAATGATAGTGGAGAACAAAATACCACGATAGGATGTAATGATAATGGAGGAGAAAATATCACGGTAGAATATAATGTCAGTGATAGTGGAGAACAAAATACCACGATAGGATGTAATGATAATGGAGGAGAAAATATCACGGTAGAATATAATGTCAGTGAAGGATAAAATATAATTTTAGGAAGGGATACCGGACTGAATGTCAATGAAGGCCAAAATATCATGATAGGATGTAATGTCGCTAGAGGACGAAAAGTCACATTAGGATGTAATGTCATAGGACAAAATGTCGCAATGGGATATAATGACAGTGGAGGACACGATGAGAAGTAATGATAGGGGAGAACAAAATATCACGATAGGATGTAATGATAATGGAGGAGAAAATATCACGGTAGGATATAATGTTAGTGAAGGACAAAATATAATTTTAGGAAGGGATACCGGACAGAATGTCAATGAAGGCTAAAATATCAAGATAGGATGTAATGACAGTGAAAGACAAAAGATCACGATGGGATATAATTATAGTGGAGGAAAAAATATCACGTTAGGATATAATGTCACTGGAGGACAAAATATAATTTTAGAAAGGGATGCTGGACATAATGTCACTCAACGACGGGAGGCCGGCGTGAATCACGGTGACGTAGGAGGACAAAATGTACAAAAGAGATCGGATGACCGTGATCGACCAGATGTCCGTGATGGGGGAAATGTTAATTTTGATAGGAGAAATGTTAATGAGGCATTGAAAGTCAATGAAGGACCAAATAATAATATAGAACAAGGTATAAATAAAAAACAAAATGATAATATGAGACATGATATTGAAACTCAAAATGTGTCAAAAAGAAATAATCACGAGTTTCTTAAAACCATGTACTTTAATGCTCGTAGTATTAGGAACAAATTTCAAGAAATACAGGCGTATGTCAAAAGCGAAAATCTCGATATGATAGGAATAACTGAGACATGGTTAAATGGTACAGAGTTCGAAGCTGAATGTTAATGAGGCATTGAATGTCAATGAAGGACCAAATAATAATAATATAGAGCAAGGCATAAATAAAAAACAAAATGATAATATAAGACATGATATTGAAACTCAAAATGTGTCAAAAAGAAATACAAGCGTATGTCAAAAGCGAAAATCCCGATATGATAGGAATAACTGAGACATGGTTAAATGGTACAGAGTTCGAAGCTGAATTTAATATTGCGGGATTTAAACACTTTCATCAGGATAGAAACCACAAGAAAGGTGGGGGTGTTCTATTGTACGTTAAAAACAATGTTCATGCTTGTGTTTTAGAGAAAGTGAAACAGGATGCATATGACAGTTTGTGGGTTGAGTTAACCCAAACAAATGCAAAAAAAAATAATAATAATAATAATAATGAATATAGGTGTAATATATATGCCAAAGACATTATCATTAGCAGACGACAAACTGTTATTTCAAGAACTGTCTAGTTTCTGCAACCGGGATTTATTGATAATGGGTGATTTCAATTTTACTGGCATTGATTGGATGACCCTTGAACATGGCCATATAGGTAGTCGCTTGATTGATTTTCTTGGTGACAATTACTTAATTCAGCATGTAAAAGAGCCCACAAGATATGGAAACTTACTCGATCTTTTTATCATTAGCCGCGAAAGCATGGTAACTGATGTAGAAGTCGGTGAATCTGTTGCAAATAGCAATCACAACTTAGTTAGATTCAAACTCCTAAACAATTTTAGAATAGATACTTGTGTTTCTAAAATACCCGATTTCAGTAAAGCTCAGTTCATAGAACTACGTCAGGAGCTTCAGCTTACAGATTGGGAGGCAAAATTAAACGAAAGACCTGTAGATCAGATGTGGGAAATATTTCAAAATACGCTCACTAAGATGATTCAAACTTACATTCCTTTTAAGGACAGACGTCCCCCAAATCAGGCTCGCCCAAAGTGGCTCGACAAAGAAACTGAAAAAAGTATTGCTAAAAAGAGACAGGCTTATAAGAAATATAAGTGCTCGGATGCATCTAATGACTATGAAAGTTATGTATCAATACAGAGATTTAAAAAAGATAATAAGAAAAAGAAAATGACAATACGAAATGAACATCGCTGATAAATCCAAAGAGAATCCCAAAGAATTCTATAGTTACATTAGAGATAAAAAGGTTGTTAGGAATCACATTGGTCCACTATTATCTGCTGACGGTCAACTTGAATATTCAAATGAAGGAATGTGTAATATCTTAAACAATTATTTTAGCTCGGTATTCGTAAACGAAACACCTCAAAGTGAATTCCAAACTGAAACCTGTGAAAAGTCTTGGGTAAACTTACTCACTACGGTAAATATAACAAAAGAAAAAATTGAAAGGTGTATAGACAAACTCAAAGTTAATAAAACACCAGGGAATTGAAAAATGAGATTGTTGTTCCATTAGAAACTATTTTCAAGAAATCCATCATATCCGGAGATGTCCCAAGAGAATGGAAGCTAGCTAACGTTACTCCCATATTCAAAAAAGGTGACAAAAAGAAACCAAATAACTATAGGCCTATAAGTTTGACTTCAATCGTAGGAAAAATAATGGAAACTATCATCAGAGATGCTATCGAACATCATTTAGAAAGTTTGATAAATGATAGCCAGCATGGTTTCAGACGGAAACGTCTTGCGTGACTTACTCGAATTCTACAACACAGTTATCTCGAATTATGACAAAAGAAACAATATAGATTTAATATATCTAGACTTTGCAAAAGCTTTTGATACCGTCCCACACGAAAGACTACTTACTAAATTAGCTTTGCATGGAATATGTGGTAGCCTATTAGGTTGGACTAGTAATTGGTTGAATGGTCGAAAACAGAGAGTTGTTTTAAATGGAAAAACTTCTGGATGGAAAAGTGTTGCAAGTGGAGCTCCTCAGGGTTCCGTTCTTGGGCCACTTCTATTCATAGTATATATAAATGATATAGACCATGGACTAAAATCTACTGTTTCCAAATTTGCTAATGATACAAAAATGTGCGGAGTGGCAAATGATCACTCAAACCAATTAGATATTCAAGAAGATTTAGATAAATTACAGCAATGGTCTGAAAAGTGGCTAATGAAATTTAACACAAGTAAATGCAAGGTAATGCACATAGGTAAAAATAACAGTAAGTACGATTACAAGTTATTTGGAAATTCGTTAACAAAAGTGGATAGTGAAAAAGATCTCGCAGTAATTATCAGTAACGACCTCAAATCATCCAAGCAGTGTACTTCAGCCTCTGAGAAAGCAAATAAGATTCTGGGACTGATTGCGCGATCTTTTGATTTCAAAAGTCCATCACTCATTAACAAGTTATATAAATCGTTAGTTCGTCCACATTTGGAATATGCTGTTTCCGTATGGTCACCGAATCTCATTAAAGACATTGACAGACTGGAAAAAGTACAACGGCGAGCCACAAAACTGATTCCAAATATCAAAAATAAATCATACGAAAATCGACTAAAACATATGAATCTGTTTTCCCTAAAAAAGCGTAGACTCAGAGGTGACTTGATACAGGTCTTTAAGATTCTAAAGGGAATTGACAATATCAAAAGTGACAAAATTTTCACATTGAATGAGAATCAGACAAGAAACAATGGTCTCAAACTGTCCGGAAATAGATTCAATTTGGAAGTAGGTAGAAACAGCTTTGCCAACCGTGTAGTTAATGAATGGAATAAACTTCCTGCACAGGTAGTGCAATGTAGTTCAGTTCGAAGCTTTAAGAATCATTTAGATAAATACCTAAATAAGATGCTGCAATGATTATAATTTATCTTATATTATTTGTTTTTGTTCTGTTATCATTTGTCTGTCTGATTTTCATTTATTATTAGTTATATGTCAATTAATTATTATATTTACTATCTACCTGTTTGTTTATTATTTAACTATACCTATGCATTTATTTATGTATTATATTTGTTATTTACATTATTTTAGTTTTTATTTATTATTTTATTATTGCTATGATTTTTTTTCGCATCCGACCAAGATATGGACCAAAAGGTCTCCTGTCAGCATGCTCCGCCTTTGTAAAAGTCTTATACATATACATATATATATATATATATATATATATGTGTGTGTGTGTGTGTGTGTGTGTGTGTGTGTGTGTGTGTGTGTGTGTGTGTGTGTGTGTGTGTGTGTGTGTGTGTGTGTGTGTGTGTGTGTGTGTGTGTGTGTGTGTGTGTGTGTGTGTGTGTGTGTGTGTGTGTGTGTGTGTGTGCGTTTGTGTGTGTCTGTGTGTAAAAAAAAATCTGAATATATACAAAAAAAAAAAAAAACAAACAAACATATATATACATATATATATATATATATATATATATATATATATATATATATATATATATCAGGAGGAACCTACAGTCGTGATTACTATTTACAAATGTGCTACAACATTTTGTCTAAGTGTAGTGGTAAATAGGATTATGATAGGAAGAGTTAAGCATGTACATGTGCTAAGGGGAGAGGGTGGGGGAATATCAGATAATTTTTTGGTGGAAGGTAAGTTGAGAGTGGAGGATAGATGGAGAAAGAGGAAAGGGACAAAAGGTAGGGAGGTTCTTAGAGTGAACTCTTTGAATGAAAAGGAAAAGGAGAAGGAGTACGAAAAGAAGCTGAAGGAGGAGTGGGAGGGAGTGAAGGATAGAGTAGAGCTAGGTGTGGAGGAGGAATGGGGATGGTTCAAGGAGGGAGTCATAAAGTGTGCAAGGATGGTGTGTGGAACAAGAAGAACAGGAGGAAATAGAAGAAAGGGTAGTGAATGGTGGGATGAGGAAACAAAGAAGGTTGTAGAAGAGAAGAAGCGAGCTTTCACAGATTGGTTACAAAATAGGACGAGGGAGTCATATGAGAGGTACAAAGAAAAGAAAAGAGAAGTAAAGCAAAAGGTAAAGGAGGCAAAGAGGAGAGCAGATGTGAAATAGGGTAAGAGTATGACAGAAAATTTTGAAAGTAATAAAAAGATGTTTTGGAAAGAAATTAAGAGAGGAAGAGGAGGCGAATCAAGTAAAAGGTAACAGGTGCAGATGGAGAGATGATAATGGAAGAGAAGGTAGTAAGGGGAAGATGGGCAGAATATTTTAGGGAGTTGCTTAATGTGAAGGAGGATAGGGAGGGAAAGATAGATGCAGTGGGAAATACGAAGAAAATGAGAGTGATGAGTGAGGTGAATGGAGGAGAAATAAGGAAGGATGAGGTGAAGGCAGTTGTTAAGATGATGAAAGCAGGTAAGGCACCTGGTCTGGATGGATGCCATGCAGAATGTCTAAAAAAAGGAGGTACAGTGATGGTGGACTGGCTGGTGTGGTTATTCAATGTTTGTTGGAGAGAGGGTAGAGTGCCGGAGGACTGGAGGAGTGCCTGTATAGTT
>NC_134795.1:41927525-41935025 GCF_046742065.1 Oratosquilla oratoria | reverse complement strand
ATTGTCTCTTGTGATCAATGTACAGGCTAATTTGTTGTCTGCTATTTCTTTGTTTAATACGTCCACGCGACATGTTGTACATAACCTCCCTATGTATGCTAGACACGCTACTTCACCTCACCTTACTCCGACTCCTACTCTCCCCCCTCACCTCTCCCTCCCCCTTCCCCTCCCCCTCCTCAAGCTCTGAGAAAGTCTTCCAGGGTCAGGTCATCGGAGGTTTAAAGATCGCGCTTGACCTAAGAGTGTAGCATTCTAATTTTTCCTGTGACCATGTAACGTATCTGTAGATTATGTTGCCTTCACTGTCCTTGTAACTTGATAATGACTCTTTGCAGTCGAAACGTCAAATAATTAAAATGGAGAACTTTGTAAAGTTCGTTTCCGCTCATCCTCCCAATATTAGAACTTTAGTGAGGAAACTTGAAAATATTAAGAAGAAAATTAATAACTGTGAAAATGCTGTGGTGTTCAATTCAGTGTGCGTATATATATATATATATATATATATATATATATATATATATATATACACCGTATGTATTACAATTGACATGGATTATAGTGTAGGAATTTGGGATTTATGTTTTTGGTTGTTTTTGTGAGAAGTTGCAAAAGTTGATTGGACTGTACTTTTCTCTATTCATTCTGTTCCATTATGTTATGAGTTAAATGTTGCTGATATTAGTTTCGATAAGGTTTGTGAATAATTGCTGGTTATATTTTTGTGGGAAGTTGTTATTTCTGTAAATGATGTTGCTGTCTCTTTCATTACTCTTGTACATAGATTATGGAAATCTGTGGATTTTCTTGTTTGTTCAGAGCAGTTAACCTTTGAGATTAAAAAATGTAAGTTTGAGATGGAGTTATATATTGCATTTGTGGGTTTAGATTATGCATAGTATGAAATGATTATTGGTCGTCTTTGGGAAGTTTTGAGAATGTGTCTTTCCTGAAATTTCTGTGATCTTTGTATCGTAGTTTAGTTTGTCTGAGCTATATAGTTTCAGAGCTGAGTTAGTAAGGTGATAATATTTTGTATGTTGAGTATCGATAAATGTATTGGAGATGGTTATATCATGTTGGCAATAGATGGAGTTAGTATAGTTTTGAGTTTGATATAACTGTATTATTCTAAGGTGTCACCGTCAGAAGGAAGTAGGGGAGATTTTTATATAATGGGAAAGAGTTTTTGGTAAGTGATCGTGAGTTCCTTGTAACCTATCGAAACGCATGACGTCTTTGCGTCTGTAGGTAAAATAATTATAAATAGTGGTATAGTTTTATGTGTTGGTTATGTTGATTGTGGGATTCTTCGTTGTATTTTCTTTCATTTGTCTTGTTTTACTATGTGTTAGCTTTGGGTAACTGCCTGTGAGATTTCCTCGGGGCTGGATGGGTTACGATGGGGTTGTGCTGAAAATGTTAAGTTGAGCATTTTGATTCAGTCTAAGGTAAATGTGATAGTCTATGAAAAATGTGATATTGAATTGTTATATATGGGTTCATTTTTTTGAGTACATGATGGCAGAGGTGATAATGTAGGTTGTACTTGAAAGGTGTATTGTCTTTGATGTTCATATATAACGAATTAGAAAAAATATCTCTTAAGTATATTGTGTCAAAATGCACTGTGTGATGTTTTGTTATTCAATTACTAAGTTCTATATATTTAAGGTTTGATATGTTTACATAGTGTTTGATATTCTATATATGTTATTCGTAGTATGTGTTTTTATTTCTTGTATTAGCTGTTGGTATAGATATTTTTGGTAGACCTGTGGATTGGAGAGTTTGTTGTATATTATTTACTTTATATGTTAGATACTATGTTGATTTGAGGAATTGGTAGTGAATTATGTGATTACTTTATGTTTTTTGTATGTGAGATCTGTTTAATCCATTGGTTTTTTTTTATATTCATATGCACTTATTGGTTTGTTTGCAACATACTATTTCTATTGAATGTGTTTACATTTTGAGTAGGTGTAATGATTTGGGGAAAACAACGTACTTATCGTATATCTGTGTCGATTTGATGTGTAGTCCAGGTTCACTGACGGATGGTGACTGACGGTGCTTGGAAGAAGTTGTGGTGGTGTCTTGATTTTGCTGAGTTGTAATTCTATCGTGCTCCTCGGGTGGAGGGTGGTGGTGGGTGGATTGAGTGGTCGTGGGTGCTGAGGAGGGTAGTGGGTAGAGTATTGAGGTGGTTAAGCGGGCCCGAACTTAACCGTTGCGAAGTTCCTAGTCGTGAATGGAAGTGGGTTGGAGGGTTGCAGATAGAGTGTTCAGGTGGTTAAGCGGGTCCGAGCTTAACCGTCACAAAGTTCCTGTCTTCGCTGGTCATGAAGGGGGTGGAGGTGGGTGGAGGGTATGCTCTTGCCCAGCTCCTGAGTTATAAAAAGGGAAATTAGTGGGAGTCGATGGTTTATACTCACGATGACTGATGGCGTTATTTGGGGACGGTGTATGTGGAGATGTCTCTAGACGAGTCTCATCGGCCTAGGGTTCTTTGCGTCCTGACTGAAGTCGTTGGGGGTACCGAGTGGGCCTTCAATTCGGTGCGCTGGATCTCTACAGCTGATTGGAGTCGTCTGGTTTCTGTTTTGAGAAGTAGAGAGGTCAGTGGTATTACTTAGTGAGTGAGACGTTTGCTGAAGGGGCAAGAATAGCTTTGTTGGATGACTGTCTCGGTCAGTTGGCGGGGATGAATGCGTATAGGGAGGTGGGTGCTTAATTGAAGATGTTGCTCGCTGGGAGGTGTGAGGAGTTGATGAGAATATTGTTATTTGATTGAAGTTTGATCACCTGGGAGGTGCGCATAGCTGATTGAAATTTTGTGGTTTGATGTCCTAGCACTGGGCTTGCTTGATTGGGCTTTGATGTGATGCACGGGGCTTCTTATGGTTTGATTGGAGACTTGATGCGGTGCTACGTTGAGTTGACAGACGTTTTCTCCTACTCTGATAGTGGTCTCTCTGCAAACAGCTGTCCTCCGATTGGTAGCAAACTGCCACCAGGTGATTTAAAAGCCAAATGCCTTACAATTTTGCAACCAAATCTAAGATGGTTACAACTGCAGGTCACACCTGTGTCGATCGGTAAATGTTCTTAGAAGTCAGAATGTCATCTCGAAGGGAGCGGTTGGTGGAGCGGTGGTGTATAGATGTGCCGCTTGCTTGAAAACGTGCTAAATGGAATCCTGTGGCTAGATACCTCGATTCCGGAGGCTTGATTGAAAATGTGGTTATAATTCGAATCTTTTCGATTTCACCACTGTTATGCCTTCTGCAAGGATATAAGGACTTTCTGTTTAGGAGGGGTTCGTACTTTGTAGCCTTGATGTAGTTAAGGCAAATCCAACCGGAAGGTAACATAAATAACTATTTTAATTAATGAAAAAAATCAACAAAACAATCATACTATATCTTTACAACAAAATTAACCAATAGACAATTCGTAACGTTTTGTAAAACAAATATTTCCTTAACCTGAACAGAAAACCAAGTCATGAGAATAACTTAAGGTACGTGTAACACAAGGGTGTGCAAAGAGCGAAAGCGATGTGGGAGGGTAAGTTACGTCTTGATAACCAACGGAAGAGTCTCTCTGGGACTGGTTGAACGACATATATATAGGGCTGGCGAGGATAGGAGGAAGGAAAAAGAGGAACTGGACAGAACTAGTCTGGACTTTCAGACGAGCAGTAGGGAGGGGATCGGAGGGGAGGAGAGTAGCAAAACCACACGTTCACAGGCAATTTACGGGACATACATAATTATACACTTCATCCTTCCTTATTTCTCCTTCATTTTTCTCACTCATCACTCTCATTTTCTTAGCGCTTTCCACTGCAGCTACCTTTCCCTACCTATCCTCCTTCACATTTAGCAACTCCCTAAAATACTCTGCCCACCTTCCTCTCACTGCCTTCTCTTCCATCATCATCTCTCCATCTGCACCTATTACCTTTTCTTCTCTACTTGATTCGCCTCTTCCTCTTTTAATTTCCTTCCAAAACAACTTTTTATTACTTTCAATTTTTTTGTCATACTCTTACCCCATTTCACATCTGCTCTCCTCTTTGCTTCCTTTATCTTATGCTTAACTTCCCTTTTCTTTACTTTGTACCTCTCATACGATTCCCTCGTCCTAATTTGTAGCCAATCTATGAATGCCTGCTTCTTCTCTTCTACACCCTTCTTTGCTTTCTCATCCCACCACTCACTACCCTTCCTTCTATTTCCTCCCGCCCTCCTTGTTCCACACACCAACTTTGCACACCTTATGACTCCTTCCTTGAACCATCCCCATTCCTCCTCCACTCCTAGTTCTACTCTATCCTTTACTCCCTCCCACTCCTCTCTCAACCTCTTCTTATACTTATTCTTCTTTTTTTTCATTTAATTAGTTCACTCTAAGTACTTCCCTACCTTTTGCCCTTTTCCTCTTTCTCCGCCTATTCTCCACTCTCAATTTACCTTTCGCCAGAAAATTATCTGATATTCCCCCACTCTCTCCCCTTAGGACATGTACATCCTTAACTCTTCCTACCATACTCCTGGTCACCACTATATAGTCCATTAACGCTCTATCTACCACCCTTCCATCCACCACCCTCTCCCATGTGTACTTATGCTTGACTTTCTTCCTAAACATTGTATTTGCTATCATCAACTCTCTTTTAAGACTTATCTCCACCATCAATTCTCCACTAAGATTTTTACCTGCAACTTCATACTTCCCAATCACTCCGTCATTTGGTTCATTTCCTACCCTAGCATTAAGGTCTTCCAATACAACTACAATGACATTTCTTCCTAATCCCTCTATGCACTCATTTATATCTACCCAGAAAGCCTCCCCTTCCTCTACGTTCTTCTCACTACCAGGTCCATACGCACTTACAAAAAACCACATCTCCCTTCCCAGCTTCACCTTTATCCACATCAACCTTGATGAAACCTCCTTCCACTCCACTACACGCTTACTTATCTCTTCACTTACTAGTATAGCCACCCCTTCTCTCCCTCATCCACTCTTCACTCGTGAGTACCTCCCAGCTACACTCCCAAACTCACACTCGCCCTTCCCTTTCATTTTAGTTTTACTCAAAGCCAGCACATCCATCTTTCTTCTCACAAACATACTGCCTATCTCTTCCCTTTTACTCTCATCTGTACCACATCCGCGCACCTTAAAAGACCCAAACCTTAGGGTACTTGTTGAAAAACACCCAGACCCTCTTATGCTTTTACTTTTTTTTTTTTTTTTAGGAATGTCCCCTTTTGGGGCTACAGGTAGCAGGACTCTTAATCCCATTCCCCGTCCCGTTTTTTGTCGCCTTTTACAACTCAGGTGGAAAGACTTGGTGGTAGCATTTTCTTCCCCACCACAGGGTAGGCGAAAAAGGGAAATAAATATTCAGAGAAATGGTACAGGACAGTAACAAGGGATTGGGGGACAGCATAAATGAAGGACAGTCGTTGTATAAAAGTGTCATAATTTCTCTATGAACAGAGTTTTCCTCTATCACAGACAAAATTATGTGTGGCTCTGGTCCATAGGGGCGCCCCATATAGACCCTAAAGTATCAATTGCATGAGTAGAAGCAGATCAAGTTTGCTGTACATGATCTTCCTTGTCTGAATCCAAATTGATTTGGATTCAGTATAGTTGTTTCTTCAAAATGTTTAACCCATCTATTTTTGACGACCTTTTAGCAAATTTTTGCTACTGTACTTGTCAGGGAGACCGATTTGTAATTTGATGGGTCTTCCTTGTTTCTTCCCTTATAAATTGGTACAATGTTTGTCTTCTTCCAGTCCTGTGGCACTTTTCCTTCTTTAAGTGTGAATTTAATTATATTGTATATTTTGTCTGTTAATTCTTCCATGCATTCTTTTAGTATTCAATTTGCAATTCCATCTGGACCATGTGATTTTCTGATGTCAAAGGTTTTGATTTGGTCGCTAATTTCTTTTTGTGTTACAATTATTTCTTTCATTGAGGGGGATCTCTCTCTCTCTATTTTCTCACAGTTAGGTGAGTTTTCTATTGTGAATACTGATTTGAAATGGCTGTTCATAATTTAAGCCATTTCCAGTTCTTCTGTATATTCGTGTTTACCTTGGCGCAGCTTTTCTATTTCTTGTTTGTTCTTCAGTTTGCCATTTACGTACCTGTAAAATAGTTTGGGTTCTTCCTTGCATTTTTCTATTTTTTTTTTCATATTTTCTTTCATCTCTGCTTATTTTCACATACTAATTTCTTAGTTTGATGTACATTAGCCATTTGCTTGTTTTCTTGTCTCTTTTCCATTTCTTCCAAGCTTTGTCTCTTTTATCCTTAGCCTCACTACACCTTTGTTGTACCAGCTTTTTATGTATGTTCTTTCCATTTTTTGTTGTGGTACGTATTTTTTAACTCCCTCATTGTAAATTTCTTTTAGTATATTCCATTTCTCTTCCATCCCTGTTTCTTCATTTGGGAATTTTTCCCAGTTCGGGTTATGAAAGATTTTTTTTTAATTTCTCATACTTTTTGTTGTTGTACATTAGTCTTCCTATTCTATGTTTATCATTTTTGCTTTGATCCATTTGCTCTTTCAACGCAAATTCTATTAGTACATGGTCATTCTTTCCTATTGGAGTTTTGTAATAAATTCTATCGACAATTTCAGGCTCTGTCTTAAGTATTAAATCCAGCCTTGATGGTTCTTCACTACCTCTGTATCTGTTATTTTCTCTTACCCACTGAGTCGTCGTGTATTCGATGGTCATGTCAAGCAGGACGTTGCCCCAGAGTCTCCACCCTTCACTGTTATTTCCTCCCAACATATTTCTTTTGAATTAAAGTCACCCATAATTACTATATTTCCTCTGTCCTTCAGTATATTAGTTAATTAATATTTTGTATCTTCTAATATTTTGGAATGATCAGTTTCTGTCCAGGACTGTGTTTTGGGGGGCACATACACCACTACAAATTTTCTAATCATATGTTTGCTTTTAACTTGTATCATAATTGATTCTACATTATTTTCTCCTTCAGTTATTTTTCTTACTAGTCAAAATTAATACTCCGCCACCCAGTTTATCCTTTCTATTCTTTGTCCAGCAGTTGTATAAACCTTGTCCCTCAGTGTTGGGTGGTGGAGTACACTATAATTTAGTTTCCACTATTCCCATTATGTCTGTTTTTTCTAAGGCCAGGTAATCATTCAATTCGTTCATTCCTGAAATTTATTCCATCTGTATTGATTCTACATTATTTTCTCCTTCAGTTATTTTTGTTACATTTAAATCTTTATTAGTCAAAATTAATACTCCGCCACCCTATATATCCTCTCTGTTCTTTGTCCAACAGTTGTATAAACCTTGCCTCACAGTGTCGGGTGATGGAGTACACTTTAATTTAGTTTCCACTATTCCCATTATGTCTGGTTTTTCTGAGGCCAGGTAATCACTTAATTCATTCATTCCTGAAGTTATTCCA
>NC_134795.1:41907525-41912525 GCF_046742065.1 Oratosquilla oratoria | reverse complement strand
ATTTTATTTAATCCTTTTTATCTAAATCAGACACCTCTTAATTTTGGTCTGGCTTACATTAACATATTTTGTTATATTAGAAATATATATTGAAACCAGATGAAAAATATATATATTAATATAAACAAAAATTCTATCGCATTACTGAAAACACAATAGTTTGACTAAAGTTTGAAAACACTTCGCCAGTAAGGACCCTAAACGCACAAAGGGTAGATTAAAACTGTAAAAGTATTTGGTACTAAAACGATGAGGCATTATCGAAACACACGCATTAAATAATAGAAGAAATTCATGCATAAATGAAATCGCATTATATTAGATTGAAATAAAACATTTGGGCATAATGTAATTTTGAACAACAGATTGTGAGACGAACAGAAGTACAGTACTTTTCAAATAAATGAGTGTACAATTAGCAATGACTTCCACAGACAGTGTATACATATAACGAAAATAAAGTTGTATTGATAAAAAAACAAACATACCGGAAGAATAGACAAAGAGACAAAGACAGAGACACAAATAGAAACAGGAAAAGAAATATGAAGGAACAGACACAGAGAAAGAGAAATAGACGGCAACAGGGACGGAAGCCCCGACAGAGACAGAAAGAGGGGAGAAAGAGAGGAAGAAGGGTGGAGAGAGGGCGAGATATTGGGCATGAAAATGAAATAGAGTGAGAATGGGAGTAAAATAAAGAGGGAGGAGGAAAAGGGCAGAAAAAGAGAGAGAGAAAGAGAAGAGAGGGAGAGAGATGGTAGAAATTCTAAGTACCGTAAAAGAGAGTGACTTTGTTCATTTACTTGATTGTGTCTGTAGATTTTCAATTCTAGATTTCCTTTTTGTTCACAGAGACGACCGTGTGTCCTGCTTGATTTATTGGATCCTTGGATGTTCATCTCCCTCCGAGCATTGACCTGAAGATTTTCTGTTACAAGAATATCTTGCACTCAAAATTATTGTGAACTAACTCAATCTAGCCTAACTTAATCTTCTATAATATAGCCTAGCCTATTCTAGTTTAGCTCAACCTACCTTATTCTAATCTAACCTAAGGTAACCAAACAAATCCTAGCCTAACCTATCTTTACCTAAACTAAACTAACCTAACCTATCCTATCCCATCTTGGCCTAGCCTAACCTATCCTATCTTATCTTAACCTAACCTAAACTAACCCAGCCTAACCTAACCTAACCTAACCTAACCTAACCTAACCTAACCTAACCTAACCTAACCTAACCTAACCTAACCTAACTTAACCTAACCTAATCTAGCCTAACCTAACCATAATTAACCTAACCTAACCTAACCTAACCTAACCTAACCTAACCTAACCTAACCTAGCCTAACCTAACCTAGCCTAACCTAACCTAACTTAACCTAACCTAATCTAGCCTAACCTAACCATAATTAACCTAACCTAGCCTAACCTAACCATACTTAACCTAACCTAACCTAACCTAGCCTAGCCTAGCCTAGCCTAGCCTAGCCTAGCTTAGCCTAGCCTAGCCTAGCCTAGCCTAGCCTAGCCTAGCCTAACCTAACCTAACCTAACTTAATCTAACCTAACCTAGCCTAACCTAATCTAGCCTAACCTAACCTAATTCAACCTAGTCTAACCCAACATAACTACTTTACCAAGAACAAATAGAAAAAATAGGTCTTACGAAAAGTAAAAAACAATGGAATAGAACGTAAGAAATTATACTGCTCAAAATTCTTTCTTGGTCTTTTCACTATACAACAAGTTACCTCACTAAGCCCCTTTATCTGTCCTATTAAAGGTGGCTATCTGAATAGTTATACTAGATGACCTAGATTTTCTCTCTAAAATCACTCATGATCTTTTGCTTACATATTTTAAGATTTAAGTGCGTAGGGTTGTGCATGTTAATCTTAGTTTGTCAATTAGATAGGTCAAATACGATGCACAAGCATGTACTAATACTGTAGCAAATTCACGCCCAAAGCATGAAGAGTTTCAGTCAAATAAATTCGTTTGGCTGCCAAACGGTAAATCTGTAAATATATGCTGGAGTGACCCTCCTCTATTCAGCCTCACAAATGGATCTCAGATGTTAGAGCAGAAGTCAGCTTTTAAAGGGAATGTGTCAGCCAACAGAAAGTTATCAGAACCCTAGGATATGTATGAGTATAAACCTCTGTGACTTGTTGAGAGGTGTGCATGCTACTGCGCTTTATGTTGTAGCAGGTCTCCATGTCACCATTTTGTGACAAGTATCTTCGCAGACCTACATTTTTTCAATAATCATAGTCTTGATATTTTTTTGGACGGTTCTGCATCCCTGGAGCGTCTTCTCGTAAGGCTATATTTATGTATTAGGTTATCCTCTAACTGTACATTTTATTCCTGTGATAATTAAATTACATTATAATATGCATTTTCTTTCAAGATCCCTTTAAGTCATTGTTGCAAGTACTATTTAGGTGATCATTCATATACGCAGCGCTATTGATAAACATCTGGGCCATCAGTAGATATTAAACAATTGTACTTTTTTCGCGACCTCGATCAGGTTTTGGGCAGTCTGTCAATGACGGATTCTCTATTAAAACAAATAGACAAAATGAATAAATGAATAAATGAACAGATCGATAAGTGAATAAGTTCATTAAACCGCATGTCATTTGCTGCAAATGACATGTTTGTTATGTATTACATTGATGAGAAGCTTCATTGAAAAAATATGAATACTTTACGCAATTTCAGACTATTCTTTTTATATGTTTACCTATAAAATTATTTCTATTACTCAGGAAGTGAGTGGTAAAAGAAGGGCAAAGAAAGAGAGAAAAAAATATTGCAAAGGGCCATACAGTAGAGAAAAGACCGAAAAGCATATTTACTTAAAGCCTATTTGAAACAGGTTTTAACTTCACTTGACATTAATTTGGCTAACAACAGACTATAATCAACTGAGGCGCAGATTCTGAAAATAATGTGGTATCTCAATGGATCAAGACGTCATTTTCTCCAAAGTCTGTTCCATCAGATGGGTATACCGGTAATTGTTTGGCGTTAACCAGGACAAAATATGTAAAGGGCATCATCTGGTCAAAGGGACTACAGCCGTAATGATTTGAATCATAAGTTTAGATACGTCCTGGAAGGTCTCACCCAATATCTCCCAGCATGATGTCTCAGCTTCAGGTTTCAGATCTTTGAGTTCTAGGGTTCACAGCAACTTCCAAGAGAGTCCACAGACTTATAATCACAAATAGACTGGACGTCGGACAATTTTCTTCAGTGTTAATATGGTTAGAAGACAGTATCAAAGAGATGATGAATCTATTGCCAAACAAGGTGTCAATCATCTGTCTAACCTTTAACGAGGGATAATCCTGCGAAGTCACTTATTCGAACACTTTATTTTTCTTCTTTGTTGAAGAGGTTTGTGGAAACTCATCCAATCCACTCTACCATAGATCAACACTTTGAGCGACAAGTTTCAAAGGTACATAAAACATTGGTGAGTATCCTATGGATTGGACACGCTATGCAGAGCAATTACATTTCCAATTGCAAACAACTCTCGGCAGATTCGGTCGATTTGTCCCAGTTATGAATTCTGTGGACGTCCACTTCATCTCTTTCACCGAGGGTTATCTTTTATGGAGACAACCCTGTTTGTGGGATCAACACCAGTAGAACGTGCCACATTTCCATATACCCGGAGTTGATAGTCTAGGGAGTAACAAAATAAAAAACAAATTATGCTGGCAGTCTCTAATTTGATACATAGTCATTCCAGTGATGCAATGAATTAGAATGAGTTGCAATGCTAAAGCATACCGACAAGTTACCTTTCTTTCTGAAAGAAGATGGGACGAAAAAAAAATGCTTAGTTGATTACCCGTGTAAATTCTAAAACTTCGAACTGCATTACATTTTGTTGTCTCAGCTAGAAGTTTAGAGCGTTTACCGATGACACAGTTGGTAAAATTTTCCTGAAAGTTTGAGGGCATTATTTCTCGTCCTGTTAGAATTTAGTGTAATAGAAATATCTTTAATTTCTACGTTATAAATTTCTTTGAAAATTTAAATATCTGCGTTAAGTATCCCTTGAGTCTTTTATGGAAAAAAAATAAAATAAAATGTTTAAAGCAATTTTCGAGTGCTTGGTTTCTTATATTTAGTTTGAGTTTTGTGTAGTATTTTCAATCTATCAATAACTTTAATAATATCTAGGAACCACAGAGAAACAGCAGTGTAGATGGATCAGGGCTCTAGATAACTGCCTGATGATAGATGGACTTTTGAATTCAAATGAATTCGCCACTAATCAGCATTTTGTTCCCACGTCTCACAGCCGTAAATTAAGCAATGAACACAAATTAAAAAGTCAAATCTTAGTCCTTCATAAATATCGACTACGTCATATACTCTGTCAGAACAAGTCCCTAACACTATGGATAATGTAACTCCTTCAAAAAGACTTCCTGATATGACCTACCACTATTATACATTTAACTACCAAAGTATGTAAAACTTTCCAAGACCTCACTCTCCCGGCCACATGCATGAAAAGTCTGAAATTTGTCATACAGTAAATCCGCCTGGACCTTGATCTTGATCCAGGAGACCTGGAGACCAAGTGGTCTTAACTCCCTATGTAGTGCCATAGCAAAGACATTGATGGACAAATCTGCCCATTTCTCAGTCTATGCAAGTGCAGGTGTTAAAAAGAGTTGGAGCGAGGAGACTCCCTTGCCTTACTCCTGAATTCAGAGGAAAGAAACCAGACACACTTCCTTTACATTTCACACTACTCACTGTCATAAGGTATTAGTCAATTACCATCTCAATAATCATTACGGGCTTCCCATTGGTCCACAAACGATCCCAGAGCACCCAACAATGCACTTAGTTAAACGCCTTCTTGAGACCAGCACAGGCTGCAAGCAACACCTGAAAAGCTAAAACCTGATCAGTTGTTGACTTATCGGGCGTGAATCCAGACTGCTGAATTTTCTG
>NC_134795.1:41902525-41905025 GCF_046742065.1 Oratosquilla oratoria | reverse complement strand
TTAGCGAACAGGGAAGCCGAGTGCGTAAGTCTTCCCCTGCCAGTACATAGCCTCTCTAACACCAAGACTTCTGCTGTGCCTCCTCGTGGCCACACACGGTAACTGGCTGCTTCGCGGCTCCAGGCTAAACAGCAGGGGATCTCGGAGCAGCAGGGGGCCCCAGAGGTGTGAGCCTATGGCCCACCGATGTGTGGACACGCCCTGGTCTCACACCAACCCCTGCCCCACAGCCCGGTGGGTTATCCTTGGTTGGCATTGGGCTAGGGGAGCAAACCCTGAGAGAAAATCTGCGCCGGGGTGACGCAACAGGCAAAGTCCGACAGACTGGACTATTGGCACACCTCTGCAGCGGTTTATTAGTCCAGTCGTCATGGTCTCCACCTGCCACTGGAACAGCTAATGGACTGCCAAGGTAGTGGACTGTGGAGTGTGCACCCACTTTTCACTCTAATCATCAATGCACTAGTTTTGCCCATGCCAACTTTCTTATCTCCTACTCAATACTTCATCTATCTCCACCTACAATTAAAAAGTCCTCCGGCGACGGGGAGGGAGTGGTGAGGGCAGGCAAAGGTTGTTGCTGGCAGCCCTTAGCTCCAACCCTGCACGAGAGGCGGCCCTGGGGTGATGGTCGCTGGATGGCTGGGACTGGAACAGCAGCCTCCTTCGGCAGCTCCCAGGGTGACTGGGCGGCCCTCTTCAGGATCCACACCGCCCACCCTGAATTGGGAGGGGTCTAGAAATGGTGACCTAAAAATTGTCTGTTCCATTTCCCACGGACAGGTAGCCGAGCCTCGTCGTGGCAACCCATACCTCGGCCCCAATAACACAAGAACAAAGAAAATCATTATTGGCACATGGAATGTGCGCACACTGCTCGACCTAGACAACAATGAAAGACCTCACCGTAGAACCGCTCTTATAGCCTATGAACTCCAAAAGTATGACATTGACATAGCGGCACTCAATGAAACCCGCTTTTCAGATGAAGGCTCCATCACTGAATCTGGGGAAGGTTACACCTTCTTCTGGAAGGGCTTGAACGAAGGGGATCCTCGCATCCATGGTGTTGCTTTTGCAGTTAAGACCAAATTACTCAACGACATACCCCACAGCCCAACAGGTCATAACGAAAGACTCATCAGCTGGCGTATCCCCATAACAAACAGTCGATATGTAACCTTAGTCAATGTCTATGCACCAACCTTAGTTTCTGATGATGAAATAAAAGATCGTTTCTATGCCCAACTTAATGACATCATACAGGCAATCCCCAGAGAAGATAAGATCATTCTTCTTGGGGACTTTAATGCAAGAGTGGGCAGCAGTCATCATCTTTGGGAGGGGGTCTTGGGACGCCATGGAGTTGGTAAGTGCAACGACAACGGCTCACGCCTTCTAACATTCTGCTCCCAACACCATCTAACCATCACAAACACAATGTTCCAGCTCCAAAACAAGTTTAAAACCACCTGGATGCATCCAAGATCCAAAATATGGCATCTGCTTGATTACGTAATTGTGAGACGCAATGACATTAAAGATGTAAAGATTACAAGAGCTATGAGGGGAGCTGATGGGTGGACAGATCATCGACTTGTCCGCTCAATACTTCATCTTAAAATTCGGCCTCCAACCCGCCGACAAGCTCCCAAAAAACACTTTGACCTCAAAGCTCTGAACATTGTTGCAACTCGCTCGACCCTACAAAACGAAATATCAGCTCATCTCACCTTGCCAGCCCCTACAAAAGATCCCATATCAACAGAATACCTAACAGAAAAGTGGGATAGCATCAGTGAAGTCCTTCTCAACACTGCCAAGGATGTTCTGGGCTTCTCAAGAAGAAGGCATCGAGACTGGTTTGATGAACAGTCAGAGGGAATACACCAACTAATAGATGAGAAAAAACCGGGCACATCAGGCAGTGATTGTCAACCCAAATCAAACAACACGTGGCAAACTAGCAGACCTCCGCTCCAAAGTCCAACACGAAACTAGAAAAATGCAGAATGAATGGTGGACCAACCTCGCCACTGAGATCCAAGGTTTCGCGGATACAGGGGACCAACATCAATTTTACAACGCCCTTAAGACAGCATATGGCCCACGAAGCAATAACCTCTGCCCTGTCCGAAGTGCTGATGGCTCCAAACTCTTCACTGAGAAGACCGACATCCTCAGGCGATGGGCTGACCATTACCAAGAATTATTGAATAGACAAAATCCTACTGACCCTACTTTTCTCGACAGCCTTCCCAACCTTCCTGTAATTCAAGAATTGGATGACATACCAACCATCCAAGAAGTGAGCCATGCAATCAACAGCCTCAAGAACAATAAAGCCACTGGTCCTGATGGCATCCCAGCTGAGCTCCTAAAGCATGGTGGGCAAGCTGTTGTGAACTGTCTCCACAATATAATTCAAGAAGTGTGGCATTCAAGTTGCTGCCCACAACAATGGAAAGATGCAGATATCATCAGCATTTACAAAAAGAAA
>NC_134795.1:41880025-41882525 GCF_046742065.1 Oratosquilla oratoria | reverse complement strand
CAAATGATAGGAGTAATACCCAAACACAGCTTGAAATCATTAATCTTATGGTTAATGTATTAAATATGAGGGCACAGACCGCATTATGGGCTACTTTTCACCAGATTAGCAAAACCTAAGCTTTAACATCTACCAATCTCTATTATTGTATGTATGGCTAAGTATCTGTTAAAAGATATAAACCATATTATAGTTAAAAAAAAATTCTGGTGATAGGTACAACAGTTATTACCACTTTCAGCCCGATGACATATGATATAGGTAAATATTTAGATATCATCATACTGAAGAGAGATGATACGGTCTGACTTATAATTTAAGCCCTTTGTTACAATGCTGTTCTTTATATTTTCTATTCAGTCTAGTGGTTGATGATTTTATTCAGATGAGGCGCAAAACAGAGTTGTGATCGGTGCATCTAGACCCTGTTTTGTCCCGAGCTTACATCTCATCATCTACTGAATAGATTTAGTCGCTTGGCATTAGCTTGGACATAAATCCAAAATATATGTCATGGTGTCGAAGACATCAAGTTCATGATATCAAATCTCAGTTCTTGGGCCAAAACATTTGGCTCAAGCAGAATCGACTCTAGATATGAGGCAATTTGGACAAGTTTAGACTCTTCATTTTGACACTGCCAAAGGGCTTCGATTCTTGATTCTGACCCGGTGTACCTCTCGATGGCCCATCTTCACAAGAAGCACGTACTACTCCAGACACTCAAACCTGACCCATGGCACATCACGACTAGGCAAATATTTCTTTCACAATTAAGCATTCATGATTTTATATACAAAAATATCCTTATGATAGATATAGTCCTTTCCAATAAGACAAAAAGAAAATATACATTTGCATAGATATGAGACATCTTGGGGCAGTTTAAGGTGTCTACAACACTGAATTTTAATCCTTTTGCAATACTTTATTAAATAATTCTGAAACCTTGACAGCCAGTAAATAATTCAAGTGGTGAAGCTGCTTTGACATTGTTAAAATGAAGAGAATATAAGACACTACACTATCATTGATAGTCATACATTGGGCACAAAATTCAAAATAAAAACAAAGCTAAATAAGTTAGCTCTGGCTTTACCACTATAACAATATGAAAAAAACAATCTAGTTCGAGAATATATGGTAAAAATGAAAATAAACATGATGTGCTATAGATAAGGAAAAATATAAATATATCCAAAGGCATGTCCTAGAATACAAAAAAAAATGATAAGTTAAGATAAACCAAAAAATACAGTTCAGAAACGAATAGGAATTAGAATAACCTTTATGCTCTACAAAAAAATATATATATACAAATATATCAAAATGCATGGCCTAGAATAGAAACATAAAAAATATAGATTGAGAAAAGCCAAGCGCCTTACTGTACACTAGAGGCACTAGGCTTATCAGTGCCAAATGCAATTCTGACAAAACCCAAGCACATTAAAAATCCTACTACGTGAATACTCGTTTACACATATGAGTACGCATACACACTTGTATAATTATGATCATGCATACAGGTGTATGGTTATATTCGAGAATGATTTATTTAATAGTTGTGTGTGTGTGTGTGTGTGTGTGTGTGTGTGTGTGTGTGTGTGTGTGTGTGTGTGTGTGTGTGTGTGTATCTGTGTGTGTGTGTCTGTGTGTGTGTCTGTGTGTGTGTCTGTGTGTGTGTGTGTCTGTGTGTGTGTATTTACCTAGTTGTATTTTAGGGAAAAAGAGCTATGCTCGTGGTAACCCGCTTTTGTATCTTTCAGCATCCAGTTTGATCTTAAATTCTTGTATAGTTTTCGCAATCACTGTTTCCTCATTCAATTTGTCACAGATATCTATCACTTTGTGTGGGAAGCTATTCTTTTCCATATCTCTTTTGTAACTATCCTTTTAAAGTTTCTTTTCGTGTCCTCTTGTTTTTCTCCTATCCCACTTTAGTAAATCATCTCTATCAAGGACTTCCATCACTTTCATAAATCTGTAGGTGGTTAGTAGATCTTCTCTTTCTCTTCTCTGTTCAAGGGTTGGTAGTTCGAATTTGTCCAATCTTTGTTTGTATGTCAACTTGGAGAGTGTCCTACCATCTTTGTCTTTGCTCTTTGATTTTTTTTTTTTATGTTCTTTTTAGTACTAGGTGTCCATAGTGTTACAGCGTACTCCAATTTTGGTCTTATCAATTGAACTAATATTTTCTTTTCCGTTTCTTCATCTATGTAGTCAAATGCCAGTTTCATTTATCTTAATGAATTTAAAGTTTCTCCCACAATTTTGTTGATATGTTTATCTGGTTCCATGTCATTGGTGATAGTTACTCATAGGTCCCTTTCCGTATTGACTTTTTTAACTTCCTTTGTACCAATTTTATATTATCCGGATATTCTATTTTTTTTTTTTTCCAAATTCCATTATACTACATTTCTTGATGTTGAAATTCACTTCACACTTCTTACTCCTTTTCCAGACTTTGTCCAGGTCTTCTTGTAGTGATTTGCAG
>NC_134795.1:41831442-41836442 GCF_046742065.1 Oratosquilla oratoria | reverse complement strand
ACGTTTCGACCGACTTTTCATGAAACCAAATTACCGATCTAATAGGTAGATACTGTATGTCCCTGCAGGTGCTATTGATATAACATTCCAGAGCCGAAATTGGCACTAGAAGGCTGAGCGTAAATTTTACTGCGCTGTCAAATTTGAGTTAATATTCGTATTAAGCCAGGAAATTATATACTCGTGTTCTGAGTCCGTAGAACATAAGGTTTATTTCTTGCAACTATTGTGAACTCAATAAACCCACATAAAACAGAGTGGAGTCTCCAAAATTTGAATAGAATTGTTGGGAAAAATATTCCTAAACACCCTCGTCATAGTAAAGCAAACTCCTATTTCTTATTCTGACCGACGAGAGGCAAACAGGTACGAGATTAAGCCACCATCAATCAATACTCCATTTCATGACGAAGCTTCCCATTCTGCTAAAAGAAATCGCCCTGTGATAGCCAGAATAAAATCTATGAATTATGTCTTCAAGCAAAGAGGACCCACAATATGAGATTCGTGCCCAAAGTTGATATAATTTTATATCATAGCAATGTCTCATCAACTCATCATCATCATGAAGTCATAAAGGTACCACATTAAATTAATTTTCTTAATACTAAAGATTATTGCAACTTCCAATGTCACCATAAGATAGATCCTTTTCTGTGTGATATTTCTTTTCTGTCTTTATATGGTAATATGTCCGTGCTATGGCATGTCATATCACTGTATGAAAACGTTTCCTCAGGATGATATTCTTGCTTCATCACATGGTTGTAGTATGCCATAGTTTTACTATATGAAAAATATATCACAAGCTACACAATTTTCATAACATAATCTTTTCAAGACGTTCCGTGATGTTATCTCATGATGTTCTGTGACATCATAGTTTGCATCTCAATGACGTCATTATGTGGTTTTTCAGTTCGTCCAACGGCGTTATCTCCTACCCCGTTACGTCATTGTATGCCATTTCATGATACTCCATGATGGCTCCACTTTACGAGTATTATCTCAAGGCATAACTCCACGACCTCTCCTCTCATTCTTTCCGTTTCTTGTCCTCCTTTTCGATATCGCTTTGAAAAGGTCTTCGTTCTGCACTTCGTTATAACAAAGTGATATGCGAGCGTTTGTACCTCGTTTGTGCATGTCTCACCACAGTTATTTTGACTACATCCAGAAATACTTTAGCAGGTATTGAGACGACCTGTAATACGTTTCCTCAGCTAACGATTTCTTTCTTTCTTTCTTTTTATTGGGGGAGGGGGGGAAGTGGACAAAATCATGTTCTTGAATGATGCCATGCGGATGATTTGAGATGGTAAAATTATGCTTCAGCGCTAAAATAAAGAGAGAAAATAAATAAAGCCAAATTATATCAAGGAAAATATCGAGAAAAGACTTGAAGAGACGCTGAGTTATACAAAGCTTTAGATGACATCATTAAAACATGACAAGAAAATAGATAGGAAATTAGCTATTAATGACAAGATTGAGAGGCTTAGTATTCATTGATAAGCTCTTGAAAGAAGTCTCTGCACGTATTCGCGAAAGAAAAAATAGAAGAGAAATAGCAGGCAAAGCCATAGTCGCCAAATCAATGATAAGGTAAACGAATAGATATATTGGTAAATAAATTAATAGATAAATAGATAACCGAATAAAATGCTGAAATAAAAGAAATATTTGAGAGGTGCAGCACGCACGCGCGCGGTTGCAAACACGCACACACACACGCACACGGAAAGAGACAACAGAGGAATAATGCATGAAGCAGAGAAGGTCATGAACACACTACTCATCATGCAAGACATATGACCTCGCCCGTGCTTAGCAAGTACAATCACCCTAAGAAATCATGTATGAGCCCAGTAGATGGCGCTGCATGAGATATTCCGTTCTTCGGCTCTTTTTCGATTTAGTTATAATTATATTTTTAATTACAGTTGGTAAGCACCGTGGATACAGTTATTCTCTTCAATATGTAGACTTATGTTACTTTGGTTTAACCTATTTGTTACCAACGCCACTTAATGTCTTTTAACAGGATTTTTTGAGAGTAGGTACTGTCCTCACAGGGGCGCATTCTAGAAGGGGATGCTGGTAAGAAAGGAAGGACGAAAGAGGAGTTTTGTAAACAAAAAAAGGGTTCATTATATCAATGTTGTCAATTTTAAACGGATTAATTTAAAGCCAATTCAGGTCAGCACATACCGGAATTTCTCTGCGCTATTACATAATTCCTTTCTAAATCGTAATATATGAACCGAAAATCCTACCAAATTTATTTTGGCCATTTAGGTCATTCGCTTAGCACCAAAGATAAAAAGAAAAATGAAATCTTCTGGCACTCGTCTTTACCTTCACAAAATCGCAAAAAAGGAGAAATCCGGTGAGTCTGCCTTCACGAAATGTCGAAACAGAACGGTGATATACAAAAACAAAAAACAAAAACAAAAAAATCTACAAAAATTCGGTAAAAAAGGGCCAAAAACACTGCCCTTGAAAAAATGTGTGAGTGATGAAATAGGGTGTGCCGTATTCCTTAACACCTCGATCACACTATTTCTTTCTACGAATGAACCCATAGCTAGGCTGGATTTTCCGCCACACGTCCCAGCATAGTTTGTGATTCTGAATATTTTGACTATTCACTTTATAAGATAATATAAAAGACAAGGAGGTCCATTGTAATTAGCACAGCAATGTTCTACAATACGACACTAGGTTTTGGAGTAGTATTTTACATTTAAGTTCTTTATAGGCAAAAAAAAAAAAAAAAAAAAGGGTGACAAGCTATAGGAAACTTTACCCCCATTACTACCCTGAAACTTAAGTCAGCAATCATAAAATTTTAGTAATGCAGACATTGTCAGAAACGTAGCCCTCAGCAATGTGGGTGAAGCAGAAGTCGAAGCCTTGTTGTAAGGTTCATACGTACAGAGGTACAGAATTAGTGTGACCGTGATTATGAGTCAGCACAAGCCTTTCGGAATGCTGTCTCGTTTCCAGACAAGACTCACAAACTGGTCTTGGTTGTGTAAAAAGAAACGGATGCAGATGAACAGCAAGCAGTCGTTTAACAATGCTAGTGATTAATTTAGTCTACTCTAGAACTAGATTAAGTCCACTGATTGGCTGTGTACTGTGTAAGGTTGCCAACTTGCCTCGTCCCTTTCACGCCCGGCGCGGCTTCGACTGCGAGGACTGACGACCCGGAGACCCTGACACCACAAGTGTCCCAAGTTTTAGACAAGAGCCACAACCGAGGGGCTTGGCACCACTCGGACCCCATTGGACCCCGAAGGTGATGATGATATCCTATCAAGTGGATGGTCCATTGGGGCCGCGACGGGTACTTCTAGCACTTAATCTAACCTCAACTTAAGTTTATGGCAACTTACAGACTAGGGCTGTTGACTGCCGGTTGCATGATAAGAGATGTCGCTGGCGCGTTGCACCAGTATCGGTTACTCGGTACTTCGGTTCTGTTTCTCGGTCCACCGTTCGGGTTTCTCGCTCAGTCCGAGGTGATGGGCACGCGGCCGCACCTTAGGAAGCACTGCCACCTCCTCGTGGCAGATAGGCGGGGCGGGGCCAAGAAGGGCGGGGCAAGCTCGCAAGGAAGTGAGAGAGAGGAGGAGGGAGGGCGTGAACAGGAGGGAGGGCACCTCACTCTCCCTACTCCCCTGACCAAAATACCAAGGACGTGACGCGCTTAGCTTGCCTTGCCTCACGACGCTCGCTCCTCGTGCCATCATGGCCCCCTAATGCTATGCCCCATGCCCCTAACTGTATGTAGCCGACACACCGACTCTTACGTCGACAGGCACAACCCTAACTCACGGTTGCTTTCCTTTTATCACCATGTTTTCTATGCTTCTGATAGCTCGCAGAGTTCTCAGTATTAGTGCCTATATAAGCTTCGTCATTTCATTTTTGCCACCAAGGAAGGACCGGAAGGAACATTTGACCCGTTCCTGTATGATTCACAATGCAAGAAGTTTGGCTCTCATAGTTTAGTTCGTGTTGTAAGCAAAGCTATCCGTCATCAGGATGGATCGCGTAAGCAAATTCTCGAAATAACTCATGAGTGGTGAAGTGAAATAGGTAGATTCATTTCTATTGCTGGGTATGTTACGTTATCTTTCTTCAGAGGATTCAAGCGGTAGTTAATATGTTAGATCATCTGATGAGTATCAAAAGAAGTATAATTTCTATACTCCCATCCGTAATGTATTATTCACAGCACACTGTAACTCTTAATATGATCGAAATACGAGAAAATAATCGTCAAATTAAATAATGTCTCGGTGAAAAACTCATTACTAAACTTTAAGAGGGAGTATTTTCAAATCCTTAGTATACTTCGATCGTATTATTATAGTCTTTACAATGTTGTTTTCCTTCTGGGATGTCCAAACACGTGCATGCGCTTCCATCAGTCCTTGGAATTATAAAACGTGCTACGATGAGCGGTGCCATACATGAACACTACTATGATCTAATTTTCATACACCTATCTCAGTTTTGAAATCCAAGATTTCTTGAAATACCCTATGATCACGACGAAGCGCAAAATTTTGCACTGAATGCTAAAGACCGCCGTGGTAAGTGGTAAAAAAAAATGTAGTTCATACGTATATATGCCATTTATTTTAGATCTTTCATAACCTAGTAATGTGCACGTTATCTATTACTCGCGTTTTTTTTGTGTGTAATCTAGAGGATAATGAAATATAGTGTTCTTAACGAAGTGTGACATCTTCCACAGTTAGAAGAAGGAAGAGCCCAGGATGCTGAGAGATCATTCACACACAGACAAGACACGGAAGTCGAAAGACCGGCTCCACTGGCTACTCGTTACTCGCAGGACACATGGTCTCTCAGTATTGACGATACTGTTGAGCCATGCACAATGCACAACTACGATTTAGGGAATAAAGTCCTCGCTCAGTCACTGTGAGTGCCACGAGGAAATGAACCATCCTCAGAAGGGGACA
>NC_134795.1:41813942-41818942 GCF_046742065.1 Oratosquilla oratoria | reverse complement strand
ATTTACTCACACATACTACCCCACCCCCCCCGCCCATTCCTCCTCATGCAGTCACAACATCATCCATATACAACCATTCTCCACTCACCTCTGTCTTCCGTCCTCTCCCTTCCTTCCTCAACAGACATTCTCCTCTTCCCCAAAGCCCCCTTCACCCCATCCATCCACCTCATCCTAGGACGTCCCCTCATGTTCACTCCCTCCACATCTGCCTTCCATACCTCTTTTACTAGTCTTTCTTCACTCATTCTTTCCATGTGTCCAAACCATCCTAATATTCTTTCATCAACCCTATCTCCCAAATCCTTTTTCACCCCTGTTCTCCTCCTCACCTCCTCATTTCTCACTCTATCTAGCCTAGTAACCCCCGCCATACTTCTCAGACACCTCATCTCAAACACATTCAAACTCCTTCTCTCTTCTTCTCTTATGTTCCACGTTTCTGCCCCATACAGTGCTGTTGGCACAATCACTCCTTCATACAGTCTCCTCTTCGCATCCATTCCCAAATTTCTATTTCTCATTACACTCTTTAAACCACCAAGGCATTTACTCGCTTCTCTCAATCTACATTCTACCTCCACCTTCACTCCACCTTTTCCTGCTACACTTGCACCCAAGTATCTAAAACTATCCACTTCCTCCAGTCGCTCTCCCTTAATGTTCACTTCCAGTCTACTGCCACTTTCACCCCTTGTACATCTCATCACCTTACTTTTACCTACATTTATCTTTAGCTTTCTTCTATCACATACTCTCCCAAACTCTGCCACCAGCTTCCTCAATCCCTCCTCTGACCCTGCCACAAGCGCAGTGTCGTCCGCAAACAACAGCTGGCTCACCTCCCACTTTTCTCCATTTTCTTTAACCATCTCCAATCCCTGACTCACTACCCTAGCATTCACCTCTCGCACCACCCCATCCATGTATAAGTTGAACAGCCAGGGCGACATAACGCATCCTTGACGAAGTCCCACCTTTACTTCAAACCACTCACTCTCTCCATTTCCAATCCTAACACATGCTCTACTACTCACATAAAAACTCTTGACAGCTCCCAAAAGCTTTCCTCCTATCCCATAAATCTGCATAACCTCCCACAGTGCCTTTCTGTCTACCCTATCATAAGCCTTTTCCAGATCCATAAAAGCCCAAAAAACATCCTTCCCCTTTCCTATAGCTTTCTCACATATCTGTCTTACCACAAAGATCTGATCTACACAACCTCTACCCGTCCTAAAACCACACTGTTCCTCACCAATTACTCCTTCTGTTCCTCTCCTAATCCTCTCAATTAAGATTCTCCCATAAGCCTTCCCTACTACACTCAACAAGCTAATCCCTCTGAAATTACTACATTCACACTTGTCCCCTTTTCCCTTGTAAAGAGGAACTATACAGGCACTACTCCAGTCCTCCGGTACTCTACCCTCTCTCCAGCAAACATTTAATAATCTCGCCAACCAGTCCACCATCACTGAACCTCCCTTTTTCAGACATTCTGCATGACATCCATCCAGACCAGGTGCCTTACCTGCTTTCATCATCTTTACAACTGCCTTCACCTCATCCTTCCTTATTTCTCCTCCATTCTCCTCACTCATCACTCTCATTTTCTTCGTATTTCCCACTGCAGCTATCTTTCCTTCCCTATCCTCCTTCACATTCAGCAACTCCCTAAAATATTCTGCCCATCTTCCCCTCACTGCCATCTCTTCCATTATCAACTCTCCATCTGTACCTTTTACCTTTTCTTCCCTACTTGATTCGCCTCCTCTTCCTCTCTTAATTTCTTTCCAAAACATCTTTTTATTACTTTCAAAATTGTCTGTCATACTCCTACCCCATTTCACATCTGCTCTCCTCTTTGCCTCCTTTACCTTTTGCTTTACTTCTCTTTTCTTTTCTTTGTACGTCTCATATGACTCCCCTGTCCTCTTTTGTAACCAATCTGTGAATGCTCGCTTCTTCTCTTCTACAACCTTCTTTGTTTCCTCATCCCACCATTCACTACCCTTTCTTCTATTTCCCCCTGTCCTTCTTGTTCCACACACCATCCTTGCACACTTTAAGACTCCCTCCTTGAACCATCCCCATTCCTCCTCCACACCCATCTCTGCTCTATCCTTTACTCCCTCCCACTCCTCCTTCAGCTTCTTTTCGTACTCCTTCTCCTTTTCCTTTTCATTCAAGGAGTTCACTCTAAGAACCTCCCTACCTTTTGTCCCTTTCCTCCTTCTCCATCTATCCTCCACTCTCAGCTTACCTTCCACCAAAAAATGATCTGATATTCCCCCACCCTCTCCCCTTAGCACATATACATCCTTAACTCTTCCTATCATAATCCTATTTACCACTACATAATCCATTAGCGCTCTATCTACCACCCTTCCCTCCACCACCCTCTCCCATGTGTACTTATGCTTGACTTTCTTCCGAAACACTGTATTTGCTATCATCAACTCTCTTTCTAGACACATTTCCACCATCAACTCTCCACTACGATTCTTTCCTGGAACTCCACACTTCCCAACCATTCCATCGATTGGACCATTTCCCACTCTAGCATTAAGGTCTCCCAGTACTATTACATTGACATTTCTTCCTAAACCCTCTATGCACTCATTTAAATCTATCCAAAAGGCCTCCCTTTCTTCCATGCTCTTCTCACTGCCCGGCCCATATGCACTTACAAAGACCCACATCTCCTTTCCCAGTTTCACCTTCATCCACATTATCCTTGAGGAAACCTCCTTCCACTCCACTACCCCTTTACCTATCTCCTCACTTACTAGAATAGCCACCCCTTCCCTCCCTCGCCCTCTCTTCACTCCTGATAACCTCCCACTTACACTCCCAAACATACACTCACCCTTCCCTTTCAACTTAGTTTCACTCAAAGCCAACACATCCAACTTTCTTCTCACAAACATACTACCTATCTCTTCCCTTTTACTCTCATCTGTACCACATCCACGCACATTAAAAGACCCAAACCTTAGGGTGCTGGCCCGAGGCCCGCCAGCACCCCTTATGCCTTTTCTTTTCGATTTAGGAAGTTGCCCCTTGGGGCTACAGGGAGAAGGATGCCTAGTCCCTCTCCCCGTCCCTTTCTTCTCGCCTCTTACGATCCAAGTGGGAAAACTTGGTGGCAGTATTCTTTTCCCCCACCACAGGGAATTCCCCCAATCAGAAAGAGAATACTCAGAGAAATGGTACAGGACAGCAACAAGGGGTTGGGGGACAGCATAACGGAGGGACAGTCGTAGTATAAAAGTGTCATCATTTCTCTATGAACAGAATTTCTTCTATCATAGACAAAATGATGTGTGGCTCTGGTCCGTAGGGGCGCCCCATATAGACCCTAAAGTATCGACTGCATGTTACTTTGCCACAATAACAAGCAGCCAATACCCCTAATACTAGAGTTTATTTACTTGCTAATCACTTTGGGGGAGGTCACCTGGTATTTCGGGCAGTGACGAAATGTCACGTGCGCCGGAGAACCTCTGGGCTCGTGTTGTGGCGGAATGTGGCATGCTTATGGTTATAGCGTTTTGTCTCGTAATTGTGCGAGTGGCGTTTTGTCTCGTATTGGCGTTTGTGGTGCTATGTCTCATGTTTGTAATTGTAACGGTTTGTCTCATGCTTGGAAGGGCTCTAAGGTCTTTAGCTTGTACATTTACGTTTGGGCTTAACTCTTTAATATATAACGTTTCTAAAATTGGGAGGCGTCTATCGTCAGTACGTAAATTCAAAGATTTCAGTGTTTTTCTCTAGTGTCTCTTTTGCTAGTGTTATGCTATGGGCTTCTCTTAAGTGATTTTTAGGGGCTCCAGATATCAGATGGTATGAAAGGCGACGGGATAACCTCATTGTCGTCATGCCAATATAGGTGAATGGGAGGGCTTCACAGTTCCCTCGTGTACAAGTGAACCTATAGATGACATGTGATTTCTGAAGTTCCTTTCTCTCTTGTTGAGGGCTGTTTTTAATAAGGAAGTGGCTAGTTTTCCTAGTTTTATAATAAATCACTAGGTTAAGTATTTTCTCTGGATTGACTGGTTTTATGTTTCTTTTTATAATTTGTTTCATAATACGTTCATCTTCTTTATCAGCTGACGAAAAAATGGATTTATAATATATGTTGATTTTCTTTTTATTTTGGTTATTATTGTTGTTTTTATGCCAGCCGCCCATTATTTTCCTTGTTTGGAGATTTATCTCTTTTTCACTGAAGCCGTTATTAATCAGAACTTGAGTGGAACGTTCGATTTCATCATGCACCTGTGTCCATGTGCTGCAGTGAGTTAGTGCTCTTCGGATATAGGCACTGATGGTAGAGTCCTTATATCTTTGATGGCACTCACTAGAACCATTAAGGCAGTGTTCAGGGTTTGTGGGTTTTGTGTACACCGTTGTATTAAAAAAAAATCAGTTTGTTTCACTAGGAGGTCGAGGAAGGGTAAAGCTCCGTCAACGCTATCTTCCATAGTGAAAGTGAGGTCAGATGTCTCTAGTAATAGGTGGCGGACTTTTTCAGCTTAATTACTGTTCTTGGTTTTAATGAAGATATCATCAATGTATCTACAATAAATATCTGGCTTTTCTGTTTTACTACGCAGCCCATGAAGAAGTTTGCCATTAATACTCCGAGGGGAGATCCCATTGCAACTCCATCAATTTGACAATATTTGTTCCCGCGGGGGCAAGTGAGAGGGACCTCTTTAGTACAGCATTCAAGCAGTTTCCATAATATAAGTTCTGGAATGTCTAGTGTTGGTGTAGTGTCATCGTAGTACACTTGGTTGATGATGTAATTAATTGTGCGATCTACGGAAATATTAGTGTATAACCCTTTCACATCAAGAGAATCGATTCTAGCTTTAGCAGAGTTTGCCTTGATAATGTCAAGGAAATCAGATGTAGATTGTAGACTATAGGTGGTGGGAGTGTAGGGAGTTAGAATGGAGCGCAGTTTCTTGGCGAGTTTGTACGTT
>NC_134795.1:41793942-41796442 GCF_046742065.1 Oratosquilla oratoria | reverse complement strand
AGCACTGACCCCTGTGGGACACCACTTATCATTTCTTCACACTTCGAGTATTTGTCTCTAATTACTATCCTCATTTTTCTCCTAGTCAGGAAGTCCTCCATCCATTCTAATAATTTACCTCCGATGCCACCTATTGATTCTATTTTTATTATTAATTTCTTGTGTGGTACTTTATCAAACGCTTCTTGTAGGTCTAGATAGGCATAGTCTGCCCATCCATCCATCTCTTGTATTATATTTATTAGTCTCGAATAGAAGCAGATCAGGATTGTTGTACAAATTGGTTTGGGTTCAGTATATTTTTTTCTTCCAGATGTTTAACCCATCTACTTTTGATCACTTTTTCACATATTTTTGCTACTGTGCTTGTTAAGGAGACCGGTCTGTAGTGAGCTGGATTTTCCTTGTTTCCTCCTTTATATATTGGTACAATGTTTACACTTTTCCAGTTCTGTGGTACCTTTCCTTCTTTGAGCAAGCATTTGATTATATTGTATATTTTATCTGTTAACTCTTCTACGCATTCTTTCAGTATCCAATTTGCAATTCCATCTGGACCATGCGATTTTCTGACATCAAGGTTTTTTATTTGGTCGCTGATTTCCTTCTTTGTTACAGTTATTTCCTTCATTGGGGGGATTTCTGTCTCTCTATTCCCTCACAGTTAGGTGAGTTCTCAATTGTGAATACCGATTTGAAATGGTTGCTCATAATTTCTGCCATTTCTTGTTCTTCTGTATATTCATGACTTCCTTGGCGCAGCTTTTCTATTTCTTGTTTGTTTTTTAGTTTACCATTCACATATCTGTAAAATAGTTTAGGTTGTTCCTTGCATTTTTCTATTATTTCTTTTTCATAATTTCTTTTCTTCTCTGCTTATTTTTACATAATTGTTTCTTAGTGTGATGTATGTTTGCCATTTGCTCGTTTTTCTTTTTTTCCCTTTTTTCCAGGCTTTATCTCTTTTATCCTTAACCTCACTACATTTTTTGTTGTACCAGTTTTTTACGTATGCTCTTTCTTGCTTTTGTTGTGGTACATATTTGTTCACTCCCTCATTATAAATTTCTTTTAGTATATTCCATTTCTCTTCCATCCATGTTTCTTCCTTTAGGAATTTTTCCCACTTTACAATACGAAAGAATTTTTTAAGTTTCTCAATATTCGTTTTGTTGTACATTGGTCATCCTATTCTATGTTTCTCATTTCTTCTTAGGTTTATTTGCCTTTTCAATTCGAATTCTATTAGTACATGGTCACTCTTTCCTATTGGTGTTTTGTAATCTATTTTGTCTACAATTTCAGGTGTGTGTGTGTGTGTGTATGTGCGTGTGTGTGTGTGTGTGTGTGTGTGTGTGTGTGTGTGTGTGTGTGCGTGTGTGTGTGTGTGTTTATTTACACACTCACATATGTATATATATATATATATATGTATGTATATATATATATGTATATATATATATATACTGTATATATATATATATAGATAGATAGATAGATAGATACAAGTGGTGTTGAAATCGACAGCATTTAGGTAGTTTTTAATCTTCTTATGAGTATTTTCAAGCTTTCTAACAAGGATTCGTCTATTTGGGGGGTGGGCATACACCAAATCACCAAAGTTGTTCATTTAATTCTCAACGTTTCGTCTGCAAAGAGACATCTTTAGGAAAATCTGGAACATATAAATTACCTACGTACAGAAATAAAGAACTTGGGAGGTTACATTGGTATAAAACATAGCAAAAAATTCACCAATAAAGAAAATAGACATAAATAAATCAAATCGTAAACCAATACAGATACATGGACTGCTGGGGGACAATACTTATAAAATTAAAATTATAAAGAAATGACAAAAAAGAGTGTGGGCCTTTGGCTTATATACCAGAACCTAACTTACATAGATAGTGGAAGGGGAGGAGGTAGTGGGGTTTGACCTGTCTTTGACAACGTCGGTATGCGGGGGGGGGGGGGGGTTGAGGTGGGGGTTGCGAGGTAGGTTGGAGGGGATGATGGAGGGAGTGGGTGGGAGGAGGAGGAAGAGGGCGATTATGGCAATGACCTATCTTCAAAATATCAATGGGTGTGGTGGAAACGGAAGGGTTGGATGGAGGGAGAGGGAGAGGGGTGGAGGGCTTCAGCATACGGGAGAGAGAATTGTTGCACAAGCTAATGCTTGAAACCATGTTACAGTACATTGAATGTTTATAATAGGGTTACATTCTCTTATAGACATTGCTTCTAAAAGCTTGAGTTTATGTGGATCTCTACTACTTGCGATTATTTTAGTGTTCTTGACTAAGTTCTCACGGGTTATGATATTTCTTTAAATGATCTTTGATAGCTCTGCTTTGTAAGTGCATTGAAATTCTCCCACTGAGACTACATCTATCTGGTGTGTCCAATGTAGATTGAGTTACGAGTTGCACAGTCCTCGTTAAAACACCTAAACTCATATACTATGTTGGTTTAACAATTGGTCTAAGTATTGCTATTC
>NC_134795.1:41758942-41763942 GCF_046742065.1 Oratosquilla oratoria | reverse complement strand
AAACTCATTCCTTCCTGACCTATTATGCTGCCTTTCCAGCATCTTCACGGGGCTGGCGGTGGAGATGGTGTGTCGCCTAACTTTTTTAAGCTCCGCCCCCCCTCCTCCAAGATCTAAACCCCTCCAACCTTGCCACCCCTGCAGGAAGGTGGTGGCAGGACGTCGTACCTTCTGTTTCATCAAGATCTCGTTGGCCTTTTGATTCCTGACGACGCTTTGAGGTACAGGCACATACTGCGGTTCTTTGACACCAGTGATGTGATCTTCTTGCATCTTGAGGTGCTGCATGCTGCCAGTACCGATTTCGGCTTTAACCTTGGCGCCAGGCGTAATGAGAGGCGTGGTGCGGTAGGGCTGCACAATACAATCAGGTATATGGTCAATTGCACTTCCCTGGTTTTTTGTTTTAGGTTTCCCTCAACACAATCAAACCAACGCTAATGACCCAGCTCCAATGTAATGACGATTTATCAATAAGTATCTCTTCCAACATCGTAAAATACTCTATAGATTCTGATCTGGTTAGTGCTTGGCGATTCTTTTCATTTGAGAAATGAGAGATCTCATGAATCAAAACCTTTACAGTACAGGATCTAGCAGTCCCTCATATGTAGAATCTGAGGCATTAATGAGATCAAAACCCATAAGAAGACTAATACTGTGTTAGATAAAATGACTAACCGTTATTACAAAGGCAGCAGAAAGGCAACAGTGTGGGTCAGTTGTGTCGTGGGATCTTATCAAAATAATGCAGATGACATTCAATATTCATCTCTACAATGGTGAAGGTTTTTATTATCCCTAATAGTTATAAGAAATTAACAACACAAAATTTAAGTCTCCATATGATAAATGGCTTTTCTCATATAACAGAGAAAGAAAAAAGATGCTTGAAGATGTCTACTTACAAAACATTAATGAAATACATTTAGTTATGTCTATCTTACTAACACATCACAAATCTAGCTAGACTGATACGAACAATTCTGTATATCACATGAAACAAATACATATCTTGATTAAATCAGATGATATCTATGGCATGCATCGTGCTGGTCAAAAGAAGAATAGGTAACCAAGACAATATTTAAAATGCCACTCTATTTTCACTACTAGTTGTTTTATCAGCAAGATGCATTAATTACTAGTCACAACTACCAAGTGATACAGAATGATTTCATGATTTTTTTTTTTTTTTTTTTTTAGGGATTTCATCTTATGTTGTTTTCCCTACTGAAAATATAATTCCTTTGAGAACCTCGGCCAACCTTCGAAACGTAGTGATTATAACTAACATTTGTACGATAATCATCTATATGTATAGCTTACTTTGAAAAGCAACTAACTTCTAATACAAAAAACGCAGATGTCAAGGTGGAAACGAAATCAATATTTCTATCAATCTGATTACAAGAGAATAGTGCAAAACAAACGTACATTTTTTTTTCTTTCAGCTGGCTGAGGCTCCAGGCAATAAAATGATAACTTCTTATGTGTTATGGAGGGAGTCTTTACCTGATTCTGGATGGACAAAGCCTCCAAGTTGGCTGTGGGTTCCTTGGTCGGTGTTGGTAGATCCGACTTTAGCATAAACTGGGTCTGTGGAAGTGAGGCGAGCGCGGGGTTCTGCTCACACGCAACAGGACCCGACAGATATCGAGGAATAGAGAGAGAAAGAAAATAAAGAAAAGAAAATTACGCCGAGATAAGACGGGTCATTGGGTCTGAGGTGCAGAAGGGCAAGGACTCGACGCATGCACGCTGGGAACCTGTAAGTCTTCTTGGAATCTTTTAAAACACCATCATATCAGCAGTATTTGTGCCTCACTCAAGGGTATAATATGATAACCAATGAACATAAGACATTTAGATTTTCATAATCGTATGCATGAATGATTATTCAAAACTTATTAGAAGGCTTAATATTAGACAAGAATTTTTTTTTAAGATATTGTGAGTCTTTTTCTGGAGCTCCAGGTTTATTTTGTGGTCCAAGATTTTTATTTTCATCGATAAGAGACAGATGGACTATGGATGGGGCTAGGGATTCATTGTGCCATACCTTCCTCATGCAGTTTTGCCAGAATGTTATCAATAGTAGCTTGTTACGTTTAAAAACTGTCGATTAAACCGCTTCAGCACGGTACCATAAATCATAAGATATTGTTCTGGCTAATTCCTGACGATTTCACGTGAATGAAGGATATACTTCACACTAGAATGAGTTTGAATGAATGAAGACAATTCTGATATCCGAAGGTTAAATCTACAAAATCGTCTGTCATTAGCCTGAAAATTCTATGAAATGTATCACAGTGTCCAAGGAACAAGAATCCAGGAAGTCGGCAGAGCGAGAAGCAATAATAGTTTTTAGTGACGGTGGGAACAAGGCATGCAAGCAATCACGATATTGCAAGATATTGCAAGCGAATTCAGGGATGCAACCACTCCCTATCAAGCGTCCATGGGAAAGACGGTGAGGGACAGCAGGCGGTTGGGTAGACAAGCAGGATCAAGACCATGAAGGTTGGATGAGGAGCTGCACAATTGCTTTAATGATGCATTGCCTACCAACCATGTGAAAGGTACAGTACAGGACCCAGAGCGTGCACGGCTCTGCTCGCATTTAACAAGAGATAATATCAAATTATTTTCATCACTAACAGCCCTCGAAGAATCAATCACTTATTATCACTTCACTGTTTTCTTTTTTATTACTATTATTCTATTGTAAGTTGGTACTCACATCCGAACTTCTCGCAGTCGATAGTGTCACAAGACCCGGTAATGCGACTCCACCAGAGACTGGAGGAGAGGCAGGAACAGCCGAAGTGGTGGAGGATGTGCCGTTGACGACAGGGACGGCGCCTCCGGAGTGTCCGCTCCTGTGTTTGCGTCGGGGGGAGAAGAAGAAATCTGTGAGACTCGGGACACTGCCACGCTAATAAGAACTCGCGGCACAGGTAGGGAAGGGGGTGGAGGTGGAGGTGGAGGAAGGAGGAGGAGGAGAATGAGGAGGAATAGGGTGTGGTGATGGAGAGAGGAGCCAATCCCAGATGTCACATGGGGCGTTAGTCAGGTACCAAAACCTACACCAAGCTGTGGCATTTGGTACCTGATGACAAGGCACTTCCTTCTATTCAATTCTCAGTAAGAAATATTCCTCATAAAAAAAGGACCTGAGGCATGCAGGAAGAAGAAGCAGAGGAAGCGCGAATTTAAGCATCAAGCACATCAGAGTGAAAGGTTTCATTACGTCACACACGCTTCCCTCTCTCGGGGCTTCCCTCCATCAAATAAATAGCTGAGAATACCTTCGACAGTGCCATGTCTACGAGAGGAAGGGACATAAACTAGCCAGGACTTCTACGTACGCGGCTAACAAGCAATTAAAGAGCATTTGTGCCACCGGAGTTCGACGTTATTGAAGTTGGTGGTCTCAGGATGACTCATACATACCGAGCTTTGGCTCCTTTCATCAACCTATGACCTGTACTGCGAGCGCACCTTTCCGTTATTTATAGCAGATGTCACCTTTCTTGCGGGATGTTGGTGAGGAAGGTCGTATAGCCTTGGTATGCCTACCGATAATGTTATGGATAGAGAGCTATTGGTGGGTGGGGATCCTTGCAACAAGGGAAATTATCCTCCTCTTACTAATTTGACTTCTCTGAAAAAGATCTTCAGGAAAGGTGCTTCACATCATCCCCCAAATGGAAGTCAATGAAAAGTGTTTCAGTTCTTTGAATTTTTCTAACAGTAAAATTGCATAGGTGCTTGTTGGCGTCTGGCTTTTCACCACATGTGACTGCAAAAAAAAAGTGTTGGCCTTAGCATAGTATACACAAAATGTAAAAGAAAAGAAAAAATAGTTTGAGTAACCTTGACAAAGAGAAAGTATTGAATTTATTTGACAGGCAGTACGGCTTTATCTGTTTCCATTGCTACCCAATCTTATTTAGATAAAGGGATGTTTCTTTACAGTAAACTCTTGAAGACACAAGGTTTCATAGATAAAAGAAAAAGCTGCAGCACGGTAACTCATCAGTAATTTTTTTCTGCCCACCTCAAAGCATTTTTATTTAGCTATGATAACCTCTGCTTGTAATGAATCAATATATATACGAGTATATATTTTTCCTGGTCCTCACTGAATGACTATACTCATAGAGGAGTGTTCCTTCTGCCGGACAATAGGTAAAGCTCATCTGAAATTAATCCTTCGTATAGAAAGAAGCCTTTCATCATTTTCTTTTTGTTTGATAGTTGTCCTTTGGCCGGTATCTGTATATCAAAAGCCAATCAAAGATGTTGAAAAAAAATTAACGAAAACTGACATCAGCATTCGAGACATAAGAAGCTCAGAAATTTATATGTAAAAAAAAAACCAGAACAATCGGTCATCAAATACGATCCTAACTTGCCATGTACAATGACAGATGTCCAATATCACTCAAATGGCCTTATTCGTGGAATTTCATGGGTGGGTTGGTGAATAAGATTAAAGATAACATAAAGAGACATGTCATGAAAAGAATGAATGAATATTTTTCGCATGACTTCAATATGGTCGTATTTTCTATAGATACTACTTTGGCTGAAACAAAGTAATTGTGTCCAGTGATGTTGGGTGTTAAATTGATATTCATTAGGCCTTCAAAAGTGTTGCGATTTGTATTTTTCATCTAAATAACTTCTTCGTGACAACGATGTACTCTTTAAGTTTTGTTTTGTTAACAAAAGTGGATAGTGAAAAAGATCTCGGCGTAATTATCAGTAACGATCTCAAATCATCCAAGCAGTGTATTTCAGCCTCTGAGAAAGCAAATAAGATTCTAGGATTGATTGCGCGATCTTTTGATTTCAAAAGTCCATCACTCATTAACAAGCTATATAAATCGTTAGTTCGTCCACATTTGGAATATGCTGTTTCCGTATGGTCACCGAATCTCATTAAAGACATTGACAGACTGGAAAAAGTACAACGGCGAGCCACAAAA
>NC_134795.1:41751442-41753942 GCF_046742065.1 Oratosquilla oratoria | reverse complement strand
CTTCTTCCAGATCCTTCCTTGGGACTGGGGATTGATGTGTGTCAATGTGATGTTGTTTTATGGCTCCATTAGAGAGGTGAAGGGTGAGGCGTCTTGATAGTTTTGTTGTAGTCGACCCTATGTACTTTTCATTAAGGGTTTTACAGTTCCCTTTTTTACATGCGTATTCGTACACAAGGTGGCTACGTTGGAATACCGGGGTTCGCTGGCTAGGGCTATTCATAAGGAGTAGGTGGGACTTTTTCCTATTCTGGTACCAAATGTTTAGGTGGATTTTGTCGTCACTGTTGGAGGGTCTGACGTTTTTTCCGAGGATCTTCCTGATGGCGTCCTCGTCTGCTCTATAATGGGAGGACATAGTGTTTTTGTAAAATATAGGTACAAAATGTCATCAACACACACCTAGACAGATGGTACAGACCCCCGACCGACAACATTGAAACAGGACATAAGATCACTATATTTTACAAGAACACTATGTCCTCCCATTATAGAGCAGACGAGGACGCCATCAGGAAGAATAGGAAAAAGTCCCACCTACTCCTTAAGAATAGCTCTTGCCAGCGAGCCCCGGTATTCCAACGTAGCCACCTTGTGTACGAATACACACGTAAAAAAGGGAACTGTGAAACCCTTAATGAAAAGTACATAGGGTCGACTACAACAAAACTATCAAGACGCCTCACCCTTCACCTCTCTAATGGAGCCATAAAACAACATCACATTGACACACATCAATCCCCAGTCACAAGGAAGGATCTGGAAGAAGGAACCATCATTCTATAAAAGGAATCAAACTACAGACGCCTTCTCATCTTAGAAGCACTTCACATTAAAAGACAAAACCCCACCATGAACAAACACTTTTCCGACCAATTTATCATTCCTACTTCTAAGTATATAGATCACAGGCATAGGTTCACCGTTGACCCAGTGGGCGGAACATCAGATCCTGTCTCCTGAGTGACTGTCCGATTTCCCGTCTCTCCTAGTGACTGTCCGATTTCCCGTCTCTCCTAATGTTCCATATGTTCTTTGTATATACTATTTGTATTTGTATTCAATTTATACTGAAGATGCCTAAAGTTAGGCGAAAGCTCTACTAGTAAAATTAAGAAGTTAGTATTGTCTTTACATTCATTCCAAATGAAGTTTGGACACATAATAAGACAACTCAACGATATTCAACGTTCAAGTATTAGAAAAGTTGAACATGTCAGCAAGAAACTCGTGAATGCAGAAGCTGCTGCAAAGTTTAATCATATCTGCCTGAAAGAGGACCTGCTACCCTACTATTGTGATATATATACTATATATATATATATATATATATATATATATATATATATATTTGTGTGTGTGTGTGTGTGTGTGTGTGTGTGTGTGCGTGTGTGTGCGTGTGTGTGTGTGTGTGTGCGTGTGTGTGTGTATGTGTGTGTGTACATATATATAAATACGTATATATATATATATATAAATAAATATATATATATTTATATATATATATATATATATATATATATATATATATATATATATATTCACAAATGCATACATATACGTATATGTACATGTGTTGACTTTCATCATGCTATGCACTGCGCATGTAATTCCTGGAATAGGTTCGAATGGGTTGAATCGTTCCTGCATGTGCGGTTCGCTGAAAAAGTTGAGATGCAGCAGAATCGTTCGAGGCACGTCCGGAAAAGAAAATGGAGAATAGCTTCACGCTGGGGCCACACTTACAACCACGAATAGGTTTCACACGTGATTCCGGGGTGTGGCATCTCACGTGGACACATTTTTTTCGTTTGCAACAACGTCCGTCAGTTTTTGAAGATGTCTGTTTGTTTGTCACGTTCATTTAGTGTAATGACCTTGTGTTTTCAATTTCATGAATACCAATGTACATAAGTTGCTGTCATTCTTATGAGGGAAGGTATTTTCCTCATGTATAAGCAGATTTAAGTTTATCATAATCTTGAGTCACGGTCTACATCTAGATAAATAATTACATATATAAGCTCTGTCACAAAGAATCCGTTCGGCGGTAAAGTTGATGGTTTCTTTCTTCTACTATAAATATGTCGAAGCCCACGCTCTTGATCTAACGTGCCATTCCACATATATTTTTTGTTCACAGAATATAAAGCAGAGGTTCTTGGCTACGTGAGCGTCTGATAACAAATATATTCGACCTATTTCCTGACAACGCCCGATGAAGGGAATTGTGAGAAAGAGAAAAGTTTCTTTCAACGAAATAAGTTTAATCATTGGAATCAATTCGGCACCTGGGAAAGATTCAGGGCGATGATAACTCATTTAGGGTTCGAGAACAAATGAACGGTTCAATGGCAATAACCGCAACAGTAATAGACGTGTACGTTTGGATGTGTGTGTGTATATATGTGTGCATGTACGTGCGTGTATACTTTAAGATATGCATGTACATATTAACGAATATGCATATAAATACATACATACGCACGCGCGTGCGCGC
>NC_134795.1:41746442-41748942 GCF_046742065.1 Oratosquilla oratoria | reverse complement strand
TAAACATTGAAAATTTTACAATTCAATCATTCAGTCAACCAGCCAACCAATCAATCAAACAAATGAATAGACTGATAAATCATTTAATCAGCCAATTAATATATGTGCATACATAATCAGTGATTATATATCATGAGAAACCATACATCATCACGATTTTTTTCTGGTACAGGTTGTAAAAAAATTATCGGTTTTCTGTTAAATACAATATATAAGGTACATGAGCTAAAACTCCCAAAAGTTGCGCACTTATACTTTGAATCTCTTAATGAGAATAAATACCATGTCTGTTATTTCGCACAGTATTGGAATCTGTTCGTTTTGTAATATATTTACGATTTAATTTGAGTATCTATTCATGACAATACGTATGTCATTTGTATATCTTTTTCCTAATATGCACAAGCTTGTTACCAGCTAATCATCGCCTGTAGAAAGAGTGACACAGGAAAGAAGAATGGCATTATTGTCCTGACTTCACAAACATAGACCAACAGTAGGTACATACTAGTGTTTGTTGTATGACATGGACTTCGGAGAACTTAATTTCCCTGTACCAATTTTCACAACCTATCAATACCTTAACAGTCAGTTGTTGTTGATGTTGCTTTTTCAAATAAGAAGAGCTTACTACCGCTGACTACCACCCTTCTCCTGTTCCTCCTGTTCCTCCTGTTCCTCCTGTTCCTCCTGTTCCTCCTGTTACTCCTCCTTTCCTTCTCACCGGTGTCGTAGAAAGAGACATACACTAATACAATACAGACAACAGTCCAACGAGCATCAGGCTTACAATCAGTGAAACTCGAATAGTTATTGCTGTAATGTGATTATCTTTCTAAACAGTGGATTCGTGAATGAGATGAGCCATATATATATATATTCTTTTATGTTTTATACATAACCATAGAAAATTTTCATTACCTTATCACCTTCGATGTCCCCAGTAGGGATAGGCAACTTTGTGCAACTGAGTGGACGAAGTCTGACTTGAGGAGGACATTGATGGATCAAAATCCACTTCGGCCTTAAGTCGGACCCCCCGTCGGCTGAATGAAATGTCACCTGCATCAGTACCTAACTATATTATATCCATGAATACGTCATCGCGTTGAAGAAACTAATAAGGACAAAATACTGACTTGCAACCTACCACTATCTCTCAATAGATTTTATAAAACATTCAGGGTTACTACCGGAATAAACTAATAGATATTAAACATCTTTCAAAATCTAGCATTGGATAGCAAAAAGAAAATAATAATTACAGACCTACTCACATATGTTAGTTAGAGCTATTCTGTGAAAATCAAATCAGCATTTTCCCTCCTTCTTCCTCAGACGAGTTTCTTCATAGAAAATAAAACGTGTCATACTCTTGTGCATATTTTCTCAGGACAACATCTGGTTGTAATTTTACAAATCACCAATTACAACCATCTGGATGCGAGCTTTTTCGTATCGAGGTGTAGTATGTAAATGGCATAAAAATGAGGGGAAAGCATCAAGTTCTCGATTCAATGTGGTGCAAATGTACTTTGAAAATGGCTCCCATTGCTCGCCTTCTTCAATAAACTTACAAATAGAAAAAATCTTAATATCTACCTGGTTCATCAAACAACCTGCACTAGGCTGCCGGATTCAAGGTGCTGACGTGAATCATGGCTGTAGCCCCCTTAATGATCTCTTAGAAACGTTGATATTTTATATTATTATTATTATTTTACCTTACTAGTGTCAGGCAATTTCATTCAGCAAACTCGTGACAAAACTTAGTCTTGATGGGTCGAAATAGTCAGCATGTAACACTCGGCCTAATACCATGCAAAACACGACACTATGTTAAAGAAGACAAGACTAGTAAAGGCGTTATCACATTGGGCTATTTTTCCTCCAACTTCCATTTGATCGGTCGTACCGCCCACCTCCATCTTAAAATCAGTATGCCAAACTATTTTGTTATTTCAACAATCCACATAGAATGTCATTTGATATGCTCGAGGAAAATTATTTTCATTCCCGAGAGGCGTGGGCTGCAAATATGCCAAAAAAAAAAAAAAAAAAAAAAAAAAAAAAAAAAAAAAAAAAAAAAAAAAAAAAAAAAAAAAAAAAAAAAAAAAAAAAAAAAAAAAAAAATAGTTTAATACAATAACGCCTTAACGCTGTGTCTGATAGTGATTGAAAATATATTTATATAGGACTGGACACGAAGCCAGTGTTTGTATATATTGGAAAAAAGTTAGAGATGGTACGATTAGAAATTTCATTCTCCTTAATTCACACGAAAATAAAAGCTTAAGTAAAGTTATAAATTTGACCCAATGTCTGCTGAGGATATAGATTAACAAAATACACGTCCGCAAATCCACATAAATTAATTATTCTAACACTAACTTCTTAAATATTTTGATTGACAAACCACATTCATTTATTTATTCCTTTACTTAGTTTTGTGATATGCAGTCTTATTCGTCTGATTCAATTAACTGAGCTAGATATTCTA
>NC_134795.1:41733942-41743942 GCF_046742065.1 Oratosquilla oratoria | reverse complement strand
AATAATCCTATTTCTTTGGGATTTATATGAAATTGTAGCAGAACTATCATATCGAATCAAAATGCTTGCCAAGCACTAATACCTAAATCGTTCTACAGAATATTGTCACACCAATGTTCCAAATATTTTGTATTCACTCACTAGTATATTTTGAATTGCAACTGTATAATTATGTAGTAAAACTAAGAATAGTCCACATTTAACCAAATAAATGACACATATGTTCTTAATGCCGTCAATGATACTATGGTTTCCTTCCCAAGTTCAACTCAACCCATAAAACTACGACCAAGAGGGACATAAAACCATAGTGGTTTTGTAGTTACAAATTGAAAAAAGACAGGAGGACATAGACGTAGTTTGCAAAACAAAAGATACTTACCATCTGTTTTTCAATATTCTGTTCTTACACTTGACTACATTCTTTCGTTCAGTATTGTGTTACTGTTTATGTTTCTGTGGTGCTTGTGTCAGGCACGAAGGAAAAGGGGGGAGTGGAACACCTCATTTACGAAATGGTGGCTTGAAAGGCTTACTCTCCTCCTCCTCCTCCTCCTCCCCCTCCATTAACAAACAAACTTATCTTTATTGTAGACAGAACTTCCTTTTAGTTGAATGAAAACTTTAAATGTCACCTAGAGCAAAATCTACTGATTATATCATCGGTTCAAAACGATTAGTTGTATGAATACAACAACCCTATCCATAGCTATTTATCTAGACTAAATTTTGTACAAAAATGTACGAAAGTTGAAAAAAAAAAGAATAGATCAACAAAGCAAAATGAGCAGAATGTTACCCCAAAATAATAGAAATGTTTTAGGTCAAACTCAGACTGGGGAGAGAGGCACAATATCTATATTATTACAGTTTGTGTAATTAATGACTTGGGACGTAAGTTTTATGAGCAAACCAGCCTCCTTTAAAGATATATACATATTTATATTATTGTACCCTGTGGTGGTTGTTTTTCCTTCAGAAACAAACAAAAGGAACCATAACTTTTCCCTCCTTGCTAAACTAGAAAAAGGGACTTTGACGTGCGTAAGAATTACTGTCGTGGGGCTTTATTATCTACAAAATTTATGCTTTTATAAGAGGAGCTAGGATAAACTTCTTCTCATAACTGGAATAGAATACCGAATAATGAGGAACACAACAAATTAAAAGATTTCATTGCGCATTTCTTTTCTCGGTTGCAACGGGTGGACACTGCCCGCCAGCTCCACTCCGTCTTACCGATCAAGTCGCTGTTTATTTTTTTGTTGTTTGTTGGCCGCTGTCACAAGATTGGCAGCTGAGCGCGTGGGCGCCATTCTTGTGATCAAAGGATGTCTGACTCACAACTAAAACACGTTCGTAATACAACACGATGTCAGGTGAATATCGGGAGAGAGATAACTTATGGACCAAAACATGGAGGTGTTTCCATAGGAATGTATTGAACTATTTTGATTGGCTTTTGGCTTCGGGACTACGACCTGTTACCTTAATTGATTACCATTTCTTTCCTACACTTCTGTTTTCTTCTGTGAGGAGTCAAAATACATTGGCTAGACCACCCACCTTAAAAGGTAAAGTTCATTGGTATATACATAACGCTTAACAAGCTCTTGGCCTATGTTAGCTATATTGCCTTCCTAGTACTAACTGAAGTTGAAAGACTTGAACTCTTGTTTAAGGACAATCTTAGATAATTTATTCAAAAAAGGAAAGCACCAGACCGGAAGACGATACCAACTGTTAATACTAAATGACAATTGAGAAATTTACGAAAAGAAGCATATAGCTGTTGCCAAAACCATCACCTTTGTTCTGCAAGAATAGCCGTTCAGAAGCATTGGAAAGAAGTAAATGCAAAAGTTTCTAATGACAAAGTCTGTCTATGGCAGGATAGATTACTCACCCACTACGACGCCTAGAAATTATATTACATAAGATTATCACAAATCAAAGTGATAGGATAAAGATCGTCAGAAATCAGACGGTACAGAGCTATCATCTGATTCCATTATTATTATGACGCCATTACAAGAAAAAAAAAGAGAGAGGGAAAGAGAGAGAGAGAGAGAGAGAGAGAGAGAGAGAGAGAGAGAGAGAGAGAGAGAGAGAGAGAGAGAGAGAGAGAGAGAGAGAGAGAGAGAGAGAGAGAGAGAGAGAGAGAGAGAGAGAGAGAGAGAGAGAGAGAGAGAGAGAGAGTTTCTCTGTACGGGGGCTTGGGGACTCAATTTTTATTTTATAATTTGCTGATGTATACAACATGTAAACTAAGTCAGTTTGCAGTGAATTCGAGATTGCTTAAGTAAGCAGCATTGCATGCGGAGTTGTAACGGCGGATCTGATTGGAGCAAGGGAGGAGGACGAGAAAATTCAATTGAGTCTCGATTGTAAGATCACGGCCTTATGGGAAGTTCTTAAATCTAAAATTAAAGATCATTGGACTAAAGAAATCATAACGTCGTTGCAAAACTGATCTAGAACCTAAATTGAGTGTTCTCGATGGGAGTCCCTTAGTGTACCTTAGAGAACCAAGTATAGTAATATTCGTGAAGAAGAGAAAAAAAAAATCAGGCTCCATTTAATTCCCCCTATACAGAAAATATAATGAAGTGAGAAGTAGAAGCCTAATAGTGCAAAATACAATCACTAAATGAACTCAGTCAGAAATTGAATAAGTTGAATGTTCGGAGGCATGGGGCCTACCGACAAAAAGGGTTAGTAACAAATAACATTATTGAAAGACAGTGGAGAAAGTAGAAAGTGAGAGACGTACTAAATGAAAGTAAAAACACAAAAGTGACGTCGCATATGGGTGGCAACAGAGTGGTGATAGAGGGCGACAATTCCTAATGTCTTCTTTGTAAAAATCAGAAATAAATAAAGGATTATGTTTTTTAATCGAGTAAAAAGATTTCCTAATTGATTGTTTGTTTGGACATTTTTATGGCTGATAAGCCAAAACAAACGATATACTTTCTGAGTACTTCGTGTGTGGTATCTCGATCTATTCCTTGATTAGTATAAATAGTGTAAGAGAAAATCTCCACACACGTCGACCTTTCTATTAGGTAACTTTCTATTAGGTAACACAAGGCTGCGAGAGTAAAACAAAGTCATGTTGCAAATAGCCAAGTCGATTTTATCATACAAATACTCACGTCCATTGCGCATTACTATGCCAGTGCTTGCGGTTAAGACAATTTTTATCTACTTCTATGATAGTAAAAATTTATTCTAATATTTGATAAGGCTCTGGACTGTATTTTGAATAGTTACCTTGTGTGTGTGTGTGTGTGTGTGTGTGTGTGTGTGTGTGTGTGTGTGTGTGTGTGTGTGTGTGTGTGTGTGTGTGTGTGTGTGTGTGTGTGTGTGTGTGTGTGTGTGTGTGTGTGTGTGTGTGTGTGTGTGTGTGTGTGTGTGTGTGTATTTACGTGTTCCTTAAGTTAATAGGTTTATATAGTTTTAGGTTTGCAACTACTAAATCACATAGATTATTTCTGATGCATACGCATACGTAGCCATGTATCACACACACACACACACACACACACACACACACACACACACACACACACACACACACACACACGCACACACACACGCACACGCACACACACGCACACACACACACACACACACACACACACACACACACACACACACACACACACACACACACACACACACACACACACACACACACACACACACACACACACACACACACACACACACATTTGGATGTATGGTATGAATCTTTCCATTTTCTGTTTTTTTTTTTTAGTAGATGTGCACCATGTACGCTAATATTTACATAACCTCTAATATTTTCTAGTAGATAGTTTATGTAAATGGTGACAGTGATTTGTGCTAGCAGCAGTCGTTGCGAACTATCACTTGTTACCTCTAAAAGATTTTTTCCCCTAGTCCAACAATTTCCTTCTCACCCCCTCGAATCCTCTTTATTAAGCACCTTGTAATGTGCATTCCAAGTCTAGATCAATACGTTTTTCTTATCTATTTCTCTCTTGCTGGGTGTCCATGACTTTCATGAAAGATCAAATGTGCATTATCTTCTCAAAAATAATCCGATCCATCTTATATCATTTTTGCAGGCACTTTGTGTTTCTTTCTCTAGTTATTTTCTCAAGTACTTTTCCCATTTACTCAATTAACAAAAATTGTCTTGTTTTGTAAAAGGTCTTCTATATTACTCTTACCGTTTGTTCATTTGTTCATCACCTAATTTGATTTGTCGTCTTGTCTTTTGATTACACGGCCACGTGTTTGCTAGCAAGAGCAAATTTTGCACGTCCCACATGTGCTCTTCTCTCGATTTCTGATCTAATTGTTTCCTTTGTACTGTGTCTTTTATTTATTCTGTGTTTTTTTTTTTCAAACAGTGGACATTCCTCTGATGTCACATTTTTTTCGTCCACCTGTCGTCGTGGCTCTGTCAGGTGTAAGTAAATTAGAACCTATTAAGTCCTGTTAACGTCTTATTGGAGGTGCATCAGTGTGACTATTCGTTGCCTTCTTCCTTGCAACCCTTTAGATCGTTGCGGCTTGGAAAGTTGCCTTGTGATTTGGTCACTTCCTCTGTTTCATGTCCTGGGTTCACAAGCAGCTTTGTTGTTGTGCTCTTTCGGTGTCGTCTATTGTCGTCATGTCTGATTCTCTTTTCTTTTCTCATGAGCTTATCCGTTGTTAACCTTTGTAAGCTTTTGTTTTCAATCTAGGTTATTTGAAATGTACTTCATGTTGAACTTTTCTGTTTTTGTCGTTATTTTTTTCTCTTCATTACTTTTTTATTTCTAGCCCTTTTTCCTATTTTGGGTTTTGGAATGAATTACATTAAAAAGCAAGCTAAAAGAGACCTTTTAGATCACAAAGGTTCCAGGTAATAGAGGGAACTATAACATATCACTGAAGTATAAATCTGATAGCATCTGTGATACTACGTATCAATATTATTATGACATGCCCTCTCCCTTTCTCAACGCATTTGTTTTTCTACTGTAAATACTTCCCATGCTCTTCTTCACGTAATAACGTTTCAATACTCTTTCGTGAGCTATGTTTGGGAGGTTTGGATAACATACAAGAAATTAAACTAGGACACTTTTCAACTGCTTATGTACGCATTTCTTTCATTCTGAATGCTACTAAATTGTTCTTTTCATCTCCGTGGGATCTTCTACGTAACGAAGATCTTACAACTTACTTGGTGAGCCCTCTCTGTAAAGATTGTCACTTTCCTGTTTATTCTGGCTGCCGTAAAACTGTTTTATTCATCTGCGATGCAGCTTTCGGCAGCGACGGAGTTAAGATGTCATTATTTTCACCTCTAGGCATTTGAGATGTCATTACTTTGCCCATAAAGAGTATTTGATTCTGTTTTCTATTCCTGGTTAACCCTTTTTATATGAATTTAGTCTGCATTGATTTTTTTAAGTGCCATAGGCAATTTTAAAATGCCACCATTTAACTGAAGAATTAAAAAAAAAAAAAAAATCAGGTGTTTTCGTCGGACTTAAAAATAATAATAATATAACGAGATTTGTATAAAAATATGTTATCTATATTGCAGTCAAAGTCTTGTTATATTAGAGCACTAAAGATATCAATCAATCAGTCTGCTGTTCCAGATATCTTGCAGGAGACCTAAGACTTTATGATAACTGATGAAAGCCACCGATCTATCCAAAAAGTTACTTGAGGAAGAAATATTGTGTTATTGACTGGGTACAGCTAAGGTGGGTCATTGGAAGATGAGGTGATTGGTGTCCTATATACATGTATGGTGTTGCATCTGTGAAAGTTTGCTTCTGTAACCAACCCTGTTCTGTGCTGGTACTGCCTTAGTGCAGTGTGGTGACCTGAACGCAAGAGCACCAGTGTTCTCCTAGGATAGATTTTTTTGTGGAGACTGATGTCTGGGTGGAAGGTCTGATAATGTTGAAAGTTTTGTGGTCGATCATCGAGAGCTTGTTTTGTAACATGAGTGTTTTTATGTTTTTGTGTGGATATAACGTGTGGTACATATGGTAGATTGTTGAAATTGTTTGAGTATAATGCTGCTAGTGTTTTTTCAGCTGGTTGTACTACTGTGATATCATATGGTAGGGGAGTAAAATAGTGGGCTCTTGCATAGACCTCTGTGCCTATCACTTGAATGTGATGTATGGGGAGGATTTTTTTTTTTTTTTTACAAGTGTTGTACTAAGGGGGTGCATCCAACTATTAATCCCAATGCCTTATTTTGTTTAGTCTGCAAAGTGTCTGTTTCTTTTCCTGTTGGGAACTAAGCTGTGGAATCCTAGGATGGTTCTTTAGAACCATTTATAGATTGTGTTTAAATTTTCTTTCAGATGTGTAAAGCCCATGTTTGCAATTGATTTTTGTACTTTTTTATTCTTGATATTTACTGTAAGGTAATTGAAAATTATTTGATATGGGCTGAAGTTCATGTATCAAAAGTAAGGTTTAGAATTTTTAGGTTCTTTTTCAGTGGAAGCGTTTGGCCATTCAGCTTTATTTATGGATGCTTTATTAGGTCCATGGTTGTTTGGGGTGAGTGATGCCAATGATGATTTCTGGAGTGATGCTTCCATTTTACTATTTCTAAGCCATTGTTCTATTTTGTCTAAGTAAGATTGGGTATTCTTAGACACTATTTTGTAGCTGCTGTATCGGTGTGTTGGTGTCAGGTCATTTGAATAATTGAGTGCGCTAGTATTAACTTCTGAACCTGGTTTTGAGAGATTACTTGTGAGGAGGTTGAACAGTATGATATATATATATATATATATATATATATATATATATATATATATATATATATATATATATTCCTCTTTTTTACTCTACGACATCTCTCAGCTATGAAGTGTGATAGCTATTTCTTATCGTTAATATGTATATATGTGCTTAGGATATATTCTTAAAAATATGTGTCTACAAACTTACAAATAGTTTGTTTATGTCTATATTCACTATGACCGTTCTTTCTGGCTTTGTTTTTCTGTTGAATCCCTCTAACACTTGATGAGTGATTTTTTTTTTTTTTTTTTTTAGAAGAATTGTTTATGGATTGGTCTTCATTGAATTGATTTTGGTTCCAGGAGGGGGCAGATTAATTATTTTTCTTTCTTCTGCTAATTTTTCATTCGGTTTGGACAATGTAAATAATAGTAAGATTTGTTTGTTAATTGTTGGGTTTTCAGGTGGTTTGTTTGATTTTGGTATCAATATTCCTTTGACTTTTTTTTCCAGATCATTTGAATCTTATTGTATTTCCAGGAGTTGATAAACGTATCATTCAAGGCTTTCAATGCGTTTCACCTGCTTTTTCATCTATTGCGTTTGTATGGTTTCCAAGTTATTGTACATTCTTCGTCCTGTTAGATTCTGTTTCCTTCTTAGTTTATTTCTATCTTTGTACGGTGACTATCTCCTGTTGGATTGTATTTATTTCTGTATCATCTTGGAATGTATCTCCTGCATGATTACTGCTATCTCACCAACTACTCTCTTAGTGAGTGGAAATTTGTCTATTTTGAAGTTATATATTTTTCTCTGTATTTCATGAGTATTTTTTTTACAAATGTCCTCTTGCATGTAGATTGTATTTTTTCTGCTACCTCAATGTTGATCTTTTTTGAGAAGAGTCTCATGGGAGGTCATATATGATTTCCCATATTGCCTGTGTTTGGAGGAAGGGTGACCACATTGCTATGTCAAGGGATGTTGTGTTTTGTTTTTAAGGAGGATACCTAGTGAGATGGTTGCAGGAAAGTTAATATGTTTAGGTTGGTTATCTGTTCTAGGACATCGTTTCCTCTTTCGTCTGTAGTTTGCGCATACCACCTAATTTGGTGGTGTGCGTTCAGGTCATCAGCCTGTATATGGCTTATCATTTAGTATGGTTACTGCTAGGTGATTCTGATCATTTGATAAAGATCTTTGAGATGTGGATATCTATACTAGCAATTGATACCGACTCCAAGAGGTCGGTAGCATTAACCATGTTAGTATTGAATGCATGCATATGCTATTTTGTTTGACACCAGATTTTTTTCTTCAAATTAAGTCGGTGTTAGACCTATCCTGATTAAGACTTCCTACGTGATCTGGGTGCTTAATAGTTTTTCCACCGCATGATTTTAATTACCTGACATAACTAAGACATAAAGTAAAATGTTACATAAGAACAACAATCGTCCCTCCGGCACGGAGGAGGGGACGGGGATGAGCTACCAATGTGACACCATGCTGCCCTTGAGCGAGGAATGCATAGGTGGAACCAATGATGCGTGCCCCCATCCTCATGACATTAGTTTTATTTGTTCAACCCCTTCAATCCAGTTATATAAGATAGATATTTTATTCTAAGTATTTCATATCAATATACAGAAACAGATACTTATACACACATACAAACATACATACATATATATATATATATATATATATATATTTATATATATACATATACATATATATGTATATATATGAATATACATATAAATATACATGTGAATATACACAAATATATATAGATATACATATACGTATACATATACCAGATATTTTCTATGACCATCGCGTAGAGGATTCGAACCTACTGCTCTGATGCCAAGATGCTCCATTGTCAGTCGCCTTAACCCACTAAGCCACTGATGGTCTAAAACTCTGTGAATTCGAAACGCTACTGGTTCTCAAGATTAGGAAAGGTCGCTGGCTGCCACCCAAATTTCCTGTTTCACCATAGAGCTAACCACACTCGTGGCAGGGGATAAGTACCGGAACAAACCACTTTCACGCTTATCACCATTATAACCATATGAGAAATTTGCTAATGAATAACGACATCAATCAGATAATTTCTAAGACCGTCGCACAGAGGATTTGAACCTACTGCTCTGATGCCAAGAGGCTCCATTGTCAGTTACTTTAACCTACTAAACCATTGATGGTCTAAAACTCTATGAACTCGAAACACTACTGGTTCCCAAGATTAGGAAAGGTCGCTAGTGAATAGCGACATCAATCAGATTTCCGGGAAGGCACAGTCTGCCCACCCGTCCCTTTCATGCAATATATCCATCAATCTTGAATAGAAACAGATCAAATTAGTGGTACATGATCTTTCCTGTCTGAATCCAAATTGCTTCGGGTTCAGTATATTGTTCTCCAGATATTTTGTCCGGCTATCTTTGATGACTCACAAATTTTAACTATTGTACTCGTTAGGGACACCGGTCTATAATTTGTTGGGTCTTTCTTATTTCTCCCCTTATTTATTGGCACTATATCGGTATTTTTCCAGTCTCCTGGTAATTTTCGTTCTTTGAGTGAGCATTGAACTATTTTGTATATTTTTTCCTGTTAGTTTATCTATACATTCCTTTAGTATCCAGTTTGCTACTCCGTCCGGGCCATGTGATTTGTTAATGTCAAACTTTAATATTTGATTCCTTATTTCATTCTGAGTAATATTTAATTCTTTCATTGCAAATAATCACGTCACATCCGTTGCGCACTCTTGTGCCAGTGCTTCCGGTTAAGCAAAAGTTGATTCTAATATTTGATAAAACTGCGGTCTGTATTTCTATTATTTACTTCGTGTGTGTGTGTTTGTGTGCGTGTGCTTGTGTGTGCATGTGCGCCAGTGTGTGCGCCAGTGTGTGTGTGTGTGCGTGTGTGTGTGTGTGTGTGTGTGTGTGTGTGTGTGTGTGTGTGTGTGTGTGTGTGTGTGTGTGTGTGTGTGTGTGTGTGTGTGTGTGTGTGTGTGTGTGTGTGTATATGTGTCGGTGTGTCGGTGTGTCGGTGTGTCGGTGTGTCGGTGTGTCGGTGTGTCGGTGTGTCGGTGTGTCGGTGTGTCGGTGTGTAGTTATGGAACACTTACACACACCCGCACACACACAAACTCAGACACACACACACACACACACACACACACACACACACACACACACACACACACACACACACACAC
>NC_134795.1:41726442-41728942 GCF_046742065.1 Oratosquilla oratoria | reverse complement strand
GTGGTAGCCTGTTAAGTTGGACTAGTAATTGGTTGAATGATCGAAAACAGAGAGTTGTTTTAAATGGAAAAACTTTTGGATGGAAAAATGTTACAAGTGGAGTTCCTCAGGGTTCCGTTCTTAGGCCACTTCAATTCATAGTATATATAAATGATATAGACCATGGACTGAAATCTACTGTTTCCAAATTTGCTGATGATACAAAACTGTGCGGAATGGCAAATGACCATTTAAACCAATTAGATATTCAAGAAGATTTAGATCAATTACAGCAATGGTCTGAAAAGTGGCTAATGAAATTTAACACAAGTAAATGCAAGGTAATGCACATAGGTAAAAATAACAGTAAGTACGATTACAAGTTATTTAGAAATTCGTTAACAAAAGTGGATAGTGAAAAAGATCTCGGCGTAATCATCAGTAACGATCTCAAATCATCCAAGCAGTGTATTTCAGCCTCTGAGAAAGCAAATAAGATTATAGGACTGATTGCGCGATTTTTTTCTTCAAAAGTCCATTACTCATTAACAAGCTATATAAATCGTTAGTTCGTCCACATTTGGAATATGCTATTTCCGTATAGTCACCGAATCTCATTAAAGACATTGGCAGACTGGAAAAAGTACAACGGCGAGCCACAAAACTGAATCCAAATATCAAAAATTAATCATACGAAAATCGACTAAAACATATGAATCTGTTTTCCCTAAAAAAGCGAAAACTCAGAGGTGACCTGATACAGGTCTTTAAGATTCTAAAGGGAATTGACAACATCAAAAGTGACCAAATTTTCACACTGAATGAGAATCAGACAAGAAACAATGGTCTCAAACTGTCCGGAAATAGATTCAATTTGGAAGTAGGTAGAAACAGCTTTGCCAACCATGTAATTAATGAATGGAATAAACTTCCTGCACAGGTAGTGCAATGTAGTTCAGTTCGAAGCTTTAAGAATCATTTAGATAAACACCTAAGCAAGATGCTGTAATGATTATAATTTATTTTATATTATTTGTTTTTACTTTGTTATCATTTGTCTGTTTGATTTTCATCTATTAGTAGTTATATGTCAATCTATTATTATGTACTATTTACCTGTTTGTTTATCATTTAACTATACCTATGCATTTATTTATGTATTTTATTTGTTATTTACATTATTATAGTTTTTATTTGTCAATTTATTATCATTATGATTTTTTTCACATCCGACCTAGATATGGACCAAAAGGTCTCCTGTCGGCATGATCCGCCTTTGTGATCCTTTGTAATCCTTTGTGACGTCGAAGCAGACTTGGCTTGGTGAGTGTGAAAATTATCCCAGGTGGGAGTCGTCTGGTGTACTTTAATTGTATAAGTGTAATATTATTCGGAAGAAATGAAGAAGAAAATTTACCTTTAATTCACCCCATATTGATACAACGTAGTACTTGGCTAAGTAGGACGAAAGAGGCATGGGGCCTACAGATGAGTGACTTACAATTATACAATGATGAGAAGAAAGAGAAGAAAGTTGAAAGTGAATGAAGAAATATAAACCATAGAAGGAACAGTTAACAGAATTAAAACCAGTAATTAAGGCGAGAAGGGAACTGAAAGTGTTGGTGGCAACAGAGTTAACACTAAATGTCAAAGTCTCCCCACATTAGATCTCGTCCTCCTCCCATCCTACCTGCCAACCCTTTCCCCCACGTTTTGTTCTTGAAATTGAAATCGTTAAGAAATTGAAAAGCTTCAATCCTAAAAGACCCACCACACCAGTTGACCTCCCACTAAAGATCTACCAGGAATTTGCCCCTGAATTTACACTCCTCTTTGTTCGATAACCAATACCTCTCTAACTCAAAATAAATGCCCCAGAGATTGGAAGACTTCATATGTCACCCCCTCCCTAAAGTCCCCAGCCCCAAGTCCTTAAATGACCATAGCCCAATTGCCATCACGCCCATCCCCAGTCTCATCTATGAGGACTTTGTTTTCAACTAGCCATATAGTAACATACGCAATAAGATAGATCCCCAGCAATTTGGCAACATCAAAACTTCATCCCCTACTCACTGCTTAATTGACCAACTTGGTTTTATTTACAGAAATTTAGACAAATGTAACACTTCCCTTGCTCTCACTTTTATTGGTTTTAGTAAAGCATTTGATCTGGTTGACCATACCAACATAATATTGAAATCAATAGAATTTGGTCTCCGTCCCAACCTAGTAACATGGCTGTCGGGTTTCCCGAGTGAGCATAGACAGCGTCAGGTTTAAAGGCTTGATCTCTACCCCACAACACCTGACCTATGAAGTCCCCCAAGGGACAAAGATGGGACTGCTGTGCTCCCTAATATTAGTTAACGATGCTCTAGCTGACAGGTCCCATCACTGGAAATACGTTGACAACTCAATTGTTGGCATCACTGTTGACAACACAGCTTCTGACTACTTTCCACTGCAGGCTACTCTTGATAAGACTGACAACCATGTGACCATTAACAGTACAAAA
>NC_134795.1:41708942-41713942 GCF_046742065.1 Oratosquilla oratoria | reverse complement strand
AACGCCACTGAGGTCTGTCCAAAGCTTCGGTTTCAAGCTTTTTTGGTGGAATGCTAGTATGGGTGAGGCGTGTCTTCACGAATTATTTAAAGCGGTTGCGTGGTCTACCTGTGTTTCTCTTGCCTGAGCTAAGTTCCCCATACTATAGTTGTTTGGGGAGGCGGTGGTCATCCATTCGAATGACATGTCCCACCCATCGGAGTTGACTTTGAGGATCATGGCCTTAATGCTGGTCATCTCTGCACGGTCGAGCACCTCCAGGTTTGTGACTCGGTTTTGCCATTTGATATTTAGAATGGATTCTAAGCTGCGCATGTGAAAGCGCTCTAGCTGCTTCAAGTGTCGACTATACAGGGTCCATGACTCACAGCCATAAAGAAGGCTGGTAAGGACCACAGCCCTGCACACTTTCAGTTTGATAGAAAGTCTGACGTTTCGCTGGTTCAGGACTCGTGTTCTGAACCGGCAAAGTGCTTGGCTGGCTTTGCAGATTCTGGCACTGATTTCTTTGTCCAGACTGCCGTCGTAGCTAATGGTGCTGCCGAGATATTTGAACTCCTTCGCATTTTCCAGTTGAGTTCCCTCGATGGAGATGGAGGGAGGCTGGGAGGTAGAGGTGGGTGCTGGTTGGAAAAGCACCTCTGTCTTTCCAAGGCTTTCTCATCAAACCAGTCTTGATGGATTCTCTTTCTGGGACCAATGGTGGCCCTGGCTGACTCCCATTGTTGTGTCGGGCAGCCAGTCAAGAATCCGTGATCAATTAGTCGGTCGTCCAGGTCACCCGCAAATTCATTTCGTTGCTGGGAGTTCTTAAGTCGAGCAACGTTGTATGCTGGCTTGATGGTTTTCGGCATTTTACCAGTGTGGTGGGATGATGTGCAGTGATAGGATGCATCTGACTAGACGATGGTCTGTCCAGCATTCTGCACAGCGCATTGCTCTTGTGATCTCACATCACGGATGTCTCTCAGGTGGCAGATGACGAAGTCGATCAAATACCACTACCTAGAACTAGGATGTAACCAGGTCGTCTTATACTTGTCTGCCTGTCTAAACATGGTATTCGTAATAACGAGATGGTTTTCAGCGCACATGCTCAGGAGCATTAGGCCATTGGAGTTCATTCTTTCTTTGCCATGTAGTCCCAGCACACCATTCCAGTTGTTGTAATTCGCTCCAACTCTGGCATTGAAGTCGCCCAGCAGAAGGAGTTTGTCGCTAGGGGGGGACGTCTTTCACAAAGGTGCTGAGCTCTTCGTGGAAAGTTTCTTTCGCTTAGGCACCACTTGTGAGGGTGGGGACGTAAGCACTGATGATCGTGTCATGTCGGGTACGGTCAAGAGGGAAGTGAATCTTCATCAGCCGTTCGTTAATAGATGTTGGAAGGTCGGGTAACTGTTTGAGGAGTAAGGTTTTGATGGCGAATCCTACTCCATGTATTCTGTCTTCGTCTTTGCTCTTGCCTTCCCATAAGAAAATGTAACCACCTTTCCGTTCTGCAACTGATCCCTCCTCAGGAAGTCTGGTTTCACTGAGGGCCGCCATGTCGATGCGGTAGCGGGCCTGTTCTCTTGCGACGAGGGCTGTTCTTCTTTCAGGCCTTCAGGAGTTTTCTCTATCCATGAGGGTGCGCACGTTCCATGTGCCAAATATTAGTTGTTGTTTTTCTTCTTTGTTTTCGACCGCTTAAAGGGCAAACTGCCAGTCGCGGTATACTGGTCAGTTTATAAGGACAAGTTTTGGTTGGGACACCTTTCTAGTCTCCGCCCTCATGTGAGGGTGAGCAGTACTACCCTAAAAAGGCTGCTCAGTCGCCTGGAGGAACACCGAACTCCACTGTTGTCCCGGGGTCAGAAGAGGAGAGACTAATGCCGCCAGGCCGCCTACGTGCAGGGTTATGACTACAACTTCCAGTGGTCACCACCACCTCTTGCTTCGCCCGTCCCCCGTCGCCGCAGGGCTTTTGGTGAAGGGGGGGGGGGGGCACCTGAGAGGAAACACCTGTTCGGTAATGGTTTTAAGTGAGAAAGTCGTTGCACGGGGGCAATCCCACTCTCTCGGCCTCGGGAACCAGGGTCCGGTGGTACGGAGGCCGTCACAACAAGGGGCTCCTTTAGCTGCAGTGGATGACCATGACGCCTTCTGTGCCTTGCCGTGCTCTCAGCGTTCCACGACGTCTGCAGTCGCCGCCTTAATGACCGTTGGGACAACAAATTGACTTCTTCCACTCATTTGCCGATGGCAGTCTTCACATGCTAGGGTAGGCATACCCTTAATAACTCACCGGAGAGTTTCAAATCCACCTTGTTTAGCCCGTCTGCCAAAACGGTTACCGGGGTGTGGCCGCTGCGCATGCTACAGCTTCTAGGAGCCAAAGGTAAGAGCTTGGTGTCAGGTGGAAACCAAGGTAGTTGGAGCTATCATAAAGGAACATGGCAGCCCCTTCTACAGAGGTACTATTCCTACCTAAAACACCCCAAACACCTACACCATAACCCTCCCCTGTGTGTGTTTTTGTGTCTGTGTGTATATGTGTATACGTGTATGTGTGTGAGTGTGTGTGTGTGTATGTGTGTGTGCGTGTGTGTGTATGTGTGTGTATGTGTGTGTGCGTGTGTGTGTGTGTGTGTGTGTGTGTGTGTGTGTGTGTGTGTGTGTGTGTGTGTGTGTGTGTGTGTGTGTGTGTGTGTGTGTGTGTGTGTGTGTGTGTGTGTGTGTGCGTGTATGTGTATGCGTGTGTGTGTGTAATAATAATAATGATAATCATCGGTTTGTTGGGTATAGCAGCATTACTGCTGAAAATATACATCCAACCATTCTATTCATCTGTTTATCAGGAGGCATGTCATTTGTGATAATCATTCCCAGGTCTTTTTCAGAACTCACTTTCTTTACTTCCTTTGTACCAATTTTATATTGTCCTGATGTTCTTTTTTTTTTACGTTTTCCAAATTCCATTATGCTACATTTCTTTATGTTGAAGTCCACTTCCCACTTCTGACTCCACTCTCAAATCCTGGTTAGGTCTCTCTGTAACTACTCACAGTACATTTCTGTACTTACTTTCCTCATCATGTCATTTATATAAATAGCAAGCGTTATCGGAGCTAATACTGATCCCTGTGGGACACCGCTAATCATTTTTTCCAAGTAAATCACTTATCTCTGAGCACCACTCTCATATATATATTTTTTTTATGCAAGAAATCCTCTATCCATTTTAATATATTTCCTTGTATCCTTCCTATTGTTTCCAGTTTTCTTAATAATTTTTATGTGGTACTTTATCAAAAGTTTTTTTGTAAATCTAGGAAAGCACAATCAGCCCATCAATTCCTTTCTTGTATTATACCTATTAGTCTTGAATAGAAACAGATCAAATTTGTGACACATGATCTTCTCTATCTAAAGTCCTCGGATTTTGTATATTGTCTTCCTCCAAATATTTTTTCCATCTATTTTCAATAAATTTTTCACAAATTTTGGCTACTGTACTTGTAAGGGAGACCAGTCTGTGATTGGTTGGATCTTCCTTGTTCCCCCTTTATATATCAGTACGATATTTGCCTTTTTTCAGTCCTCCAGTGTTTTTCCTTCTTTAAATGAGCAGCTTATTACCTTATATACTTTGTCAGTTAGTTCATCTATACATTCTTTTAGTATCTAGTTTGTAAATCCATCCGGGCCGTGCGATTTTCTGACATAAATTTTTATTAATGATTTATTATTTCTTTTCTTGCTACAATTGTTTCTTTTCATGTCACTATTCTCAACTTTTATTATTTCAACCCTATTTTCTCTCGCTGTAACCTTCGTTGCATTTAAATTTTTCTTAGTCAAAAACATGACTCCTCCACCATGTCTATCCTCTCTATTTTTTATCCGGTGATTATATGATCCTTGTGCAACACTATTTGGTGGTAGTGAACCCCTTAATTTCGTTTACACAATTCCTATTATATCCGGTCTTTCTTCTGACAGATAATCATCTAGTTCATTTTATCCTGAGATCAGGCTGTCTCTATCAATAAAAGTCACTTTTAACTTTTGTCCTCTATCTCGTTCTTTGTTACTTTCGTTTGTTTATTTTTTTAATATACCATTTATTCTTAGCCTCATGTCTAGTACTCTCCAATAGAATTCGTTCTTTTCGATCCCCGTTCTTTTCTCTCTCTCTCTCTCTCTCTCTCTCTCTCTCTCTCTCTCTCTCTCTCTCTCTCTCTCTCTCTCTCTCTCTCTCTCTCTCTCTCTTTACTTCTTTGTGTCTTCTCCCTTTTCCTCATCATTCATTTTTTTGGTCCACATATTTTTATATTTTTCAATATTTGCCAACCTTCCTCATTTTGTTATTACCTTTTCCGCTGTCAATTATGATCTTAATTTGATCTTTAGAGGTAGATTTTTTTTTTCATTTGAGTATTGCCCTATCCTACGCACTTCTATTTCCTTTTCTAATTCTTACTCTTCGCCTTGTACTGCTTTCAAAATGTTTCTTGCTGATTTCTTTTTTTCTTTTTTCTCTCTTCCTTTCTATCATATACTACTATATTCTTTTTTTGTCTACTGTATCTCTAACCCAATTTTCTTTCTCTTTAGTTACTTGAATAAATATGTATTTGATATTCTCTTGCATTTGTTGGATTATTACTATTACTATTATCATTATCATTATTATTATTTCTTATTATTTATTAATTGTTTTAAAGCTAATTCTTGGTTTTGTTGGTCTTTTTTCCATTTTTTTTTTCTAAATTTCTGTAAGTCTTCATCTCTATGTTTCGTTCAACCTTCTCGGTCACCTCTTTAATTTGTTTATTCACCTCATTTGTTAGGGTCTCACTATTGGTGGTATTTTTGTTTTTCATCCCTTCTTTTGCATTTTTACTTTGATGATCATTATTACTTTTTTTTCAAATCACTTGCCTCGTTACTTATTTCCGCATTTTCTTTCTTTAATTCCCTCAGTTCTTTATAGGTTTCGTTGTACTTATTCTTTAGGT
>NC_134795.1:41691442-41693942 GCF_046742065.1 Oratosquilla oratoria | reverse complement strand
CAGAAGTACAGCGATATTCATATATTACATTGGTTTTGGACAAAATCCCACGGTTAGCGGACAGATTATTCTTCATTACCAGGGAACAAGAACGAGGGCTGTCATAGAAAATTATCACCTTTAACCTGTTATGTTCACTCACAGGTTTACAATTTCTATAGATGATGTCTTTGATACATTTCTCGTCTTGGCGGTAAGAACTACAAAAGGTGTTTTTATAGAATACTGTGACCGCATTTGTTTGGTCCACAGTTTGGTCAACAATATTACGTTCAAGTAATGCCTTAGTTACCAAGTCAAAGTCACGGTTTGAGTAACCGTTGTTCACCAGCATTTGTCTCAAATATTTAAGTTCAGAATGGAGCATGTGCCACGAAGAACAAACAGAAATTGCCCGTCTAATATATGCTCTAATCACACCTTTTTTGTAGCTCTGTGAACATTCTTCAAGACCATTCATACATTTACCAGCATCGTTGGGCTTGCGGTAAATATTAGTTGTATAGTACATCAAGAAAGGGTATTTTGTTACTAACATTAAGCTCTACTGTAAATTGTAACCCAGAACACACTTGAAGTTTGGTTCGGAGCTCTTCAAACATGTGAACATTTTCAACACATGCAAAAATGTCATCTACATACCTAAGGTATAAATGCGGTTTCTCCTTTAAGGGTGACAAAACCTCATTTTCCACGAAGGACATAAAAGCCTGCACATAGAGGACACCTAATGGAGAAATCATAGCTACGCCATCAATCTGGACATACATTTTACATTGAGGACATTTGAAAGGGGCTTCGGTGGTGCAGGTTAGTAAAATGTCTTTCATGCCGCCTCTGGGTATTCTCGGGAGTGGTAGTTCCGGATGCTGATAAACATATTCCAGCCTTTTAATATATCGTAATACATAATCGATCCTATGATTTTACACATACAGCATTGTATATATACATACATACATACATACATACGCACACACACACACACACACACACATACACACACACACACACACACACACACACACACACACACACACATATATATATATATATAATGTGTGTGTATATATACATATATATATATATATATATATATATATATATATATATATATATATATATATATATATATATATATATATATATCCATATAAATATATGTATATATATATGTATATATATATATATATATACATATATATATATATATATATATATATATATATGTGTGCGTGCGTGTGTGTGTATGTGTGTGTGTGTGTGTGTGTGTGTGTGTGTGTGTGTGTGTGTGTGTGTGTGTGTGTGTGTGTGTGTGTGTGTGTGTGTGTGTGCGTGTGTGTGTGTGCGTGTGTGTGTGTGGGTGAACATACATATGTATACATTAGATTGAATGTATGTATACAATTATTCATGTACATATATATATATATATATATATATATATATATATATATGTACAACACTGAACGGGTCCCAGTGATCTTGATACCCTAGTTGGAAAGTCACTGTCGCACTTGTCATGAGGATGCCCGGTTTGAGTCCTGGGCAGTACCAAATTTCAATTTCAGCATGCTGACCTTTGATGGTTTAGAATTAAAGTGTATTGTGGTTGTTAAAATGTGTATATATATATATATATATATATATATATATATATATATATATATAGATAGATAGATAGATAGATAGATAGATAAACGTGTGATGTGGTTATTTCCTACATCATGGTAAATGGTAATTGTCCGTAACAGAAGAATTAATTCAAACTTCAAGTCTCTTAGGACTTGTTATAGTTAGAGGGCAGGATTGATAAGATGGGAGAGAGGGAGGAAGGGGGGATTTGGGGGTTTAGTGCAAGGAAAGAATGAAATGGAAGGAAGTTAGAGTTATGATAGGTGTTAGGCATACCCCTTTTGCTCGGTAATTTCTATAGTCCGCCATGACATAAACTATATACAATCAATATTTTATTACTTTGTACATTTATACAATAATGTCACACTCAGATATTTTTTATCTTACAAGGGCCATCCTAGTATGTGGCAAGATTATTTACAATAAATAATTTGATTATCATGGACACATATAATGATTTCTTACATTACAGTAATTTTATTTTACAAAAATATTATATGCGTTAAGGCGACACTACAGTAATGGTGTGTTGCCACACATGTATGTATATATGCAGGTCAGAGTGGAAATGCGACCAGCATCTGTAACGTCAGCAGAGAATTCCTGAAAACTGGAAGTGAAGTCATGATCCGTAGGTTACATGTGATGTCTCGTTTCGTAGTCCGGTATCACTCCCTTATATGGGAAAAGGGACTGGTCACCTCTATCGGGGTGGGGAATGGGATCGAGAGAACTGCAGGAATTGCTGCGGAATTTCAATGATCTATGTGACGCTAAAGTGCTTAACCATCTGTTGTTGGCATGAGTTCACTCCCTTCTGCCAAAGTTCTAGAAGCACATGATTTGGTAGGGTAATGAACAA
>NC_134795.1:41663942-41673942 GCF_046742065.1 Oratosquilla oratoria | reverse complement strand
AATAAGATTCTAGGACTGATTGCGCAATCTTTTGTTTTCAAAAGTCCATCACTCATTAACAAGCTATATAAATCGTTAGTTCGTCCACATTTGGAATATGCTGTTTCCGTATGGTCACCGAATCTCATTAAAGACATTGACAGACTGGAAAAAGTACAACGGCGAGCCACAAAACTGAATCCAAATATCAAAAATAAATCATACGAAAATCGACTAAAACATATGAATCTGTTTTCCCTAAAAAAACGTAGACTCAGAGGTGACTTGATACAGGTCTTTAAGATTTTAAAGGGAATTGACAACATCAAAAGTGACAAAATTTTCACATTGAATGAGAATCAGACAAGAAACAATGGTCTCAAACTGTCCGGAAATAGATTCAGTTTGGAAGTAAGTAGAGACAACTTTGCCAACCGTGTAGTTAATGAATGGAATAAACTTCCTGCACAGGTAGTGCAATGTAGTTCAGTTCGAAGCTTTAAGAATCATTTAGATAATCACCTAAGCAAGATGCTGTAATGATTATAATTTATTTTATATTATTTGTTTTTGTTTTGTTATCATTTGTCTGTCTGACTTTCATTTATTATTAGTTATATGTCAATTTATTATTATTTACTATTTACCTGTTTGTTTATTATTCAAATATACCTATGCATTTATTTATGTATTTTATTTGCTATTTTCATTATCATAGTTTTTATTTATTATCTTATTATTATTATGATTTTTTTTTCGCATCCGACCTAGATATGGACCAAAAGGTCTCCTCTCGGCATGCTCCGCCTTTGTAATCCTTTATAATCCTTTATATATGTACATATGAATATACATATACATATACATATACATATACATGTACATATACATATACATATACATATACATATACATATAAATATACATACATACATATACATATAAATATACTTATACATATACATATACATACATACATATACCAAGGCTTTTTCCCCCTTACAAGGGAGGTAGCCAAAAAGGAAAAGGCATAAAAATCATTCCCACCCATTCCATCCCCGAAAACACTCCACACCCCTCTACCTCCCTCCCATCTTAGCACCTCCTAGATACATATACATATACATATACATATACATATACATATACATATACATATACATATACATATACATATACATATACATATACATATACATACACATACACATACACATATACATATACATATACATATACATATACATATACATATACCACCTGATGTCAGGTAGTATGAAAACCCCTAAAAGCCATTAAGAGAAATCCACGGCATAACATTAACAAGAAACATCCTAGAAGAAAATATTAAGATTTTGAAAATATGTACAGATGATAGACGCCTCCCAAACACAAGCATGAGACATAACCCCACCAGTCAAAGCCCAAGACAAAACGCCACAAGCCCAAGCATACGACATTTTGTCACAACACCAAGTCGGAGTCTTCCCCTAGCACGTGACATTTCATCACTCTCTGAGTTACCAGGTAACCTCTCCCAGGTGACCGGTAACTTCCCCCATTGAAGAGTAAGTATAGAAACTTAAGTAGATAAAGTAACACCATTAGATAAAGCTGGGGAATAATTCTTATCATGGTCAGATAGAATATCCCTAAAAGCTACTGAAGAAGAGCCTTGAACCCAAAATTGCGATATAGCAAACATGACCACCTAGAGTGAAGTCATAAATCTCTTTTCAGAGGAGCTTAAGTTCATAGTAAGACATATGAAAAATACATTTAAGAAAATAAATAAATGCTCAATAAGCCATTACTTTTAATGAAATGTTTATAAGAGAAAACCTTCTGTCCACATATACTATTAATATGCATATACATATACATATACATATATATATATATGTATATATATATATATATATATATATATATACATATACATATACTTAAGCATATGCATATGCAAAGGATTACAAAGGATTACAAAGGCGGAGCATACCGACAGGAGACCTTTTGGTCCATATCTAGGTCGGATGCGAAAAAAATCATAATAATAATAAAATAACAAATAAAAAATATAATTATGTAAATAACAAATAAGATACATAGATAAATGCATAGGTATAGTTAAATAATAAACAAACAGGTAAATAGTAAATAATAATAAATTGACATATAACTAATAATGAATGAAAATCAGTCAGACAAATGATAACAAAACAAAAACAAATAATATAAAATAAATTATAATCATTACAGCATCTTGCTTAGGTGATTATCTAAATGATTCTTAAAGCTTTAAACTGAACTACATTGCACTACCTGTGCAGGAAGTTTATTCCATTCATTAACTACACGGTTGGCAAAGTTGTCTCTACCTACTTCCAAATTGAATCTATTTGTATATACATATGCATATACATATAAATGTACATGTACATGTACATGTATATATATACATGTACATATACATATACATATACATATATACATATACATATACATATACATACACATACACATATACACATACATATACATATACATATACATATAGATATACATATATATACATATACATATATATATACATATACATATACATATACATATACATATACATATACATATACATATACATATACATGTACGTATATATATACATATACATATACATGTACATATACATGTACATATACATGTACATATACATGTACATATACATGTACATATACATGTACATATACATGTACATGTACATGTACATGTACCCATACATGTACATATACATATACATATACATTACATATACATATACATATACATATACATATACATATACATATACATATGCATATACATATAAATATTCATATGCATATATACATATACATATTCATATACATATACATATACATATACCGGTACATATGTCGCACTCCCGTCTTATGTTCTAAGTGTGGTGGCTGGCCAGAACAGAGGAAGTTACGAACATTTGTGAATGAAATAGTCTTACCTCATCTCAAGAATAGTGGTGTTGAATGAGACCATCTCTCCCTTTATATGATTTATTTATGTTTTTGCTTTAATTGGCGCTTTATGAATTTGAGTAGTGTTAGTGTACGGGGTGCGAGAGGCTGGACATAAATATTCAGATACAGACCTTAAATCCGACTGATAGGCACAACTTGTCCACCAGGTTCAGATTGACCCAGACAACTCCAAACTCGGACTTAGACTAATTTTAAACTGACTTATTTTTTCGTGATAGCTTAAGACAAAACCTCTGAAAGGCCTAAAGCTCCTCCAGGCTTGACCCATTCGTCCTCAGCATCTATGATTGGCTAAGTTCATTTCTGTTTACAATATGGTGACCAATAACACAAGGACACCGACACGCCCTCTTGGAATATCTGGGCCTAGCCGAACAGAGCCCCGTTCATTGAGGGTCAGTGGGGCCATGCAATACATTAATTTCCAGATAAGGAAAGCCTTACCCCAGCAAGAATTTGGTGATGATATGTCTTCGCTTCTCTTGAGTAGGGGCCCACGCACGTGAGCGTGTGACGCTAGTATCCAGTATCATCTAGTATAATTCTTCTAGAACCATCGCCAGTGCAACGTGATGTTTCGTCATCAAACCAATCATCATACACACACATATATATATATACACATACATATACATTACATGTGCATATATATACATATATATATATATATATATATATATATATATATATATATATATATATATATATATATACAAATTAACATTTACATATTTGTGTGTGTGTATATATACATGCATACTAACTCCTGAATTGCCAAACACACTACTATTCATTTGCCTAACGAGGGCTCAAATATCAAACAAATTTATACGTTACCCATATGCATGATTTTATGCCGATTGAAAATATTAGCCTGACATTTAACGTTCACCTCGACCTCACACGTTGGGTTATATATGATGATTCATTGAACTGGTCTTGTGAGTGATGAGATCTGGAGAGGAAGAAACCCTAACTAATTAGAAAATAAATCCTTCAAACGGGAGTGAAGGAGTAATACTAAGATCATCATTCAAGTTGTTTTTATCTATCGATTTTTGAGACTCTTATTCGGTCTACCACTAATCTATTCTACTTATCTTTGTAGATCCCCTTTATCAAGGTAGTGGTTAATAGTGTCCCCTTTAACCCCGTCTACATTGAAGAGGGCTGAAAATTTTATGCTGGTTGCCACCAGACCATTTTATTTGTGCATATAACACAACTTTATGAGAAATAACAATCAATAGAAATCCAATAAGGATTTAGTTTATCTAATGTATATGATCTCTTTGAATACGACAACATGAGACAGATCACTGATGTAGTGCTGGGGTCAATATATTCAAAAGATATATGGGTTATTTTCATGACTATGTAATAAAGGGTTACAAAGCGGAGTATGCCGACAGGAGACCTTTTGGTCCATAACTAGGTCGGATGTGAAAACAATATATACTAATGATAAATAAATAAATAAATAAATGATATTATAATAATGTAAATAATAATAAATGAAGTAAATAAATGCATAGGTATAGTTCGATAATAAACAAACAGGTAAGTAATAAATAATAATAATTTGACAGATAGATAATAATAAATTAAAATCAAGCAAATAATAAACAGACAAATAATAACAGACAAATAAACAAATAATATGAAATAAATGACATTCATTACAGCATCTTGCTTAAACGTTTATATAAACGAATCTTAAAGGTTCGAACTGAAATACATTTCACTGCCTTTCAAGGAAGTTTATTTCATTCATTAACTACACGGTTGTCGAAGTTGTTTCTACCCATTTTCAAATTAAATCTATTTCCTGACAGTTTGAGACCATTATTTCTTGTCGGATTCTCACTCAGTGTAAAGAAAAATTCACTTTTGATGTCAATCCCCTTTAGAATCTTAAAGACCTGTATCAAGTCACTTTTGAGTCTACGCGTTCTTAGGGAAAACAGATTCATATGTTTTAGTCGATTTTCGTATGATTTATTTTTATATTTGGAATCAGTTTTGTGGCTCGCCGTTGTACTTTTTGTCAATGTCTTTAATGAGATTCAGTGACCATACGGAAACAGCATGTTCCAAATGTGAATGAACTAACGATTTATATAGCTTGTTAATATGACATGTACTCTTGAAGTCAAAAGATCGCGCAATCGGAGGCTGAAATACACTGCTTAGATGATTTGAGATCGTTACTGATAACTACGCCGAAATCCTTTTCAGTATCCACTTTTGTTAACAAATTTCCAAATAACTTGTAATCGTACTTACTGTCATCTTTACCTACGTGCATAGCCTTGCATTTAATACCACAATTGATAAAACAATAAATTATAAAAGTGGTAATACATAAAGAATATATGTAATCTATCTTGAATATCATCACAAATAGTATTTATTTCTGGTTGGTAACATTTATCAGCAAATAGACATAGAGTCACGTATTTATTTTATATAAAGTCCATGAAATTCTGGTTATAAATTGCCAAATCCTTAGGCTAAAGAAATTGCTAAGAGATTAAACAAAAATTACATTTAAGTATTAGTTGATCCATCTTCAAGATGGAACTACATCTTCAGGTTGAAATATGTTTCTTAAATGTTTGTTCAAGCTAAATAGTTGGGAACTCCGGTGATGGCTATGAGTGAATCTGTTCTTGAATTCTGAAAGAAAGAGGAAGGCTCATACCACACCTGGCAGGAGTATTGCCAAGTTGATAATAAAAAAAAAATAATAATAGAAAAAAAAACAAGTTCTTCAAATGCCATTTGCATGGACCAAATTATTCTTTTATTTGTGTGTGTGTGTGTGTGTGTGTGTGTGTTGTGTGTGTGTGTGTGTGTTGTGTGTGTGTGTGTGGTGCGTGCGTGTGTGTGTGTGTGTGTGTGTGTGTGTGTGTGCGTGTGTGTGTGTGTGTGTGTGTGTGCGTGTGTGTGTGTGTGTGTGTGTGATTCACTGTGGTTCATCATGGTCTTAGATCACGTGTTGGACTTGTGATAGACAGCTATTTCCCTCCCGAAAGAGAGCTCAGAGCTTATATATAACCGATCGATGTGTAATGTTGTGACCCTTACACGCACAGGCACACCCAATTCCCCGCCCACGAGAGTTGTAGCAACAAATCGCAGCGCAGCGTTACTAAAATTATTTCAGCCCTAGGCGGGATTCGAACCCGGGCCGCCGTAGTGGCGCCGGAAACTCTTCCACTGCGCCATCGCAGTGTGTGTGTGTGTGTGTGTGTGTGTGTGTGTGTGTGTGTGTGTGTGTGTGTGTGTGTGTGTGTGTGTGTGTGTGTGTGTGTGTGTGCGTGCGTGCGTGCGTGCGTGCGTGTGTGTGTGTGTGTGTGTGTGTGTGTGTGTGTGTGTGTGTGTGTGTGTGTGTGTGTGTGTGTGTGTGTGTGTGTGAGAGAGAGAGAGAGAGAGAGAGACAGAGACAGAGGGTGTGTGCGTGTGTCTACTTACACCCGATTGTTTATCTATCCATTCCTGTCAGTTTGATTCGTAACCTTGGGGAATCCATTAAACACTTTAAGCGGGACGGAAACACACATTTGTTTCCCAGAAGTTGCTCACGTTTTTTTTTTTAGATCATTTACGTTCTCTATCTGCAAGAAACGCCAAATAAATACAAACGCATTTCAGAGTAAAAATTCTACATTGATTTAGAAAACTAATACATGTCTGAAGAAAAATAATATAGATCACAATCAGTATTCAGTCCCTCTATGCCTTCAACGAAGAGTGTTTCTCCTACCTTAACAAAATTGCATCACTTGTACATCATTCGCGGAGTGGTAATAGAATGAAACTAAAATAAAAAATAAAAAAAGAATGTATGCTTCGAACCAAATGTTTATGTAGGAGAGATGCGTAGAAACTTTCGTTTTCAAAGAATCAAAATAATAAACTGAGTAAAAGCCTCAGCAATACATTTAGTATTTATTGAAAGAGCGCATTCTAGGTTCTTGTTGACTCTTTATCAACTTTTTTATCGTAACCTTGATCTTGTTTCTGGGTAATATGTCTAAACAAAGGGTGAGTGGGGGAAAGGTTGCGTTTCCCTATTATCCACCCATCTTAGCCTTTCAATCACTTCTTTGCCATGGCCCAATAGAGAATTGTTCAAACTACTCTCTGAAGCTTAATTATGGCTGTGATACTGGTTAACATCAAGTGATTTCATTCCGCTGAAGGGAAGCCACGAAGATCAAACAAGGTGACATGCAATCGCATCAAACCATTCGAGAAGGTATTTGAATTGCCCCGTCCAATAGCCAAGTCTTTCCTATGGCGAATAAAATCACCTGGTACCAACGAAAATAATTTTAGTAAAAGGCTCAACAGAGGATGGAGAGTGGGTGGAGGGTAACTATTAAGTCTTGTGGTGTGGAGAGTTCTCGCTGAAGAAAACGGTTTGGCGTTAGTCTGAATATAGTCTGTAGAAAACAACAGTGATGGTGCTATTAACTAAGCAGAATAAAAATGTATTGTGAAACAAAAGTATCTATAAGGTACGTCACCTTTTCGAAGGGGAGTGAGAGAAGTATCGTTTGTAAGAGTGAGTCGTTACGTGAACGAGGAGTGTGAGATCTGAACAGAGGGAATTTATGTCATCTAATTGTAATGTGAGACAACAATGGATTTCAATGAAAATTTTTTTTTAAGGAAATTGATATTGAAATTTCGATTTCTTTCACATTCACGCATTCATTATCAATGAGTTAGTTTCTGCTTACCTCTTGGGCAAACCTGCATCCTTATAGCTTGAGCACATGGTTTCTCTTACGGTTTTAAATACTGTGAATATATTTTCAGTTTTGATTTTTTGAGTTTGCATCAACTCCAATACCGAGTTTTCACTTTTTCAAATAAAACTTCAAATATTTTAAGGAGACTTTCATAGGATTTGTTTCTGATATAAAGTTCACTGCAGAAGTTTGCATTCGCTCTAATTTGTATCTTACATAAAATTTAGAACCAGGCATTACAGTTGAAATGGGGACAAAGTACTGATATGTACTATTTGTTGATAGTAGTTTGAATTTCATAGTAAAAGAATTTGTGGAATAATTTTTATTATTTTGTGTGATCCCCTGATTATTACTTAGATTTACACAGACGTCGTGTTTTCATCTATAATGCTTTTGAAAATTAATGTTATGAAATTCAGATTGTTAACAAAAACTCTACATTTTAGTCAACAAGAAATGACAGTATATAGACAAGACATGGCTGATTTAAAGGAGTTAAGAAGTTAATTTTAAAGCAAATGTTATAATCACAGCCAGATAATATTTATAATGATTTACAATGAGCTACAGTCACTTTATAAAGTTCATGCATGCCAACAGGAGACTTTCCTTCAGCTAAGGGCCGACCCCTGGCTTGAAAACATTATAGTACTAGTAGTAGTAGAAGTAGTAGTAGTAGCAGCAGCAGCAGCAGCAGCAGCAGTAGTAGTACTGTAGTAGTAGTAGTAGTAGTAGTAGTAGTAGTAGTAGTAGTAGTAGTAGTAGTAGTAGTAGTAGTAGTAGTAGTAGTAGTAGTGATGTTAAACACAAGTGATGTTATATCTTAAGGGCGGTAACGAGCATCACCGAAATACTAAGTCCTCTTGAAGAAACTATAAGAAGATAGCTGTAACGTAATATTAGATATTACGTCATATGTGTAATTATGTTATAGAATTGTGTTCCTTTGTATTACATAACTATGTTCATATTTCTTGTCTATGTATGTATTGTAACAATGTTAAGCAGTAACGCCCGTCCACTATATGTAATCTTGCCTACGTGCGGAGAAGGTTGCGCACTCTTGTAGAACAAACAGACAAGCGAATTCCTGAATAGTTCGGAGCGCACAGATTTGACAGTTACTAAATAAGTAGATTGTTCAAGCGAGTCGAGGGTCTTAAAACTACCCATGTTGACGTGTGTTAACTTACCCTCCTCCCCCCCTTTCGCTCACCCGCACCCTTAACCGGAAGTATCCCGCTTCCGGTCCAATGGTATATAAGCGGTGGAAATCGCTCACTCCTTGTCATTTTCTCACATATTGATCTCTTGATAAAAACTAGAAGTTTAGATTCATGAGACGATTGGTGTGAAGTGATCACCCTTTTTGCCTACATTACGTGTCTGATATACATTGCATTACTTTATACTTATATTTGTACTTATTACTTATTTTGATGCATGTTCCTGATCTCTTTGTACTTAGATAGTACCATATTGTATACGTATCTTGTGTTTCTTATTTGAACGATAATTTCCATATTCTTATAATCATGTAACGGTCCCATTGACCCTACTGCCCATTCTCTTTTGTGTTGATTGCCTGTAAATATTTTCCATATTAATAATTTCGTTTACTAGTTTTATCGCTAGTTTAATATTCCTTTCCTGGAATCTTCTTTGTTACCTTTACTTCTAGTCTTACGAATTATCTAGGCCCTGACCAGATAGTTCAGTCCTACAGTGGCTTCTAGAAGTGAGCTGGTTCTTAAGCACTTATCCGTTATACGTAACGTCTCTTCACTAACCAGCCCGTCCCGTAACATAGTTAATTCCGGCCATCACCAACGGACGGATACCAAACACGAAAGAAAACTGTATATATATATATATATATATATATATATATATATATATATATATATATATATATATATATGGTACATATTAATTCATTTATATATGGTTGTATATATGTATGTATATATATATATATATATATGTATATATATATGTATATGTAGATACATATATATATACATATATATATGTATATGTATATGTATATAATACAGTAGTAGTAGCAGTAGTAGTATATCTGTTTATCTAATTTGTTTAATTCTTTTATTTATTTATTCATTTGCTTTTATTGCTGTTGATATTTGCAGCAGGAAAGCGCATTTGGGGAGTTTATTTACAACGAGTTAGAAGCACGTTGCC
>NC_134795.1:41651442-41653942 GCF_046742065.1 Oratosquilla oratoria | reverse complement strand
GTAATCAATTTTACATAGGTCAAACTGCCAAACCCTTAAACATTAGAATTGAACAACACAAGAAAATGGTAATAATTCTAGTGGTATATTCAAACATATTGAATTAAATAATCATCCAGTTGATTGGGGTAATGCCCAGCCAATCTATTATACCAACAACATAATAGCAAGAAATTTAATAGAGTGTAGTTTGATTCATACCACCAGTAATCAAAATACCAACCTACACAAGGGCTTATACAAACTTGATAATTTTATTTGTCAAGAAATTAGTAAGATAATATCAGGTAAAATGTAACCCAGCGAGTATGTGACCCTGGCGACTGTGACCTGATGTCGCCCCACCATCATAAGTTAATTGACAATGACCTTCCGCCCTCCAGGGGGTAATTGGCCGCTACCCTTATTCAAACTGTCCTTGTTCCTTTGTTTCATGTATATATTACACAGGGGAACACTTTTTCAGTAACTTTGAGTTGCATTGGATATTTTAACGGATTTTGAAAGAGTTTTAGGCGCTGATTTCAAATCTGAAATTAGTTTTTCTCTACAAGCTCTAGTTTGTATGCAATTTGAGGTTAATGAAATTGTACATATGTGAACTTGCGTAAACCATGTATAAGCATTTTAACGTCCATATATATAGATAGCTTCTAATATTTTGATCATTCTTCTTTTGTTTCAGTTCAAACATGGCTTCCAGAATGAGACATCATTGCAGAAACAAGCCTGATGCCTTCTGCTACATATGTGGATGCTACACACTCAATCGTCAGAGACGTAACATATCCTCGTTCGTCAAGCGTGCCTACAAGGCATATTTTGAAGTTCATCTTGGTGATCTTGGTGGAGCAATGGGCTCCTCATGTTGTGTGCCACAATTGTGAGGAAATGCTTCGAGACTGGACCAAAGGAAAACGCAAAGGTCTGCCTTTTGGAGTTCCAATGATTTGGCGCGAACCCACCAACCATGTAACTGACTGTTATTTCTGCATGGTAAACACAACGGGTGTTGGGAAGAAAAACCGACATAAGATTACGTATCCGAACATTCCCTCAGCTATTCGGCCTGTTCCGTACTCTGAAGAAGTACCTGTTCCAGTTTTCAAAGGCTAGCCTTCATTGGACGATAAAGACATTGGACATGATACAAGCCAGCAAGACAGTTGTGACAGTGAATTGTCGGAGGACCGTTCTTCAGACACTGAACCTTTCCCCGTCCCTAAGCCTCTTCCCCAGGCTGAACTGAATGATTTAGTGTGGGATTTAGGTCTTTCAAAGAAAGCAGCAGAGCTTTTGGCATCAAGATTACAAGGCAGAAATCTTGTTGATCACTCTGTTAAAGTATCATATTTCAGAAAGCGTGACCAGCTTTTTGTGACCTTCTTTTCAAAAGACAGACAGTTTGTTTACTGCCATGACATCCAAGGGCTTCTCAAAGAACTGGGTGTACCTTACTATAGTCCTGCTGAATGGAGACTCTTTTTAGACAGTTCAAAACGCAGTCTAAAGTGTGTTCTTTTACATAATGGCAATATTTATGGAGCAGTACCTGTCGGTCACTCAGTGCATTTGCGGGAAGACTATGATGATATGAGAATGGTCATGGACTTATTAAAGTATCATGAGCACAATTGGATAATTTGTGTAGACTTAAAGATGGTCAACTTTCTTCTTGGACAACAGAAAGGTTTCACCAAGTTTCCATGTTTCCTCTTTATGTGGGACAGCCGAGCACGAGACAGACATTGGGTCCAGAAGGACTGGCCTATTCGTGACACCCTTGAAGCAGGCATGCCAAATATCATACAAGACCCAATTGTAAACAGAGATAAGATCATCTTTCCTCCTCTTCACATCAAATTAGGTTTGATGAAACAATTTGTCAAGGCACTGGAAACCGAAGGTGAATGTTTCCAACACATCATCACAGCTTTACCAGGGTTATCATTTGAGAAGATCAAAGCAGGCGTGTTTGATGGCCCACAGATTCGAACCCTAATTCGTGATGATCAGTTTGTTGCTAAGATGACCGCTTTAGAAAGGGCAGCATGGTTATCCTTTGTGGCAGTCGTTCAGAACTTCCTTGGAAACAATAAGGCGGAGAACTACAGTGAACTTGTGAACAGAATGCTCCTCGCTTTTCGTGATCTCGGGTGCAACATGAGCATCAAGCTTCATTTTTTGAACAGCCACCTTGATCAGTTCCCTGACAACCTGGGGGCTGTGAGTGACGAACAAGGAGGACGATTCCACCAAGACCTAAAGATCATGGAAGAACGCTACCAAGGGCGCTGGGACAAAAGTTTGATGGCTGACTACTGCTGGAGCATTAAACGAAATTGCCCAGATGAAATGTACAAACGCAAAAGTTACAAACGCAAATTCCTGCCTGAAAAAAATACACAAAGAAATTGATAAGCTTCCATCAGCTGTGGTGATGTTCTGAAGGATGCTAATCTAACTTTGGGATAGATGTTCTGTTAATGTTCTGTTTCTT
>NC_134795.1:41635844-41638344 GCF_046742065.1 Oratosquilla oratoria | reverse complement strand
CTGTCTTCCCAGCTGATGTTAAGGATTTTCCGAGGACAGCGTTGGTGGAAAATTTCAAGTGTTTTCAGGTGGTGACGTTAAGGGGTCCAGGTCTCAGACGTGTAGAGGAGCGTTGGGATAACAACGGCTCTGTAAATCATGAGTTTTGTGTCCTTTTGGATGTCCCTATCCCCAAAGACTCTCGTTCGGAGCTTGCCAAAGGTAGTTCCTGCGCTCTTCAGAGGGTGTTGAATTTCATAACTGAGGTCGGTATTTGCTAACAGATGGCTCCCAAGGTAGGAGAAGTTATTTAGATTTTCCAGTGATGTTCCATCAAATTGAATTGTTGGTAGATTATCACCAAGGGTGCTGGGTGAAGGCAGGTAAAGCATCTGAGTCTTCTTGATGTTGATGCTCAGTCCAAGCTTTGTGTATGTATGATGGAAAGCATTTAGTACCTGTTGGAGGTGATCCTCTCTGAGGGCTGCTACATAGTTGTCGTCAGCGTATTGGAATTCCAACAGGCTTTTTGTTATAGTTTTTGTCTTGCTTTTTAGGCGAGTAAGATTAAGTAGTTTACCATCCGTGCCGTATGAGATTTCAATGTCAGGTGAAAGCTCATCTCGTATGATGTGCAAAATTGCTGCAATGAAGATGGTAAAGAGAGTTGGTGCTTTACTCCAGAGGTGACTTTCAAGGGTTCAGAGCTATTCCCGTTGTTCAGGACTCTGGCGAGCATGTTGTCATGAAGCAGTAGGAGAATGCGGATGAACTTATCAGGGCATCTATATGTGGCAAGGACATCCCAAAGAAGCTCTCTTGAGACACGGTCGAAAGCTTTGGAAAGGTCGATGAAAGCCATGTAGAGTGGTTGGTGTTGCTCACGACATTTTTCTTGCAGCTGGCGCAGATTAAAAATCATGTCAGTTGTGCTTCGCGTCGGTCTGAAGCCGGCTTGTGTCTCAGGAAGAATTCTCTTAGACAACGTTTTAAGGCGGTTGCTCGGGATACGCGCAAGAAGCTTTCTTGAAGTCGCCAACAAAGAGATCCCTCTGTAATTCCCGCATTCAGATCTATCTCCTTTTCGTTTGTAGATAGTAATAATGTTGATATCTCTGAAATCTGATGACACATCTTCATTGATCCAGATTTTGGTCAAGAGTTGTTGGAGCTGGTGTTGGATCACATCACCACCAAATTTATAAATCTTGGCTGGGATTCCATCAGGGCCTGCAGCTTTGATGTTCTTCAACGCCTTAATGGCATTTCTTACCTCGTCAAGGGACGAAATTTGAACAAGAGAGTCTTCCTTTGCTTCTTTTGGGATAATGTTGAGCCCGTTTCTGTCGATAGCAACTTTGTGATTGCAAAAAGTTCTTTCCATCTGTCTCCTATTGCGGTGTTGTTTTTTACGATGGTAGTACTGTCCTTACTCTTTAAGGGAGCTTGGCCGTGTGTAGATGGTCCATAGGTTTCCTTTACAGCATTGAAGAAGCCTCTGGTGTCATTGGCATCTGCTAGCTGCTGAATCTCACACGCCTTTTCTCTCCATCACCGGTTCTTTAGGGTGCGGGTTGAATTCTGAATTGTAGCTTTGAATTTCCTGTAATTCTTTCGTTTGGTGTCAGATTTTGGATCGTTTTGGAAGACGATGAAAAGTTCCCTTTTTCATCAATCAGTTGTTTAAGAGCTTCATCATTGTCGTCGAACCAGTCTTGATGTTTCCTTTTTTTTTTTTTTGTGGCCGATGGTTTCTTCGCAGTGGTGATGATGGCCTCTTTTAATTGGTTCAAGTCTTCTTGAACGAGATGGCTAGTAGTCTTGTCCTGGAGCTTGACCTGCAAGCGTTGCTGAAAGATGTCACGAGTTCCGGGGTCTTGGAGGGCATCGATATTGATTTTTTTACCCTGTCTGCTTTGCCAAGGTGTTTTACTTTTGGTCTGAGTTTGATCTTCATGATGGAACTGACGAGGCGATAATCTGTCCAACATTCATCTGGTCCAGTTGAAGCTCTGGTAAGAAGCACGTCCTGCTGATCTCTGGATCTTACGATGATCTTGGGTGTTGCCAGGAGACCTTATACCAATTTTTCTGTCGAGAAAAAAGGTGTTGGTTATTACCAAGTTGTGTTCGGCGCATTTGGTAAGTAGAAGAGTTTTACGTTGGAGTTGGCTTTTCCCATTCCTACTTTTCCAATTATTCCTGTCCAGAGCTCAGGGTCTTTCCCGACTCTGGCGTTGAAGTTTCCCAGAAGAATGATTTTGTCGTCCTTATTTATGGCAGAGAGGGCGTTGTCGAGCTGGCTGTAGAATGCTTCTTTATCTACATCCTCATCATTAAGGATGGAAGCGTATGCGTTGATGAGGGCTGCGTGCTCGTTTTTGGCGAGTTGGATTCGGAGGGTCATGAGACGTGCCCAGATTCCAGTAGGCTGCTCTGTCAATTTGGAGAGGATGGCATTTCTTATTGCAAACCGTACCCCATGGATCCGTTGTTGCTCAGGATCATAACCTTTCCAAAA
>NC_134795.1:41623344-41625844 GCF_046742065.1 Oratosquilla oratoria | reverse complement strand
CTCACTTCCAGATTACTGCCACTTTCACCCCTTGTACATCTCATCACTTTACTTTTACCCACATTTATCTTCAGCTTTCTTCTATCACACACTCTCCCAAACTCTGTCACCAACTTCCTTGATCCTTCCTCCGATCCTGCCACAAGCGCAGTGTCGTCCGCAAACACCAGCTGGCTCACCTCCCACTTTTCTCCATTTTCTTTAACCATCTCCAATCCCTGACCCACTACCCTTGCATTTACCTCTCGCACTACCCCATCCATGTTTAAGTTGAAAAGCCAGGGTGACATAACGCATCCTTGACGATGTCCCACCTTTACCTCAAACCACTCACTCTCTCCATGTAACAAAAATAAAACGTTAAGAAAGTAAAAAAAAAAAAAAAACATTTTGGGGAGGGAGACGCCCTTTGGAAATAAAATATACTTATCCAAGTAGCCTGGGTTATGGTGAATATATATGATTTGGGGGCGAGCTCGTGAACAGACAGACAGACAGAGGCTACTACTTTAGCATAGTAGATACAAATAAAAGATAGTTATCCAAGTACCTTGGGTTATAAGGTTTCAGAATATACATGGTTATAGGGGTCTATCTGCAAAAACCTAAATGGAGTTCGTGAATAATCCCTAACATAACCATACCCCACCTAACTTTACCCCTTAACCCTAACCAAATTTTTTTTTTTTTTTTTAGAAATGAAATATAGTTATCCAAGTACCTGGAGTGATAGGGTATCAGAATATATATGCTTATGGGGGTCTATCTCCAAAGCCCCAGGGGTTCATGAATAAACAAACAGATAGACAGACAAATGAAATATGGTTATCTAAGTACCTTGGGTGATAAGATTTCAGAACATATATGAGTTTAGGGATCTATCTACAAAAACCTAGGAGGAGTTCCTGAATAATCTAACCATTGTAGTAGATTATCAATACTACACGGTGAACGGTACTCGGCCGTAAGAGAAGAATTGAAACAAACATCTTATAATAGGCCCGCGATATCAAATAAAAATAATCAATATTTCAACAGTTAGTAAAATTATACAATAATTTCATATCTACATGATTTGTCCTTACAAAGGCTATCATAGTTTGTGGCAACCTTAATTTCACAAATATAGATAATATTTATGGACACATACAATGGTTTGTTTAATCATTGCAATTTTTGTCACAAAAATGCTATGTACGTTAAGGGGAAACTACAGTAGTGGCGTGTTACCACACCATACCCCACCTAACTTTAACCCTTAACCCTAACAATTTTTTTAATGAAATATAGCTATGCAAGTACCTGGAGTGACAGGGTATCAGAATATATATGGTTGTGGGGGCCTGTCTTCAAAACCCTAGGAGTAGTTTGTGAACAGACAGTGGCTACTACTTTATTATAGTAGATTATAGGGGCCTATCTGCAAAAACCTAGGAGGAATTTGTAAAATCTTTAACCTAACCATTGTAGTGGGTTGTTAGCACTACACGGTGAATGGTGCTCGGTCGTATTATAGTAGATTATAGGGGCCTATCTCCAAAAACCTAGGAGGAATTCATAAAATCTTTAACCTAACCATTGTAGTGGATTGTTAGCACTACACGGTGAACGGTACTCGGTCGTAAGAGAAGAATTGAAACAAACATCTTATAACTGGCCCACCCGTGATAATATAAAATAAAAATAATCAATATTTCAACATTTGGTAAAATTATACAATTATTTTACATTTACGGACTTTCTCCTTACAAAGGCTATCATAGTTTGTGGCAACATTAATTTCACAAAAAATAATAATATTCATGTCATGGACACATACAATGGTTTGTTTAATCATAGTATTTTTTTTTTTTTTTTTTTTTTTTTTTTTTTTTTTTTTACAAAAATGCTATGTACGTTAAGGGAAAACTATAGGAGTGGCAGCGAAACGCAAGAAGGGCATATTTCACATTTAGGAGCACTGTGCACAAATGAATTCATAAATTATAATTCCTACTATACAGAATATTACTACAATTATTTATATGTATCTATACATTGACATGAGAAACAAAAATGTTAATCAAGATATGCTTACATAATTACTAGTTTCAATGGGTGACAATAATTGATACAGGAAATTAATGGTACGCGGACATTATAGAGAACGATTTCTTGAAGGCGTGACCTTGCTACATTATACACCCCCCACCTCCACCCCCCTTGTGACGAGGGATGATGAACGACATTTCAGTCTCGAGGCGCGACGAGTTGTCCGCAGGATCGGAAGTCACCGACATGACAGGTGTGAGCCCTGGTGTTAGTGGACGGCAGGCGGTTCGGCTGGCAATCCGGAAGCGGTGGTTAGCGGCTGGCGTCTGCCCGGTAGGACAGGTGGCATTGCAGTGGGAGCGGCCGAAAGTACTCCGTGGACGAAGAGGTGGTGGGCCACCATGCAGTAGTCTGTGACAGGTAGTGGCGGCGCGCCAGGCAGCTGCGGCGTTGGCAGCATCGGCAAGGG
>NC_134795.1:41615844-41618344 GCF_046742065.1 Oratosquilla oratoria | reverse complement strand
CAGTTAGACAATGAGTTCCCTTATATATATATATATATATATATATATATATATATATATATATACATATTGCCGTAGAATTGCGGATGATGTGAATATAAAAAACATTCTAGTTTGTTTCATGTCTGGTACATTCTACATTCCAATGAGGTCCTGGTTTTCACACAGGCACCAGTGACATCATAATATTCTTTTATTGGTCCAGTATCTAGGACACTAAGATCGACAACCAAAATCATATATGTGCCTGACTATAGAATACAATGGTATCTGACTGCAAGAAACCGCACGAAAAGGGTGGTGAAATGTCTTTTCTTCAACTGCCGCTTATTGGCCCACCAAGATAAAGATGAGGCAAGGAAGTAAATAGCGACGTCCACGCCAAGCGGAAGAAGGACAGTTCTGGTGTCTGCAGCTTGCTGTCAAAGTGCTGATAAGCGTCAGAAGCATGAAGAAATATTGCCGTGTGATTGGCAAGATTTCGTTGCAGAGAAAGCACTAATTTGACGCACGTGGCCTCGGGAAAGTTTTGATCCTAAAATATTTTAATCTTGGTTGGGAAATATGGATGTTTTATGGTATTTCTATACCAGTAATTCACATTGTTCTGTATATGTGTCAATATACGTCCTACAAATGTTGATTTTTTATTAGTTTGTTTTGGTGTAATCAGTTTACAGAGCATGGTTGCATCGAAGACGGTATTTACAACAATATCACTGTGTTCTTACTACCTATCTGCAGACATTCGCATCAATATCTACGAAGATTATGGACTAAATCTTATATACTCGTAAATTTGGAAACAGATTCCTCGATTTTGGATAAGTTATGCAGCAAAAAGCTGTAAATAATGTACATAGTCAAAGAATATATCAGTCTATGACAAAACATATTCATCAAAAACAAAAGTCTATCATAAGGAAAAAATAAAAGAAAAGAAAAATACACTATTGCGTGTAACGACTTAGTTTGATTTGTTTTACCAAGGTTGAAAAGGCTACGCTGCCTTATCATATAAACAAACGAATTGCGTTTGTAGTTATGGAAAATAGATGTTACAATAACTTTCCAGGAATAATAAATGAAAGACTTGACAGAGATAAAATTGTTTTACAATGATATACAGCGCCAACAAGAGGTAATTTAGCTTATCAATTTCATCTCAATTACTTATTCCTATATATTCTATCATCACGACGCCGGGAGATTCATTTCATCTGATAAAACACTCCCCCCCTCCGTGATTAAGAGTTAAACCTGAATTTGATAGATAACTGGGGTTGGCATGGTTGTTTCTCTAATCTAAAAATGTATAACGTGAGAGGTATGTTATGTTCATTAACTATTCTGTAGATAAACAAGTTACCTCTCCGAACTTCATAATGAGATCTCCGCCATCATTTGTAGTATCTTTTGTAATCAGGTTAATAATTGACTCCGTCTCTCTCAGGCCCCCTCTCTCTCTCTCTCTCTCTCTCTCTCTCTCTCTCTCTATATATATATATATATATATATATACATATATATATATTTACATATATATATATATACAGATATATATATATGTATATATATATATGTATATATATATATATATATATATATTTATATCTACACACCTATGTATATATATATATATATATATATATATATATATATATCGCTCTATCTCTATCTCTCTCTCTCTCTCTCTCTCTCTCTCTTTTTTATCTCAATTTCCTTCCCTTACTATATTTTATTTTATTTAGTAAGGATCTAGTGCAACTTTGATAAATTGATAGTGTTGTGATAGAATGAAAAGAAAAGAAAATATATTTCTGTAAAGGTTATGAAACAGGGTTGGAAAGAATGAGGAAATTTGTTGATGTCGACATGCCTATTCATATGGTTTTTGCAATGTTTAAATTGTACCTTTATTCTGTATGTCTTTGAAAGTGATGGTAACGGAATCATTACCATGAATTAATTGCAGTCTCCGAGACTTTTACAATATTTTAGATCTTGCCCAGAATATTTAAATCGATTTCTCCAATGCTGCCTAGTTTCTACGTGATGGTAACACAGAAATTACTATAACTTTCAAAGAATTTGTTTTTGTCATTAGTAAATTCGTGGTTACAATGTGCTAAACAACCGCTTTCAATATCCCGATGTACCATTTATTGCTGGACATATGACATATTTCTATGTAACATTTAAAATAAACAGCAATAGATATTACAGTTACACATCAGTATCCTCAGGATGTTTAGAGACTTGCCCACAAGTCATTTAAATGATTCAAAAGTATTTTCAAAGAAATATAAAGATACTTTCAAAATAAAGCTTTCATTCTAAATACAAAAGTTCTGCGTGTTCCGTTTGTTTACCTTCGTAATAGAATGTAAGGTGATTGTATCCACAGTTTCCTTTGGACAATAATTCTGTAAAAGGTATGTAGCGTTACCATCGTGTCCTTTGTTGTTGGGCTCAAGTGATCAGTAAGGTCTCCTGCAGC
>NC_134795.1:41608344-41610844 GCF_046742065.1 Oratosquilla oratoria | reverse complement strand
AGATCCCTCGAGCTTGACGTTGATGTGAAGAGACTGAATTTCAGTCAAGCGTTGTTGATCTGAATATAGTGCCAACATTCATGTCTCCTCTATTTTTGTATTTCAAATTAGCCAAATGCTTCACTCTGGGTTTTTCCCCTAAGCTGACTGAAATAGTTTGGCACTGGCAAAAAAAAAAAAAAAAAAAAAAAAAAAATCCTATAGGAATGTCAGCCGAGTCGGTGAGGAGGAAGACCCTCCTCATACGAATAAGATCACTTGGCGACAACGAGAAGACCCATACCCTAGAGTGAAGGGTCGTAGGCTGTCTCTCCACTGTACAAACTTGACTGTCATTTCTTGTAACTATAATGTTACTAATTAGCTAGTACTAACTAATAGGGTCTATTACACACATTAGGTTACTTGGAGATATCCTGAGACTAACAACAACGTCAACGCTTTCGACAGGTTCAGAATTACCAAACTCCTTCTCGCCACCAACTGCGTTGGCACGAATATTGACATCGCCAGACCTCACACTCGGCCAACGCCTGTCACTGGTGACCACACAGCTAAACACTTGCAGCTGTCTACACTTCCTTTCCAATATCAACCCTTTCATTCATAACTCACAAATATGCTCTGAATGCCGCCAAGCGATTTTATTCATAAGCCATATACTATTACTATTACTCTGATATCAACAAAAGTAACAAAATTTCTTCATAATCTAATGATAATGTGTCCTTGCCAGACGCTTAGTTGCGGCCAAAACTGTCGTCTTTTCCTTATATACTCAGAAAGTTAAGGTAACTAGCAGTCACCTGCAACAATTGAGGGCAAACCCCAGGCTTATAAGAACAACTAGATACGCATTACGCATTAAAGAAAGAATAGGATCTTATGTCACCAGCCACCTAGCTGCGGCACCTTCTCCCCTATAGGCGTGGAAAGCCAAGGCAAGTTGCAATCACTATGGGATGTGGAGAAGTATAGTGAACTCCTCTTATTTGCGGAGGTGGGGATAAAGAGCAGGGATGTATGCAATAACACATACCATACGACCCGAGCAGCAGACACTAACTTCCGCTATTGCGAACATTCATAGTCTTTCATTTGTGGCATTCTTTGCTATTATAGTTCTATTTAATGACAATTTACATTCCCACAACTTCCATGGACTGAAGGGAAAACTGTCACGGATGATAGCTCTTTTACCCTTGTGAATTATTCTATGTTTTCTTTTGGATGATCCCAAACGATTATCTTCGTCTGAAGATTTGGTTACTGACATTTTTTTTTAATGCCAGCAACATTCCAAGCACCTTCAAATCCAGGAGCCACCCATCATCTAAATAAAGCCGTCTGATATTAGCCTTGTCACATGAAATAAAGCATGTTGCTAAGTTAAAGAGAGCAAAGGAAATAGTGTTTATCTCTCCAGCTTGGGACCTATATTTTCATAAGTAAAATCACCTTTAGTTATAGCAAAATCTATATATTTCGCCATCGGATTGGAGGTGACTTCATACCAAGAATTGCTAAATCGCATTGTATGCAGAATACTGAAACGCAGTTAGAATAAGAATATAGTATATTACTCATACAAAAACAACTTAACCAAATCAAGTGGTAGAAACACAAACCCTGTTAATGAAGCCACTAGTCGTGGGTCCAGACTTGTGGTGCAGTTCCGCTTTCTGCTATGTATGGGGCATTCAGCCAAACGAATGGGTACAGAGGCTGAAGCTATTATCCCTGCCTAATGTGACCGTTGGTGATCTAGATGATATTATCATGATAAATGACAATCTGAAGACAAGAAATTAAAACTCACAGATTTTCACAGACTTTGCTCCTCATTTGAAGAGTTTATTTAGCTAAAGGGTGAATTCCTAATGGGAAACGAATGCCAATTTGGATAAAACACATAAGTAGTAGTACCACTGGTACAACATAGTAACATTTTGGTAGCAAAGGGACATTCCTCAGCTAAATTAAATCGCCTGGTTATAGATAGAGGAAAATCGCCTGGTAGATGGAGGAAATCTACATGACCCAAATCGCAGTGAAAGGAGGAAAGACAACATTATTCCTTCCTTTCTTTATGGAGTAACTTCCATTTAGCAGATAGAATGGTTAATCATCAGTAAGAAAAATAATAGAATCGGAGTGGCAAAATTGGATTGCCATGCAATTTTTCAGATAACATAATAACACCTTAAACTTATCTATAAAGAACAGAACATATGGCAGGACGACAAATTCGAATAAAGTAAGCATGAAAATTTTATTAGATTAATTAGTGTCTAAGATTTCAACCATGACGTCTAAGGTAGGGCCAGCATTGGAACTGACAGGTGATCTCGCTGTTGATTGCCTCATTGACATATGTCAATTAGTCAATAAATCCTATGCCCCAGTTTTTTCTAGCAGATCTTCAACTCCTCAAAAACTTACTACGACCACCGATTCACATCATAAGTCACTTAGTGAGGATTCTTCAGTAGAACTGTGT
>NC_134795.1:41590844-41600844 GCF_046742065.1 Oratosquilla oratoria | reverse complement strand
ATGTTTTAAGAAACCTAGCACATGTGACACAATACATAAGAGGGACCCCCACTTTGGTCATCGTCACCCACTAAAATACTACTCTTAGCATTTGAATCACAGAAGTATAACAACTGTTCTATCCACTCGAATGCTAATGTTCTGGATATAGATCAGAATCTATTTTGACTATGTGCACAATTTCTCGGCATGATGATGTTGGATCAAGTATCAGCACAATACTTGATACACAAAACCACATTCTGTCAAGGGTGGAAAGGACCCAATTTATACACATCGTTTTAATCTACAACTGACAGAGAAATGCTACTTAGGGGTAGGGATTATGTGATTGCCCAACATGTCCTATCATGCTTTTGCAGGCCCCTGTAGATTTATTAGTCTTGTTTTATGCTTTCACTAAGAATTTATTGCACTTCATAATGAAAAGTGTTATTTTTCTTTTAAACGTTCCGATGACCATGTACGAGTAAAAAAAAAAAAAAAAAAAAATGGGAGATAAAAGAAAAAAAATGTATTTGAATTCAGTGAGCAAGAAATTTTATTTTCAATTTAACCAAATCTTTGTTGACCAGTGAAGCTATTTGTATTAATCGCTTGAAACCGGTGATGTTTCTTGTGGATTATCTTTTGGCAAACGTCAGGTAACTATCTTCGGTTTAGAAATGCCACTGGACCAGAATTAACTGATTAAATAAATGACAATGAAAGTACTTAGGGTTTTTATTCCCACCAACTATTCTGAGACTCATCAATCAGTTGACATTCCTGACATATTTCGTTATTACATCATACTGTTTCAGACCACAAATGACAGGTTTCCTGTTTGAAAAGGTGAAAACTTTTTCTGCTTAGTGGAGTATTTTGTAAATTAAATTTTTGCTACAAAGAAAAATGAAAAAAGCTGAGTAGATATGGCTATGAAATAGCATAATTACACTCAGAACATCAAAATCTGGAAGTTCTAATATCACATCACTGTGTACTAAGATACTTTTTTCAGTCATCGTCAAGCAACACTTTTATTTCCCGTCAATTACAGCTTCCTTGCAACCGACGCAGGCTCCCCATCGACCAAGAAGCGTCATTCTTAAGTAATCATAAATAGTCATGGAATAACAAGGCGTGGGGGGGGGACTTGTTTAGTCTGAGACAAATGCAGTAGCTCTAGTCAGACACAAACATACATACTACTTGAGTATGAGCTACCAGCGGTAGGGAAAATAGTTCCAGAGATCATGAAACACTTCAGGTATTTAGACTAATACATACATATACCAAGGCTTTTTCCCCCTTACAAGGGAGGTAGCCAAAAAGGAAAAGGCATAAAATCATTCCCACCCACTCCATCCCTGACTAATAACTACCGTAATGGAATGAAGATAAGAATTGTTTCGTTTTACATTTAACAAATAGTGGCCAAAAGTAAGAAAAAATGTTGGAAGCTTGCACAACTTCATGCCAAAACGGAGAGAAAAAAGGCACAGAAGAAATGTGGTATTTAAAGCATCTGTGCCCCCTCATGAGCAAGAGCACAATGAGTCATTTAAAAGCAAAGCAAGACAGTTACTGAGTAGTACATGATACACAGTAGGTCTGGGAGATCCGGTTTTTATTTGCCACTTTCTGGCTTCCGGGTTGGCTTCCACCATTATAATCGCCATGTAAAACATGCAGAAGAAATTCTTCTTTCTCTTTCACAACAAATTCCCATTATAATACACGGAGAGGTGCTTATACTCCGCCATTAAAGCTATGAAAACAATTTAATTCTCCGTGTTTTTTTTTTCTTTCCGAAATCACTTCAGACGTTTATGCTCTCGCAATAAGGGTGAAAGGACACGTCGTAATTCTTTCAGTATGGTGGCATTGCAAGGCAAAGCATATCTATCTCAAAAAAAGTCTCTATACGAAGGATCTTCATAACTTTGTGAACGCTCTAGTTTTGTCAACTTCGTTCTCTTTATACATACATACATATACCAAGGCTTTTTCCCCCTTACAAGGGAGGTAGCCAAAAAGAAAAAGGCATAAAATCATTCCCACCCATTCCATTCCTGAATATATTCCACACTCCTTATCTTAGAACCACCTGAAATGACGGGTCATCCCTGCACCTTGTCCACTGCCCTGGGTCAGAAGCAGTGTCGCAAGACACAGCACATCCACAGCAAGGCCGCTTCATTAAATCGGAGACCCCCCTCTCCGAAATTATTACACAGAGATGGTTGGTGGCCCTTCAGCTGAGAATAATGGGTCACGTGTTTTCAATCTCTTTCAAGATACATGTACAGGGTAAAAAAAGAAAAAATTGCACTGCCAAATTCTTTATGTAGATATAGGCCACAAAATATTTAACTTAGGAAGTCGTAAAATGAACAGGATAATATTTCACTATACTTCTTACAATATATGCGACTTTGGTGTCATAGCTATTTGAAAAAAAAAATGTAGGTAACAAGCTGGAGAGCAACCTTACATTTAACTAAAACATATAGCAATATTATCCTCCGTGAGCGGGCGCGCGTGCTCGACAGCTATTACCCTCCCAGATGAGAGCTCTGAGCTCATATATGACCGATCTATGGGTAATCCTGTAACCTTACACGCACATATACCCCCAACTCTCCGCCCACGAGAGTTGGAGTAACGACTCTCAGCGCAGCTATACTGAAATTATTTCAGCCCTGTGCGGGACTCGAACCCGAACCGCCGTAGTGGCGGCCGCGAACGCTATCACTTCGCCATCGAGTCGTGTGTGTGTGTGTGTGTGTGTGTGTGTGTGTGTGTGTGTGTGTGTGTGTGTGTGTGTGCGTGCGTGCGTGCGTGTGTGTGTGTGTATGTGTGTGTGTGTGTGTGTGTAATAATAATAATAATAATAATAATAATAATAATAATAATAATAATAATAATAATAATAATAATAATAATAATAATAATAATAATAATAATAATAATAATAATAATAATAATAATAATAATAATAATAATAATAATAATAATAATAATAATAATAGAAGGTTTATTTCAATTGCATTAGTGCACTGACAATAATACATTGCAAAAGCTGATTAAAAATATAGGACTTAGAGTATATACACTGTAAAAGTTCACATGGAATTGATTATGTGCACAATGTGTGTATGTGTGTGTGTGTTTGTGTGTGTGTGTGTGTGTGTGTGTGTGTGTGTGTGTGTGTGTGTGTGTGTGTGTGTGTGTGTGTGTGTGTGTGTGTGTGTGTGTGTGTGTGTGTGTATGTATATTTGTGTGTATATTTGTATGTATGTATGTATGTATGTATGTATGTATGTATGTATGTATGTATGTATATATGTATGTATATATGTATGTATGTATATATTGACGTATGTATGAATACATGTAGGTACTTATGTATAATCCTTTAATCACCTTTCATTCCTGCTTTTTATTATTATTATTATTTATTTATCTATATATTTTTGCTATCATATCAAATTTTTACCTCAATTCTCACCCGATATTTACTGAGCTACCATCTGTTTTAATATAAACACCCTTGTCAGTGTGTGTGTGTGTGTATGGGCCTGATTTTTTTTTTTTTTTTTTTTCTTTTTTCTTTTTAATACTTCTCTTCTGATAGGTGAATCGTTCTACCCTGGCTAGAAAATCAAGTAAAAACATAATTATCGATGTCAAATTTAACTGAAGTTCTCGTAGCTTGAAAAAAAAAAACGCATAAAAAAATGAAAACAATGGAATTTTCTGCACAAATGTGGCGAATTATAGCCTTCTTATCTCTATCGTCAAAACCTTCTTATCGTTCTGGTTCAGTAAACGGTTTTGCCAGGCTCGTACAAACTCAACCTTCCCATTCTGATGGTCCAATAAGGTGTTTTACTGTCTTTAGTGTCTCTTTCTTTCCCATTTGTTATTTGTGTGTGTGTGTGTGTAATTCACCATGGTCTTGCATCACGTGCTGGACTCGTGATCGACAGCTATTTCCCTCCCGGAAGAGATCTCAGAGCTCATATATAACCGATCTATAAGTAATGCTGTGAGCTCACACGCACACATACCCCCAACTCCCCTCCCACAAGAGTTGAAGTAACAACTCACAGCGCAGCGCTACTGGAATTATTTCGGCCCTGGGCGGGGTTCGATCTCGGACCGCCATGGTGGCGGCCGCGATGGCTACCACTGCGCCATCGAGTGTGTTGTGTATTTGTGCTTGTATGTGTGTGTGTGTGTGTGTGTGTGTGTGTGTGTGTGTGTGTGTGTGTGTGTGTGTGTGTGTGTGTGTGTGTGTGTGTGTGTGTGTGTGTGTGTGTGTGTGTGTGTGTGTGTGTGTGTGTGTGTTAGGTCACTGCGAGGGGGCTTCCATTTCTCTTTTTTAATAGCTCTTTCATCAGTGTTACCATCAATAGCGTCGCCGTCATAGTCATTCTCGTCGTCGTCGTCGTCTTCACCGTCGTTGTCGTCTTCGCCGTCGTTGTCGTATCCGTCGTCTTCACCTTCCTCGTCGTTCTCTTCATCACCACCCTCATTCTCCTTCTCCAATTCTTCCTCTTCACCTCCTCCTCCTCCTCCTTACCCCTATCATCAATATCATCATCATCATCATCATCATCATCATCATCATCATCATCATCATCATCATCATCATCATCATCATCATCATCATCATCCATCATCATCATCATCATCATCATCATCATCATCATCATCATCATCATCATCATCATCATCATCATCATCATCATCATCATCATCATCATCATCATCATCATCATCATCATCATCATCATCATCATCATCATCATCATCATCATCATCATCACCACCACCACCACCACTACCACCACCACCATAATCTTTTGGTCCTGTTATGACCACAGCAATGGAGACGGTTGAAATAGAACATCGAGGCAAACCACGACAAAAAGGATGGCAGCCACGGACATAAATTTAAATGGACGTGTTACCAACAAAAGAGGTTTATCACTTGATCCAGTACGAAGTTAATGGTACACAACTGGCCACAAGGAGTTCGGCCACGTAATATCAACATGCGTTACTGTCTCCTTGGAGGTAAGAGACTTAGTTGTAGTCGTAGTGCTTCCTTCAGTTCATATCCATACAAACATACAAGTTGCAGGCATGAGAGGGGGATATCCTCACCCTTATACATCCGTCAATACTGCAAGTCCAACCCTGGCGCAACCCCTTTCATGGGACAGGACGTCACCTTACTCTATACATTCTTCTCCATCTCACTTTATCACCAACGTATCTTTGTTCGACATCCAGGCAACAAACTCTTACAGCTTCATTAACACCGTCTGCCAACATTTTTCTTTGCATAACCTTTGGTCTCATCCCCGGCATCATGAAGTCATGAATCCTGTGAGTATATCTATTTTCATTCATTTTCGTAACGTGATCAAACCACCAGAAGTAAACTTGTACTACTCGTTTTGTCTATCCCTTCTGTGCTCCAGTCTGTTCACGAATTCAGTTTTTCTTTTGCCATATTTCGTAACCCCATGCCCTTCAACATCTTATATCCAGTACTCCCCTATGAAATAAGGTTTCCTGCATGTAATATAAGACTATTATCAGTATTCCTCTACTCCTTGTCTGTTTGATCCTATTGTTTTGTACAAATATCATCGCAAAATACCACTACTCACACCAGAGCCCGGCATATGATGTATTGCAACTATACTAATATTTTTGTTGTTGATGCATTGATACAATCTCGTAAACATAAATTCACTTTCATTATATCAGATATAGTTTTGAGTCATCCTAGGTCAGTCTCATTCCCTTCCAGTTAACGAGTCCCTTCACAGACGAATAGAATCGTCTGCCCCAATCAAAAAATAACTTTGACCACATTAATGGCCTGAAGAGGTTGTTAGAACTTTTTTATTTATCGTTTACACAAAATCTGATAATATATCCGATTGTATGCCAAGACGAATGCGTTGGAGAGGACATACGCACACGACATTTGTCCCAGATCAGGTCAGATGTGTTTTTCCTCACCGGTAATTCTATACGATTAGTTTGCGTGTCACTTGTTGAAGATCGTTGTCACTTGTTCAAGATCCGTGACGCTACGCGAGCATGACGCAAGAAGCCAAGGCTTGTTAATCCTGAAACCTAATTAACCCAAGATGTGGTGACGTCCTCTATAGAGTCGGTTCTGGCCGGTTCCAAACAATTCAATTCACCTGAGGAGAGAGACCCGAGACAAACCAGGGTCTCTGGCGCAAGGCACCATTCTGTCTGGGTTCAACTCACCAGTTCAACAAAGTGTTGATAGGAACAAAATATGTAAACAGCACCGATGGGTCAAAATAACTGAAGATAGTATGCCAGAACTAGGTAAATATATCTTTCACTGTTAGATATTTCTTTTCTTTTTTCAATAAACAGTAGCTCTCTAATAATAAATATGATTTTTTAATGAAATTCTTATAATGCAACAGCAATAACGAAAGATATTCCGCAATAGGACGTCACCAGGTAATAGCAGTTAAGACAGAAATCACTACAGCAATGATGCTCGCATTGTTTATATCCTTCATTTTACAATCTGTTTAGGTTTAGGTTCTTGGCCAGGCTACACAAAACTGACGAACTTTAGATTTGTCTGAAAGTACTGTCATTCTACCTTTCGAATTTCTTTTCAGGAGATAACTGCATTAGCTTTACTGACACTACAAATAGGCTTCAGTGAAATGCAATTTTTTCGATTTTTTAGATTTTACCCACTCTGCGAGGGAGCTCGGCATGAATGCCTTTGTGTGAGCTCGATGAGTTGAGACTGCAATCGAGAGTTGAACCACTACCCATGTACCTTCTCACTTCCTTACGCCGGCTATCAAAGACTATTCGGCCCCCAACCACATATGGCCATTCATTGGACCTATATTGTATAGTGTTAGCTATGTACTGAAAAGAAAGTAATTATCATTTTTATAACAAAATTTGCATAATAGAGTAACCAATAGGCAAACTTTTTCATACCCGATTTTTCACTTGATTCCTCTGAGCTTTGAAACCAAAATAATATCAACTTTATAATGCAGGTTTCTACAGAGGTGTAATTAGTTTGAATTATCTCAGTTTCAAATAAATTTTAGTTTCGTTAGAGCCATTCGCATCTCTGCAGGAGAGGTAATGAGTTTCAATCAACCAGACACTTGGTGTGTGGCATCCCTTTAGAGAAAACATAATTAGTGGTGGCTGCCAACACAGAGTGACAGGTACAGTCTCAGTTAAAGCCCCATAAATTTCTTCTACGCAAAAAGAAAGTAGATTAATGCGAAGCATTGACAAGGACCACTGAGGCGCAGGATAATGATTCTTTTGTTGCTGCAGAGGTCTCGGAGTACACACAACTATTTACTCCATAAAGGGTCAAGACTTATTTCGGCTGACCCAATCGTAATTTTAATCTTGCAATCGAGAGTCTTTCATTCAACGAAGGAAAAAAATGCCTATTCCTTAAACGAGTTATTTGACTGTTTTAAATCCCTGAATGCAAGCTCACTTCTAATCTGAATAAAATCGTCTGTCGTTACCTAGAAATTCAAATTTTTTGTTTTGTAAGTCATATTGTCACTGATGATTTTGTCCCAGCTTATGCGCCAAAAATTCATTACGCATCGATATATATGATATACCTGTGTCTTTAACAGTAAAAGTTTAATCGATGACTGAAACAGACAAATGGAATGAATGAGGAGATCTGTTATACAGAAGTGCTAGTATCAATCAATTCCATTATTGCCAGAAGTTTCCTTTAGCTGAATAATATCTAATGATAAATGGAATAACGATATACAAAGCGAACATAGTGCTGAAACAATTTGTCAACATAGATTTTAAACATTCGGCTGTTGTAGGCTTCCCTCAACTGAATGGAATAGATTGACGTCGGGCAGAAATAACATACGGCCGTGTATCTGTAGTGCGAAAATACAAAAGAAGTTTGGTTTCATTTGTAGGTTTCAACCCAAGTTCGGGGTAGACAATATGAATAGGATCAGCCGGAATTCCCGGCTACTTTGTTCAACTGAAAGGAAGACCGTGGCTTCAAAGGAATCGAATTCTCACTTTCAGCATCTCATCTGAACAGAATCACTTAACGTTAGCCAAAATAAAACAGACGAGCTCTATCACGTGGGGTCAGGCACCTACGTTAGAAAGATATTGTTTGTTCGCATGAGGGTCTGGAGGCAGACGGTCATACAGATTGAACAATTTTTAAGACTCCACAGTAATCCAAGGATAAAATGATAAAAGGTAAGTTAATAGGTGGATAGTTATCATTTCTGTTGTTTTTTAGGTTGCTTTTGTTGGTGTTGAAGTTGTTGAGATTTATCACTTATGTTATTATTGTTGCTATTGAGGTGGCTGCTATGGTGGTGGCGGTAGTAGTGATGGTGGGGTGGTGGTAGTGGTAATGATAGTGGTAATGATGATGGTAGTGATGATAGCGGTGGTGTTAATAACAGTGGTAGTGGTGATAGTAGTGGTGTTGGTGGTAATGATGGTGGTAGTGATGATGATAGTGGTGGTAGTAATGATAGTGGTAGTGATGATGGTTGTGGTAATGGTAGTGGTGGTGGTGATTGTCGTCGTGGGTGCGGTGAGGTTGCTGGTTTCACTGCTTTTGTGGTTGTGGCTGCTGTTGCGATTGTGGTTGTGATTGTGGTTGTTATTGTGGCTGTAGTTGTGGTTGCGGTTGTAGCTGTAGATGCGGTTACGGTTGCGGTTGTGGTAGTGATTGCTGTTGCTGCTGTAGTTGTGTTGTGGTTGTGGTTATGGTTATGGTTATGGTTATGGTTATGGTTATGGTTATGGTTATGGTTATGGTTATGGTTATGGTTATGGTTATGGTTATGGTTATGGTTATGGTTGTGGTTTCTGTGGTTGTGGTTGTGGTTGTAGTTGTGGGTTTGGATTTGGGTTTGGGTTTGGGTTTGGTTGTGTTTGTGGTTGTGATTGTATTTGTAATTGTGATTGTGGTTGTTACGGTTGTGGTTGTGGTTATGGTTGTGATTGTGATTGTTGTGGTTGTGGTTGTGTGGTAAGCCTTGGTGTCGGTGAGTAACGACACCAAAGTTAGAAAATTTCTCAGGCTCCTAGCAGATATCCTCCATTCCAGATACCGCATGTTAGGTTCATGTCTTCCAATACAGAACAGTCTAGATATGTGCGCGACTGTATGTGGAGTGGTCGTATGTCATGTATCGTGTTGCCTAACCTATGCCGTTATGTCCAAAGTGTGTGCAGTTAGCGCAGTAAAGTATGGTTAGGAGTACTGGAATCCGTTTAGCTAAGTTTCGATCTATGTCTCACGGGTCGGAATGGCCAAGAATATTGTCAAGACAAGACAAGAGCTCTGTCTGTGATTGTTGTGTACTTCAAGGATGAATATTTGATTTTATATTAGACAGTGATCGAAAGAGTATGATTTTTTTTATATTCGATCTAACATGGGTATACATACTGTGAGACCAAGTGTGGCCTTAAAACTTTCTTGTAAAAGTAAAGATATCTGATTTTACTCCGTATAGCTAGTTTAGGCTGTTCATGCGGACACCATCCGAGTTATTCTAACTCTTCACATTACCAATTAACTTAGAGCGAAGGGACCGAGACTACCAACTACAACTATAAAAGGTACCCAAGACAATTTGTACTAGCAGTGGCAAATCAATAGGCTTTAATCTTAAAACCTGTCAAACGACAGTTGAATATTGAAATATGTAATCACCTCTTTATCCAAACGACTGCAAAAGTACATTGATGAACAATTATCTAACAATGAATTTAAGAACACAAGAAAATAAAACGTAAGAAAAGAGACTGCAAGACCATAAGGGCTACACTAGGCAGTTCCATGTTCATTACCACCTATCATTCCATCCATAAAGTCATCTAACCTCTTAAAACAGTGTTAGATTGTGCTAGTGTGTATTAGTATTTGCTTATGTTTTAG
>NC_134795.1:41578344-41580844 GCF_046742065.1 Oratosquilla oratoria | reverse complement strand
CAGGTCTTCCTGCAGTGATTCAAAATCCTTTTAAGTTTTTACTTTCCTTAACAGTTTTGCGTCGTCTGCAAAGAAGTTCATGTAACATTTCACATCATCATCCATGTCATTCACATAAATAGCAAACATTATTGGAGCCAATATAGATCCTTGCGGTACTCCACTGATCACCTCTTTCCAACCTGAATATTTTCTCTGAGCACTACTCTCATCTTTCTACAAATCAGGAAGTCCTTCATCCATTTTAGTAGGTTCCCTTGTATCCCTCCTATATGTTCCACTTTTTTCTAATAATATTTTGTGTGGTATTTTGTCAAAAGCTTTTTGTAAGTCAAGGAAGGCACAATCAGCTCATCCATTCCTTTCTTGCGCTACGTCTATTAATCTTGAGTAGAAACATATTCTTCCTTGTCTGAACCCAAATTGTCTTGTGTTTATTATATCGTTGTCTTCCAGTGTTTTACCCATCTATTCTTGATGATTTTCTCACAAATTTTGGCTATAGTGCTTGTTAGTGGGACTGGCCTGTAGTTAGTTGGTTCTTCCTTCTTTCCTCCTTTATATATTGGTACAATGTTAGCATTTTTCCAGTCTTTTGGCATTTTTCCTTCTTTACGTGAGCAACTTACTATGTTATATATTTTGTCTGTTAGTTCTTTGCATTCTTTTAGAATCCAATTTGCAATTCCATCCGGGCCATGTGATTTCCTGACGTCAAGGTTTGATAGATGTTCCATTATTTCTTTTTGTGTTATTGTTATCTCGCTCATAGGGGGAGATCGTCTTTCATTTCCTTCGTCCCAATATTGTGCTTTCTCTCTAGTGAAGACAGATTTGAAGTGATTATTGATGACTTCGGCCATTTCTAATTCTTCTGTATATTCTATATTCCCTTGTTGTAGTTTCACCATTTCCTGTTTGTTCTTAAATTTACTATTCACGTATCGATAGAATAGCTTGGATTGCTCTTTGCATTTATCTATAATATCCTTTCCATGGTTCCTTTTTTCCTCTCTTTTCACTTTAACATACTCATTTTTGTAGTTTATATAAACTTGCCATTTTCCAGTTTTTTTCTTATCTTTTCTCCATCTTTTCCAAGCTCTGCCCCTTCTATCTTTTGCTTCACTGCATCTTTTGTTGAACCTGTATTTAATGTACACTCTCTCTAGCTTCAGTCTTGGTACGTGCCTGTTTACTCCTTCATTGTAATTATCCATCAAGATATCCCATTTCTCTTCCACTTTTGTCTCTTCCATGTAAAACATTTCCCCAGTTTGCATTCTGGAAGAATTTCTTTAGTTTTGCAAAGTCCGTTTTGTTTTACATCAATCTTCCTTTCCTATGCTATTCTTTTCTGTATGTGTGTGTGTGTGTGTGTGTGTGTGTGTGTGTGTGTGTGTGTGTGTGTGTGTGTGTGTGTGTGTGTGTGTGTGTGTGTGTGTGTGTGTGTGTGTGTGTTTGTATGTGTATGTGTGTGTGTGTGTGTGTGTGTGTGTGTGTGTGTGTGTGTGTTTGTGTGTGTGTGTGTGTGTGTGTGTGTGTGTGTGTGTGTGTGTGTGTGTGTGTGTGTGTGTGTGTGTGTGTGTGTGTGTGTGTGTGTGTGTGTGTGTGTGTGTGTGTGTGTGTGTGTGTGTGTGTGTGTGTGTGTGTGTATGTTTAATTTGATGTGAAATTGGCAGTATAACTAAATCATGTACAGGAATTAATACAATGGAAAAATACGCAAATTTTGTTTAAATGGAAAATATCACAAAGGGTAAGAAAGGACAGTTTCGATGAGGTCAAATTTTTGGTTCTTATGGTGGCACGCCATGAGTTGGCCAGTGATAGGGACAGGCTTTCGGCCGGTTAATGCAGGCCTAATATGCAATTTTGAAAGTTCTTTTCATTAAAAAGAAAAACCCCAGGAACAACCTGCAAGTGGACGAGCTCTCAATGTAAGCCTTCCTTCTTTCATTGTAAGCTTTCCTACATTATAATTTTTTGCGTACTTTCCAAATATACTCCTCCTTGTCTTTATTTCACTTTTGCTGTCAATTGCTTATTTACTTGAAAATGGTCCTTGTTAGAGTAAAACGACATTGTTACCATGAACTTTGACCAGCTGGTGAGCATACTATGGTACAAAAGATAGAAAATCTTAAGAAGAATTAAATTTGTGAAACAGCCATTAGTTTCAACAAAACTTGTTTGAGCGACAACCTTCTGCATAAGTACACTCATAAATGTTATGCAATCCATGTATATACGTATGTGTGCGTGTAACCATAGGTATACATCTACGTGAATGCGCATATATATGTACATGAAAACGTTTATATGTTTGTGCATGTGTAAGTGTATATGTAAGAATGTATGTACAGATGGACCGATACACGTATGAATGGTTGTAGTTATTTCTGTATATAGACATAAATGTATGTAGGTAGACGGAGACTGGTAACTAGCTATGTAGGTAGGTAAGCAGGTAAACAGGTATGTCGGTAGGTTTTAAGGA
>NC_134795.1:41555844-41573344 GCF_046742065.1 Oratosquilla oratoria | reverse complement strand
GAATAAATGAATAAATGAATAAACGAATAATGAATAAATGAATATAATAAATAAATGAATAGATGAACACTGGGTAACAATTTTTTACAAATGCTTCGTTTCTTTTAACTTTCTGAGTTTTTCTAGAGCAAATTTTTGCACTGGTTCCAAATATGTATTTGCTTTTCTTCTACCATCGACCGTTTTAGTGATATAGAAAATTATGCTAATACGAAGATATGTATGGGGTATGGAAAGCACACAGCTCCCACTTACAATTTTCTTTTTCAGGTTTATTCTATAAATATTGACGTTCATGAGGATGCAGGAATTCGCCAGATTCATTCTGTTATATGTGTGGTTTCTATGTTGGACCTAAGCATGTATCACATAGAATTGTGAAAGATGCAAAGTACTGGATTGATTATAGAATGTACTTGGGGTGATAAAAAAAAAAAACATGAGCCCCTCTATGTGATATGTGGAAACTGTCGATCAAATTTAGATGCATGGCTGAGAGGTGCAAGAAAAGCAATGCCAACTGCTGTGCCGAGAGTTGGCGAAAACCAAAAAATCATTACGATGATTGCTATCGTAGTTTAGTATCATTTGTTTTGTATGTCAAACATCAATTATCTTTTGAAATATCGATGCCATTTTCAAAGGAGAGAAAACAACCTTAGAAGCACTAAAGACATTTAAAGAAACCAAACTAGTGTTGTCCAGTGTAACTAAGTAAACAAATACATAGATAGATGAATAAATAAATATGTAAATAGGTAAAAAATTAATAAGGTAAAATAGCAATCAGCCCTCCTCATTGCATTTTTCAACTTTCTGGAAAGTTGAAACTTGCCAAGTATTCTTTTTGTCATCACTGACATACATCAAATCATAGTGTCAATTACTATGATATAAACCACCATTTCACTTTTTTTTCTTTTTTTTTTTTTGCAAACATAGAGTCAAATAAACAAAGACACGTTTAATCTTATATATGTAAAAGTGGATGAGATGATATGACCACATGTTTTAGACTCGGCCCTGTAAACTTAAGAGAGATTATTTTCGCACATCATACAAAGCTCGTAAGTATCTTGTCTTATCTCCTCACTACCTCCGCAGTTGTTTTCTATTCCATTTTCTCGACACTTCAATTCATTTCAAGATATTGTTTCAGCTAAGCCATATGATTTCACTCATCTGATAGAAATCTTTCAGCCTTAAAGAGTTTAAATGAATAAATGAATAAATGAATAAATGAATAAATGAATAAATGAATAAATGAATAAATGAATAAATGAATAAATGAATAAATGAATAAATGAACAAAGGAACAAAGGAACAAAGGAACAAAGGAACAAAGGAACAAAGGAACAAAGGAACAAAGGAACAAAGGAACAAAGGAACAAATAAATAAATAAATAAATAAATGAATAAATGAATAAATGAATAAATGAATAAATGAATAAATGAATAAATGAATAAATGAATAAATGAATAAATGAATAAATGAATAAATGAATAAATGAATAAATGAATAAATGAATAAATGAATAAATGAATAAATGAATAAATGAATAAATGAATAAATGAATAAATGAATAAATAAATAAATGAATGAATGAATGAATGAATGAATGAATGAATGAATGAATGAATAAATAAATAAATGAATGAATAAATAAATAAATAAATAAATGAATGAATGAATGAATAAATAAATAAATAAATAAATAAATAAATAAATGAATGAATGAATGAATGAATAAATCAATGAATGAATGAATGAATGAATAAATAAATAAATAAATAAATAAATAGATAAATGAATAAAAATGAAAAATAAAAAATCGTCCATAGGTCATCTTATCAACACCACACGATTTCATTCAGCTATGGAGTCGTCTCCTGGCTGACATGAGTTATGACTATCTCGTCCATTCATACCCGTTCCCACTGAGCTCACTGCCTCGACCCTGTATCATCGTAGTGGAGCGCTGCAAACGAGCCTTATGGCTCTGTGTTCGAGTTAACCACTTCATGATACAGACGTGCAAGAACTAGCGTGTGACTTTAGTTAGGGCATATGGTCCTCAAGCTGCAAAAGCTATCACACCTTATAGTTATTATATTCTTATTATTTGCATAGTCTTGATATATCATGGGACGGGGTCAGGTATTCGCAAAAGTCCACGCGACAATGGCAACTGCTTCAGCAGCAGTTAAGCACCCTGTGGCATAAGATTTTTACTCTTAATGTATGATAAAAAAAAAAAAAAAAAAAAAAGCACGATAGACTCAATGGTTAAAAGGTGAAAATATAAACCAATGAGTTCAAGGAGATAAGAACCCAGCATCTCTGAATAGATAGATCTTGGAGCTCCAAAATGTGTTTCATGCAATTACCGCATGAATTCTATTCTACTAATCTTGTGTAGAAAAACATAATTAACAATATTTCCCCCGCATTCCGGTGGGGCACTCGTTATACTTTCTTCTGATCAGTATTAATTTCAGTATTATCCAGTGCTGTAGTGACTTAATTGATTGTACCTCTCTTGAAGGAGTAATCGGTTAAGTCACTACAGCACTTGTCACGTGCTAGCCGGGTTCGAATCATTGGCCGTACCACGTTTTAATTTCTGAATGTTGGCCTCCACGGATCTCCCAAAGTTGATGGCTTAGAATTAAAGTGCATTGTGGTTGATAAAAATGTATCTCTATTCACTGGGACCCATTCAGTGTTGTATATATATATATGTATGTATATATATATATATATATATATATATATATATACATATACATATATACATATATATATAAATATATATATATATACACACACACACACACACGCACGCACACACACACACACACACACACACACACACACACACACACACACACATATTATACATATATATATATATATATAATATATATATATATACATATATATATATATATATAGATACATATATATATATAGATACATATATATATATATATGTACAGATACATATATATATATATATATATATATATATATATATATGTATATATATACATATACATATACATATATATTTATATATATATATATATATATATATATATATTAGTGTAGAAGAATCTCCATTCATAAATGAATGCCCCATGAGTATGGCTAGTATAAATATCTTTAACTTAACTAAGACGATGTCTGTATAAAATTCATGCAGTTAATATCCCCGATAAAGGACAGATTCAGGAAGAATTGAGGGTGCGGTAAATCGACACCCGAATTTGCTGATTCAGTTCCTTATCTGAAAAAAAGTCGCAGATATCAAGGTGATTAAGATCTCTTAACGAATGTGGATGCAAAATTCCGAGGTTCTGAAGCGAAACGTGTGTGGTTGAGGCCGGAATTCAAAAGAGACATACTGGAAGAGGCTTTAGCAAGTCTCAAATTTCAATGATCTCATATTTGATTCTTGGCTTCAACCATCGCTTGTACAACATAAATAGTTCTCACCTGCACTTTATCTAGGATTATTCCTCGAAGCTTTACCAAGTGTTTGACGCCAAGAGTATAGTTTCCCTATCACCAGTTTTCAAAACGCGTCGACTCCCCTCACCTCCATACAGTATGTAGACACTCGGTCATCTGATCAGGTCCACGATCTCTACAATCCCTCACTGAATTTCCCACACCCTTCCACAAAAGGAAACCTGACAAATGCAGCTCCTCTCCTCCTTCTACTACTCTAACCAGAAAAAAAAGCTCCACACTACTACAACACAATCAAGAGTCCAACGTTTCTTCATAGAGAGATAAATGGGGTTGCCCAGGAATCATTTCCAGCCATCGTGGGCCAGTTAAAAGAAATATCTAATAAGTCGGTAGACACTGGTTTTGTGCCTATTGCTTAGGGGCAGGCAAATGTTGTTCCTGTTGTCAAAAAGAGAGATAAATCGTCTACATACAACTATAGGCCAATCAGTCTGACATCAGTTGTAGGTAAAATACTTGAATCGACAATAGTTAATAGACTTAGAGATCACATTGAGAGACAGAGAGACATAATTTGATTCGTGACTCACAAGGGTAAGTCGTGTGTGGCTAATCTTCTATCTTTTTACACTAACGTATATAAGGCGTCAGATAACAATGATAGTTACGATGTTATTTACCTTGACTTTAGCAAAGCGTTCGACAAGGTGCCCCACCCGAGACTACTAAATATAATCAAAGCCCATTGCATAGGTAGAAAAGTGTTAGAATGAATTATAGCTTGGATCAGTGACAGAAAACAGTGGGTCACCATAAACGGTGTAAAATCAAATTGGGGTAGTGTTTCTAATGAAGTTCCCCAGGGCTCGGTTTTGTGACCCTTCTTGTTCATTATGTACATAAACAACACTAAAATAGGACGCCTAATTAAGTCAGGATACGATGACGAGATTCTGCAGGATGATCTTAACAAAATGTACACATGGTCGGTGAAATGGCAAATGGACTTCAATATCTCAAATTGCAATGTGTTAAACGTAGGGCTACACAATACTGAAAATAGATATAGCTTAGATAATACGTTTTTAAAGAAAACTGAGTGCGAGAGAGAATTGGGAGTGCTAGTGAGCCCTGACCTTAAATTCAGGAAACAGTGCATTAGCGCTAGGAATAAAACTAACAGAGCACTAGGTTTCATTGCTAGGGAGGTTACGATAGAAGTGCAGAGGTAATTATTAAGCTCTATCTAACGTTAGTTAGACCTATCCTTGGCTATGCGGTAAAGTTTTGGTCTCCGTCTTATAGAATGGACGTCAGTTCAATAGAATCAGTGCAGAGGAGAATGACCAAAATGATACATTGGCTCAGATATTTACCTTACGAAGAGAGGCTTAGTGTCCCCGCCGTCACTGTCAGTTGCAGTAATTCTCTAGAGTTGTTCTTATAACAAAATAGTTCTTAAGGCCCCATGCCTATTCTTCTCTCAAAGCTTGAGGAGTAAATTAAATGAGGGTGATTTTTATCTCTTCATTCTACTACTTGGTCTTGTGATCTACACCCAGAGAGTCCCGTCGGGATCCCTCTACAATACGTCAAGCCACCTTCGTTCTGACGTCACTACTTCATTCATCCAATATCCTTTTACCTCTCAAACAAGTGCCACTCCTTCAGGGCGTGACTTTACCTCCCTGCGCCAATAATTTGTCTCCTCCTACACCTTTTTCTCCAATCATTATGTCGCTACGGAAATGGCTTGTACGCTTATTTTATTTGATTAATTTATTTTATTTTATTTTATTTTTTTGCTACATCAGCATTATTCACAATCAGTCACCTCAGTTTATCAATACCAGACGGCACTCTCCGTCACTCTGCAACTCAGCACCCGCAGTCGGCGCAGTCGGCCACTGTACCATTACAACCTAATAAAATGACTATAATGTTTCTTTCCCTTCCTCCTACCCCTCGATCTACTTCGATCTACCTTAAATGTCTTCCTCTATCTACCGGCCTCTTACACTTAGGCACCTTAACTTACATTCTCTGGAAAGACGCAGAGTGCGGGATGATCTGATAGAGGTGTTCAAGTGGATTAAAGGCTTTAACAAGGGTGACACAAACAAGATAATCATATTAAGACAATAGATCAGGACTCGCCGTAATGGATTTAAATTGGACAAATTTAGATTTAAAAAGGAAATAGGAAAGAATTGATTTAATAATAGGGTGGTCAATGAATAAAATGGACTTAGCAACCATGTAGTGAGCGCTGACACTATCGGTTGTCTCAAGAAACAGTTAGACAACTTTATAGATGGGAATGACAGGTGGTAATAGACATGGCACTGCCTTGTGTAGGCCTTATGGTCTCTTTAGTCTCCTTCATTATTATGTTCTTATGTTACTCAAAAGAGCTATTATAAGTGTTATAATATATATGTATGTACTTGACCGAAAGCGGGTGGCTTGACCTGGTTGATCCAAACTCTTGGGAAAAGATCTAGGACTACGTTGGTGTTTACATTTTTTTTTTTTTTTGCTACAATATAGATTTTAGACTCCAGGTATTCATGTACATTGGGCATATATATTTCTATACATATATATATACATATATGTTTATATACATATACGTATACACACGAGAATACATATACACAGGTAGTGCAATGTATTTAATTTCGAATCTTTAAGAATCATTTAGATAAACACCTAAGCAAGATGCTGTAATGATTATAATTTATTTTATATTATTTGTTTTAGTTTTGTTATCATTTGTCTGTTTGATTCTTATTTATTATTAGTTATATATGAATTTATTTTATGATTATTTACTATTTACCTCTTTGTTTATTATTTAACTATACCAATGCATTTATCTATGTATTTCATTTGTTATTTATATTATTATAGTTTTTATCTATTAATCTATTATTATTATGATTTTTTTTCGCATCCGACCTAAATATGGACCAAAAGGTTTCCTGTCGGCTTGCTCCGCCTTTGTAATCCTTTGTAATATACATATACATATACATTTACATGTACACACACACACACACACATATATATATATATATATATATACACACATACAAATACATATACATATACATATATATATATATACATATATATATGTACATATGATGTAAGCGGAATAGGAAACACAGGAGTCTTAGTCTTGAGTTTATTCCTGACTAGTTTCGCAGGTATAGTCAGGAATAAACTCAAGACTAAGACTCCTGTGTTTCCTATTCCGCTTACATCAACCTGTCAGAATGTCTCAACATATGTACATATGTATATATATATATATATATATATATATATATATATATATACATATATATATATATATATATATATATATATATATATATATATATATATATATATATGTTATCGGAAAAAATTCAAACACTGGAGTCAGAGTAACAGAATTTACTATCGACGTTTCGAACCCTGACCGGGGTTCGCCTTCAGGGTTATACAATGTCAGCAAAAGGACTCAATTAAATAGTATACCAGTGTTCCCAGGGCAAGTCCACCAGATTGAACAGAGTTGCAGGTCAACAGAAATTTACGCTAGTAAAAACTCCCCGACATGAAGAAAGAATTACAAAATTATACACAAGAGGCACGAGCATGCTGGTACTAAAATCCAAAAAGCTAATGATGATAAAATTTCCTAAGCCGTTGGCCATCACTCCTTTAGGTCCTGCCTGCCATTCGCTCCTCTGTAGCTACGATACAAATCAAAACAACAAAACAAAGCTAAACCCATATCCTGAATGACATGAAGAAATTAATTACATTGTTTGGCCAAAGTGTTATAAAAATGGAATCACACACACATACACACACACACACACACACACACACACACACACACACACACACACACACACACACACATATATATGTATGTGTATATATATGTATATATATGTATATATATACATATATATATGTATATATGTGAATATATTACAAAGGCGGAGCATGCCGACAGGAGACCTTTTGATCCATATCTAGGTCGGATGTGAAAAAAAATCATATTGATAATAAAATAATAAATATAAACTATGATAATGTAAATAACAAATAAAATACATAAATAAATGCATAGGTATAGTTAAATAATAAACAAACAGGTAAATAGTAAATAATAATAAATTGACATATAACTAATAATAAATGAAAATCAGACAGACAAATGATAACAAAACAAAAACAAATAATATAAGATGAATTATAATTATTACAGCATCTTACTTAGGTATTTATCTAAATGATTTTTAAAGCTTCGAATTGAACTGCATTGCACTACCTGTGCAGGAAGTTTATTCCATTCATTAACTACACGGTTGGCAAAGTTGTTTCTACCTACTTCCAAATTGAATCTATTTCCGGACAGTTTGAGACCATTGTTTCTTGTCTGATTCTCATTCAATGTAAAAATTTGGTAATTTTTGATGTTGTCAATTCCCTTTAGAATTTTAAAGACCTGTATCAAGTCACATCTGAGTCTACGCTTTTTTAGGGAAAACATATTCATATGTTTTAGTCGATTTTCGTATGATTTATTTTTGATATTTGGAATCAGTTTTGTGGCTCGCCGTTGTACTTTTTCCAGTCTGTCAATGTCTTTAATGAGATTCGGTGACCATACGGAAACAGCATATTCCAAATGTGGACGAACTAACGATTTATATAGCTTGTTAATGAGTGATGGACTTTTGAAATCAAAAGATCGCGCAATCAGTCCTAGAATCTTATTTGCTTTCTCAGAGGCTGAAATACATTGCTTGGATGATTTGAGGTCGTTACTGATAATTACGCCGAGAATTTTTTCACTATTCACTTTTGTTAACGAATTTCCAAATAACTTGTAATCGTACTTACTGTTATTTTTATCTATGTGCATTACCTTGCATTTACTTGTGTTAAATTTCACTAGCCACTTTTCAGACCATTGCTGTAATTTATCTAAATCTTCTTGAATATCTAATTGGTTTGAGTGATCATTTGCCATTCCGCACAGTTTTGTATCATCAGCAAATTTGGAAACAGTAGATTTTAGTCCATGGTCTATATCATTTATAAATACTATGAATAGAAGTGGCCCAAGAACGGAACCCTGAGGAACTCCACTTGCAACACTTTTCCATCCAGAAGTTTTTTCATTTAAAACAACTCTCTGTTTTCGACCATTGAACCAATTACTAGTCCAACCTAATAGGCTACCACTTATTCCATGCAAAGCTAATTTAGTAAATAGTCTTTCGTGTGGGACGGTATCAAAAGCTTTTGCAAAGTCTAGATATACTAAATCTATATTGTTTCTTTTGTCATAATTGGAGATAACTGTGTTGTAGAATTCGAGTAAGTTAGTCACGCAAGAACGTTTCCGTCTGAAACCATGCTGGCTATTATTTATCAAACGGTTACTTTCTAAATGATGTTCGATAGCATCTCTGATGATAGTTTCCATTATTTTTCCTACGATTGAAGTCAAACTTATAGGCCTATAGTTATTTGGTTTCTTTTTGTCACCTTTTTTGAATATGGGAGTAACGTTAGCTAGTTTCCATTCTCTTGGGACATCTCCGGATATGATGGATTTCTTGAAAATAATTTCTAATGGAACAACAATCTCATTTTTCATTTCCTTTAAGATTCTTGGATGCCAACCGTCAGGCCCTGGTGTTTTATTAACTTTGAGTTTGTCTATACACCTTTTAATTTTTTCTTTTGTTATATTTACCGTAGTGAATAAGTTTACCCTAGACTTTTGACAGGTTTCAGTTTGGAATTCACCTTGAGGTGTTTCGTCTACGAATACCGAGCTAAAATAATTGTTTAAGATATTACACATTCCTTCATTTGAATATTCAAGTTGACCGTCAGCAGATGATAGTGGACCAATGTGATTCCTAACAACCTTTTTATCTCTAATGTAACTATAGAATTCTTTGGGATTCTCTTTGGATTTATCAGCGATGTTCATTTCGTATTGTCGTTTTCTTTTTCTTATTGTCTTTTTTAAATCTCTCTGTATTGATACATAACTTTCATAGTCATTAGATGCACCCGAGCACTTATATTTCTTATAAGCCTGTATATATGTATATATATATACACTGTATATATATATATATATATATATATATATATATATATATATATATATATATATATATATATGTACATATACATATCACAATCCCGACAAAATAGCACTACATAGGTCGCCGATCGGTGCTCCTTCTGTCCTGGCTGTCCTTCGCTCCCTTGTGAATTGGATTTAAATTAGTACCTCTGTTACCGCTGTTGCTGTCACTCGCCCATACTAAAAATAAAAAAATAAAACTCTCTTCTTTCTTGTTGTTTCTATATTTCACACCAACATTCTGCCAATCCATCTCGTGCTGCTCCTCCTGACAGTGCCTGTAGATCGCCGAACTGCCATCTTTTCGGTTTACCGCACGCTGATGCTCCTTGACTCTCGTCGATAATTTCTTACCTGTCTCTCCTATGTAGCGAGCACCACAATTGTCGCAACCAATATCATAAACAACCCCGTCTTGTTTTCTTCCTCCTCCGAGTCTTTCACCTTTTTCAATGCCCCATGTAGCGTATTGATGGGGTTGTAAACTACCTCTACCCCCATGCTTTCTCAATAATCATACAGTCACTACAGATGCACCATTCACGTATGGTAACGTGACTCTTCTTGTTACCGCCTGTCTCGTGTCTGATGGTTTTTTTCCTGCGTTATGATCCATCTTCTAATAACTGATTTGGGGTACCCGTTTTCCGCAAAGACCTTCTCTAGGTTTTCCCCCCTTCTTTCAAGTTCCCCTGAGTAGAGCACAAGTTCCCCGCTTTTAACCAGAACGTCTTTACCACACTCTCCTTATGCTCCAACAGGTGGTATCTGTCATAATCCAAAAGCCTGTATGTATGTGTGTCATTTCTATACACACCCGTAGTCAAACTGGTTCCATATCTTGCTACCAGGACATGCAGGAACGGCAACCGTCCTTCCACTTCCCTCTCCATTTCAAAATGGATGGCTTCATTCCTCCCATTCAAGAAGTTGATTAAGCAATAAACCTCCCCATTCTTCATTATCACGAAGACATTATCCACATATCTCACCCACGTTTTAAGAGTTACTGGTGCCGCAACCAACATCTCTTCCTCAAACTCCTGCATCGCCATCTCAGCCAAGACCATTGAAATCGAGGATTCCATAGGGGTTCCAATCCTTTGATGGTAAAGTTCTTCCTAAGCTTGAAGAAGGTCGAATCCAAGCACATGTTGACTAAACTCATGAGTTCCTCTGCTGATAGTTTTTCATTGTCTAGAAACTCCTCCGACCCTTCAATCTTAGAAAGCATCGCCTGTTTCAACAAGTCCTGTGGTAAAGAGGTGAACATTGATTTAACATCAAAAGAAACCAATATATCCCCCTCTTCCAAGCTTAATCCTCGTAGTCTACCAACAAAATCCGTCGAATCCTTTTAACATTCATTCTGATTTCTCCACCAAGGGCCTTAGCTGTTTGGCTAGGGCCTTAGCCAAGTTGTAAGTAGGGGAACCTCTGAAGCCTATAATTGGTCTTAAAGGAACCCCTTCCATATGAGCCTTCGGTAGACCATACATCTTGGGTATAACTGAGTCTCCAGGTTTCATCGCCATCCATTCCCTTTCCGAAATTACCCTCGATTCCTTAAACATTTTGAGCTCCCCTCCACCTTCCGATGCAGCTTCGGCGTCAGGTCTACATTCACGACCTCATAGGTGTTAGTGTCCTGGAGTAGTGTCACCGCTTTAATCTCGTACTCACTCTTATCCAACACTACAGTAGATAGCCCCTTGTTGTCACTCGAAAGTATGACGATAGAACTGTCCTTGCGTGAACCTGCCAGCGCTTTGGCCTCTTCCGTGGTGAGATTGTGTTCCCTCGTTGGTCTGTTGAACGCACCAACTATGCACATTCTCGTGTCCTGCTTCTCAATCTCCCTACAACTCATCAAGTTCACTCCAGATTCCGTAGCTGCCAGGAACTCCTCTACTCTTACTCACCCCTGTATGTTAAAATTTAAACCTTTGGAGAGGACCTTGTTTTGAGCCTCACTGAGGGTCCTGCTGGAAAAATTCCTAACCCACCTGCCAGATCCTCTCTTCTCGTTATCAGCAAGTCTCTCCAGTTTCTGGTCCAATACGAACCTTTTCTTACTTGCTTTCGCTCTGCTAACACTGGAAATCTTGTCCTCAAACTTAACAAGCAACACCTAATCCAACTTGCCCGTAACCTGCTCCTTGTGTTCTTTGATCTCTCTGTCCAGCCGCTGGATGGTTATGTGATGGTGATCTATGGCACAAAGAAGTCTTCGTTCACAGACAACTGCAACCTCCCTCATCTTCCTACTATTCACTGGTGACTTGATCTTGGTGAAATTCGGTAAAATTCTGCAATTGCTACAGATGGTACAGAATCGCAACTGTTCTCTCACTATGCTCCTCTTGATCCCCTTTGCTTCCCATTTCCTGATCATGTTGAGTACCTCAACGCCATAAGCCTATTCTACGTTCGTAAATAACTGGAGTCCAGGAACCATGTTATCGGAAAAATTTCAAACACAGGACTCAGAGTAACAGAATTTACTATTGACGTTTCAAACCCTGGCCGGGGCTGGCCTTCAGGGTTATACAATGTCACAAAAGGAATCAATTAAATAGTATACCAGTGTTCCCTGAAACAGGTCCCACCAGATTGAACAGCGTTGCAGGTTAACAGAAACTTACATTAGTAAAAAAAGCTCCCCTATATGTAGAAAGAATTACAAAATTATACACAAGAGGCACGAACATGCTGCTACTAAAATCCAAAAAGCTAATGATAATAAAATCTCACTCCAGACAAAATCCTCATTCTTAAGCCGTCTACCATTATATATATATATATATATATATATATATATATATATATATATATATATATATATATATATATATATATATATATGTGTGTGTGTGTGTGTGTGTGTGTGTGTGTGTGTGTGTGTGTGTGTGTGTGTGTGTGTGTGTGTGTGTGTGTGTGTGTGTGTACAACACTGAATGGGTCCCAGTGGTTAGAGATACATTTTAACAACCACAATGCACTTTAATTCTAAGCCACCAAAGGCCATGATGCAGAAATTGAAATGTAGTACTGCCCAGCACTCGAACCTGGCATCCTCATGACAAGTGCGGCAGTGACTTACCAACTAAGCCATCAAGAGAGATATAAGTTCAGCGCAAATTTCCTTTTATTTGTATGCTCGAGTTACATACACATATATGAAATTTTGCGTTCAACCCATCTCCTCTATGATAGTACAATTGGAAGTATACGAACGCGGAGAAGTATTTGTACAACATTGAATGGGTCCCAGTGGTTAGAGATACATTTTAACAACCACAATGCACTTTAATTCTAACCCATCAAAGGCCAGTATGCAGAAATTAAAATGTAGTACTGCCTAGCACTCGAACCCGGCATCCTCATGACAAGTGCGGCAGTGACTTACCAACTAGGCTATCAAGAGAGATATAAGTTCAGCGCAATTTTTCTTATATTTGTATGCTCGAGTTACATACACATGCATGAAAGTTTTCGTTCAATTCATCTCCACTATGATAGTACAATTGGAAGTATACGAGCGTGGGAAAGTATTTGTACAGCACTGAATGGGTCCCAGTGATTAGAGATACATTTTAACAACCACAATGCATTTTAATTCTAACCCATCAAAGGCCAGCATGCAAAAATTGGAATGCGGTACTGCCCAGCACTCGAACCCGGCATCCTCATGACAAGTGTGGCAGTGACTTACCAACTAGGCTATCAAGAGAGATATAAGTTCAGCGCAAATTTTCTTATATTTGTGTGCTCGAGTTACATACACATATATGAAATTTTGCGTTCAACCCATCTCCACTATGATAGTACAATTGGAAGTATATGAACGCGGGAAAGTATATCTCTCTTGATAGCCTAGTTCGTAAGTCACTGCCACACTTGTCATGAGGATGCCGGGTATGTATATATATATATATATATATATATATTTTTATATATATACATATTTATATATATATATATATGTATATATATATATATATATATATATATATATATTTGCATGTATATATATATGTATATGTATATATTATATATATATATTACATGTATATATATGTATATATATATAAATACATATACATATATACATACATACATACATACATACATACATACATACATACATACATACATACATACATACATACATACATACATACATACATACATACATACATACATACATACATACATCCATACATACATACATACATACATAAACATGTAAATATATATGGTATTATTGTCGGGGCCCAGGTTGAGAAAAGTCTGGGTGAACCTATATGCTCTCGTCGTGTTTGTCCTAAAACCTGATGATTAGATAATATTTCGAGTGGAGAAAAACACAGTTAAAATCACAGTAGTCCGTTTTGATTTTCAATCCAAATATTGAATTCTTATGACCGGATCCGGATTAATTATTTGAGGGAGGGGTGGTAGGCTTGGAAAAATTGCGACAGCACATGGCCGCATTCACCATTGATCTTCAAAGATGCCCTAATGTGTGGACATCCAGGGATATTTCAGAACATAATCTCTGTATCAAGTTTTCATAAAGTTCTTCAGAAATATTCCTGTAAGCGTGATGCTTGTTGAATATCACGAATTACACTTTCTGAAAGCTTACATTGTTGTGGTACATATAAACTGTATAGCATATGTTTTTATATAAAATATAATAACTGCTTACAAAGCTTTTTCGTACTAATGTGATACTGGCTCAGTGTTGTGGTAAAATGTTTACTAAAGTTGTGGCAATTTAGGGCAAGAGTATAATACTGTAGCCCATGTGGAATATATTATTCATTTAGTTTCATATCAATTTACAAAAATATTTTTGGAATTATAACACATTATACATCACGAATAAAACTTATTGAAAGTTGTGACAATAATTTATGGAGCGATGGTACAATGTTGGGTCCATATAGATGCCATCATGTGCATAGCTGGCTCCGACCCAAGAGAGCCAGTGCCACATGCCGTACACAAGACCGCCCGCACTTTCAGACATCTACGCCCACGCTCTGAAACCCACACATGAAACTAGACATTCATCTAAACTCCTTCGCCCCCATATCGCCCGCCCCACCCCCGATACGTTCATTCTAGCTACACGCCCACATAAGCAACCCCTGACTCACATAACCAGATGTGTACCCACAAACAAAGTTCGCAAAACCAGAAATTCTCAACTGAGAGGCAAAAGGACTCCTAGAGAGCTTTATAGGTCTCCCAATAAAATCACAGATAAGAGATGTAAGAATTTTCATATTTCAGGCTATCTAGTTTGCGTTCTAAAAATGTTAGAAGTGTTTTCAAATTTCAGATTATATGTCAAGCTTTCTAATTGTGCTTTCCAAGGCCTATAAGGATAGGATCAAACCAAAACCTTCGTTATTACTAGAAAGGAATGACACCAAACTTACCATAGGGTCCAGTATCGTACTTCTTCTTTATCTCAACCAAATCAGACCCAGGTCTAGAACTGCAGAGCTACATTAACGTCTACAACGTGGTCACATGCTATATTGGTCCTTGTTCCGTTCAAGATCAAATGGTTCTATCAATTAGAAGTAGATCCACATGAAACCGGGGCCTCGTATATATTCATGGATGTATATATGTATGTATGTATGTATGTATGTATGTATGTATGTATGTATGTATGTATGTATGTATGTATGTATGTATGTATGTATGTATGTATGTATGTATGTATGTATGTATGTATGTATGTATATATGTATGTATGTATTTATGTATGTATGTATGTATGTATGCATGTATGTATGTATGTATGTATGAATGTATGTATGTATTTACCTAGTTCTATTTACCTAGTTGTATTTTGCGGGAAGGGGAGCTATGCTCGTGATGTCCCGCCTATGCTCGTGATGTATGTATGTATGTATGTATGTATGTATGTATGTATGTATGTATGTATGTATGTATGTATGTATGTATGTATGTATGTATGTATGTATGTATGTATGCATACATGAATGTATGTTGCAAGATAATTGAATGAAATATTCAGTACCTTAGACGTCCAGCGTGCGCACACGCACGGATTTTAGCTATGGGACGTCAGATCACCTCTCCAGAAACTCCCGTGGGATCCCTTATTAAGTCGGACCTCATCCTTGGCGTGTTTGGCTGAACGTGAAAGGATACCTGGGTTCTTCATTGCCAGCTGCAAGTCGTCATACGACTGATATCATTATCATTATGTTCACCGTTGCTTGTATATAAAAAACTATGTATGAATACTGAGTGTATAATCAGTTCGTGTATTGTACATTGTAAAAGTAAATTAAGCTGTAAGTATGTATGTATGTATGTATGTATGTATGTATGTATGTATGTATGTATGTATGTATGTATGTATGTATGTATGTATGTATGTATGTATGTATGTATGTATGTATGTATGTATGTATGTATGTATGTATGTATACACGTATGTATGATTTATTATATGTGTATGTATCCATAAACATGGTTCGACGTGCTGTTCCTCTAGATCTTAATGAAACCACCCCTAAAACCTAACAGTTGATTAACATCTCTCCACATACTTGACGGCAAATGTCTACTTCTACGTCCACCCTGTCAAGTTCCAAGTTCGTGTGTAGGTACAGTCCTTGACTTGTCTTTCTCCCCCACTCCTTTGAAGACCTCATTCAGCTTTTTAGGGTCCAGTGTCTCTAACACAATTTTGTGCATTATGGAACCAGAAAAATTACACGTCGTGGTGTGCTTATGAAATCCAAGGGAACAAAGATGAAACAGAATTATGTGATTCAATTAGTCATTGTAACACTAGAAGACAAACCCTGGGCAGTGTTCGAAACGTCTTGATTACACCAAGGGTTCTTCAAATTGGTGCATCAGTTTTCTCATCGTCCATCTTTATATACATGTGTTGCGTGTATGTGTGCTATCATTTCGTTGAAGGCAAGCAGTCACAGCTTTGTGATAGTAAAGGTTTTAAGACAAGAGCGGTGAACGATCTCGGGTTTGCGTCATCACAAGCTCTCGACACGAACCACTACATTAGTAAGCCGGGTGTATGTTTATCTAAGTGTGTGTGCGTGTATTTGTGTGTGCGTGAATTTGTGTATGTGCGTGTCTTTGTGTGTGCGTGTATTTGTGTATGTATGTTTGTGTGTGTGTGTATGTATTCACCTTGGTCTTTGGATCATGTGTTGGACTCGTGATCGACAGCTATTTCCCTCCCGGAAGAGAGCTCAGAGCTCGTATGACCGATCTGTGGGTAATGCTATGACATTTCACACACACACACACCCAACTCCCCGCCCACGAGAGTCAGAGTAACGACCCGAAGCACAGCGATACCGAAATAATTTCGGCCCTGGGCAGGATTCGAACTGGGTACTGCGAGCACGCACCGTACTTCCCAGTCCAGTGCTCTACCACCGCTCCACTGAGTGTGTGTGTGTGTGTGTGTGTGTGTGTGTGTGTGTGTGTGTGTGTGTGTGTGTGTGTGTGTGTGTGTGTGTGTGTGTGTGTGTGTATGCGTGTGTGTGTGTGTATGTGTGCGTGCGTGTGTACGTGCGTGATACACCATGGTTTTTGATCATTTGTTAGACTCGTCTTCGACAGCTATTTCCCACCCGGAAGAAAGCTCAGAGCTCATATGTGACCGATCTATGGGTAATGCTGTGACCATACACGCATACTCACCCCAACTCCCCGCCCACGAGAGTTGGAGTAAGAACTGGCAGCGCAGCGATACTAAAATCATTTCAGTCCTGGGCGGGATTAGAACTCGGACCGCCGTAGTGGCGCCCGTAAAC
>NC_134795.1:41543344-41548344 GCF_046742065.1 Oratosquilla oratoria | reverse complement strand
GTTCATTGATTACTTTTAGAAAGGACAAACTATCAACGGAAAATACTACGCCAACTTGCCGATGCAGGTGCGAAAGGCAATCAAGTCAAAACGGCCTGGAAAACTGACGAAGAGGGTCTTGTTTCACCAAGACAATGCTCCAGCACACAAGTAGGTGGTTGCAATGACTGCTGTGCGTGATTGTGGATTTGAACTGGTTGATCACCCATATTCTCCTGATTTGGCTCTATCTGACTATTTTCTGTTCAAGAACATGAAAAAAATATTTGGCTGAGAAGGATTACCAGAATGATGATGAGGATTTTTTTTGGTGACCAGGACGAGAGCTTCTATACCACCGGGGTCCAAGCGCAGCAATACCGCTGGAAGAAGTGTGTGGACCGCAGGGGAGACGATGTTGAAAAATAAACCATACGTGGTCACTTTCGACCATTGCATCATTGTGAGCCTATGAACTTTTCAGCCCACCCTCTTCTGTATGTACATATGTATGCATGTATGTATGTGTGTACGTATGTATGTATGTATGTATGTATGTATGTATGTATGTATGTATGTATGTATGTATGTATGTATGTATGCATGCATGCATGTATGTATGTATGTATGTATGTATGTATGTATGTATGTATGTATAGATGGATGGATGGATGTACCTTATGTATGAATTTATATTTATATAGGAATGTGTGTATGCATTCATATATGCATATTTCTATGCGTATGTACTGTATGTATGTATGCATGTATGCGTGCGTGTCCATGTAAATTTAGATGTGACATATAAGAAATCTCATTAGGAATAATATATTGAATACTGAGTAGAGCAAAACAGAAACCGAAGCCACTTTGTGTGATCTCATGGATACATATAGATGTTTCTCTAATATCAAAGAAAGTGTATGTTACTATGCAGAAGATAAAAATCAAAGTAGAAAAGGATATAATTAAGACGCATTGGGGGATTTCTTTAAGCTGAATGAAATCGCTTGGCGGTAGCTAGACATAAATTCCTTGAAAATTGGGCGAAATGCTTGGGACACTCGAGATATTTAGGTGCTTCCTCAGGCAGACGAGCCCGTGGTCACAGCTGGAGACTCGGCCAGATGGTGCGAACGTGTGTGTTAGGCGCAGGAGCTCAGTCCACGACGAAAACAGCAAGAAGAAAAAAGTACTTGTTAATGTGAAAACCACCTCGGTTTGGCCTTCAACTAATGAAAGAATCGGATAACATCAATAGCAAGTTTATCTAAGAAGTACGAATAGAACTAATATTGTAATGATTAAATATTTAGCGAGAATTATGTTCTCTAATATTTCTAAACACTTCATTTCTTTTCCTTAGTCTTTACCTAAGTACTGCTTTTCATGTGTTCTTCTTTTAATTGCATTATAATGATATATACCATTTCTTTGTCTCCACCCTTCTTCTGATGGCAATCCTTATAAAAACAACGGAATCAATCCTTTTGCACACAAACAGGCCCACAGGCACATTGAGACACACGCATACACACACACACACACACACACACACACACACACACACACACACACGCATATATATATATATATATATATATATATATATATATATATATATATAATATATATATATATATATGTATATATGTATGTATATACATATATATATACATATATATACATATATACATACTGTATATATATATATGTGTATATATATATATATATGTGTGTGTGTGTGTGTGACTTGTTGCACTGAAGATGTTATATACGAAAGCGCTCTGCTTCGTTAGTTTCTTTTTTTCAAGTGGTCTACTTTGCATAAATATATATATATATATATATATATACATATATATATATATATGTGTGTGTGTGTGTGTGTGTGTGTGTGTGTGTGTGTGTGTGTGTGTGTGTGTGTGTGTGTGTGTGTGTGTGTGTGTGCGTGCGTGTGACCAAGAGTTTTCAAAAGAAATAATGTTATGATAAGTAAATTGTCTGTAAGGTGGCAAGCTAATACGAAGGCTTGGGTGACAAGATAGTTTTTTACAGAATGGATTCATGAGGTTTTTGCCCCAAGTGTTAGAAAATACTTGGAAAAAAAATGCCACTAAAATGCCTTCTCGTGGTGGATAATGCTCATGCTTACCCTCCAGGTTTGGATGATGACATAGTTGGTGAGTCTGATTTTATTAAGGTCCAATTCTTGCCACCTAACACAACACCTCTAATTCAACCTATGGATCAAAAGGTCATATCTAACTTTAAGAAAAATTACATTAAAGCCGTGTTTCATAAGTGTTTCCAAGTTACTAATGACACAAAGTTAACTTTGAGAAAATCTTGGAAAGACCATTTCAATATCATGTATTGTGTTAATCTTATTGATAATGCATGGAACCAAGTGAGTACTAGAACCATGAATTCAGCATGGCGGAACCTTTGGCCAAGTTGTGTATCAGAAGGAGACTTTGAGGGATTTGAAACTACTGGATCTACTGCTGCTGTCGAGGACAATGCTATTGTTGAAGAGATTGTTTCTATTGGAAAAAGTATGGGCTTGGAGGTCGATAGTGAAGATATTGAAGAGCTGGTGGAAGACCACAATACTGAGCTTACCACTAAAGAGCTTGTACACCTTCAAAATGAACAGCAAAAGAAATTGGCTGAGGAACAGTTTTCTGAGGAGGAGGAAAGAACTGAAGATATGCTAAGTTCTTTAATCAAAGGAATTTGTGCTAAATGGGGTGATGTTCAAAATTTTATAAGAAAAAATACCACCTACACAACGTGCTAGCACATAGAGCAGTAAATCTTTTCAATGACATTGTCATGTCACATTTCATAAAAATTTTACAGCTTAGGCTAAAACAACAAACATTGGAAAAGTTTATAGTGAAAGAAAAATGAAAGAAACCTGAGCCAAAGAAAAGAGAAGAAACACCCGAACAAGAATCATCAGAAGATTTTATGGAAGGGGGTTCCCCTTTCCGAGCAATAATTTGCACCCTTTTCCTCTCTCATCTCCATCGACATATGCCATCACATCGCAGGAAAAGGGTACAGTACATACATTACATAATAACTTTACAATGTTGCCTTGTCATTAAATTTGTTTCGAATATGTTTTTCGTTTGATTTACACTTTTATGTTTTATCTATTATATGATATATAAAGTGTAATTAGGTAAATAAGCATTCACCTGCTGCTTGGGAACAAATTATTCTCTTTTATATTATTTGTAATGGGAAAATATGACTCGGTTTTCAAACAATTCGGTTTTAGAACAGATTTTTCGAACAAATTATGCTCGAAAACCAAGGTTTGACTGATTATATATATGTATATATATATATACATATATATATACATACATATATATACATACATATATATATGTAGCATGGTCGCTAGCGTCTTGGCCTCGTGATTATCGACGCACGGGTCAGGGTTCGAATCCCATGGCAGAGCTTCTAAAAATGTACAACGGCGAGCCACAAAACTGATTCCAAATATCAAAAATAAATCATACGAAAGTCGACTAAAACATATGAATCTGTTTTCCCTAAAAAAGCGTAGACTCAGAGGTGACTTGATACAGGTCTTTAAGATTTTAAAGGGAATTGACAACATTAAAAGTGACCAAATTTTCACATTGAATGAGAATCAGACAAGAAACAATGGTCTCAAACTGTCCGGAAATAGATTCAATTTGGAAGTAGGTAGAAACAACTTTGCCAACCGTGTAGTTAATGAATGGAATAAACTTCCTGCACAGGTAGTGCAATGTAGTTCAGTTCGAAGCTTTAAGAATCATTTAGATAAATACCTAAGTAAGATGCTGTAATGATTATAATTTATCTTATATTATTTGTTTTTGTTTTGTTATCATTTGTCTGTCTGATTTCCATTTATTATTAGTTATATGTCAATTTATCATTATTTACTATTTACTTGTTTGTTTATTATTTAACTATACCTATGCATTTATTTATGTATTTTATTTGTTGTTTACATTATTATAGTTTTTATTTATAATTTTATTATTAATATGATTTTTTTTCGCATCCAACCTAGATATGGATCAAAAGGTCTCCTGTCGGCATGCTCCGCCTTTGTAATCCTTTGTAATGTGTGTGTGTTTATTCATATATATGTATATATATATAAATATGTGTATATTATATATATATATATATATTTATATATTTATATATATATATATATATATATATATGTATATGTATGTGTGTGTGTATGTGTGTGTTTATTCATATATATACAAATATATATAAATATATATAAATTCAAAAGTTGCCTTTTGATGAGGTTGATTTCCCGGTCCAAGAATCTCGGACTGCAAATCCTAAAAGCTCTCAAGAAAAGGCCGGAGGCAACACTCTTAAGAGCTTTTAGGATTTGCAGTCCTAGATTCTTGGACCGGGAAATCAACCTCATTAAAAGGCAACTTTTGAATTTGGCATACCCGTCCTGGTTCTTGGATCAAGCCCTCAGCAAGACTAGAGCCAGCCACTTTAAGAATTCAGTTCCCACCACAAAACCCTCTTTCAAAGATGTTTTAAAAATTCCATATTGTATATCCACCAGTTCTTCTTTTAAATTAATTCCCAACAAAGGTCTCACAATTGCTTATCATTGTCCTAACACGGTTCACAAACAAATTGTTAATGTTCATCAAAGGTTGAAGGGAAATGAGTCCCCAGGAGTGTATAGCCTTCCTTATAAAGATTGTGATTTAATGTACCTTGGTCAAACCGGAAGGGATCTTAACACCAGGTTAATGGAGCACAAAAGATCCATTAGGTATGCCCAAGAAAATTCCGCGGTGTTCCAACACGTCAGTACCAAAAATCACAGTCTTGACTGGGACAAGGCCAAAATTTTGTTCAAGTCTAACTGTAGTTTTAGAAGAAAATTTTTTGAATCAGCCTTAATCGAAGAATGTCCGAACTTGAACATCTCCAAAGGTCAATGGTCCCCGGACATTATCTCA
>NC_134795.1:41535844-41538344 GCF_046742065.1 Oratosquilla oratoria | reverse complement strand
TGGGGTTTAGGGGGTATTGGTGGTGGGGGTGATGGTGAAAGCGGTTTAGGTAATGATGATGGTTAGGCGCTTGTTGTTTAGGTAGCATTGAGGTTTAGGTGGTAGAGGTGGTGGAGGTGGTTTAGGTAATGGTGATGGCTAGGTGTTTGTTGTAGTTTAGATAGTGTTTGGGGTTTAGGTGGTGGTGGTGGTGAAAGTGATTTAGGTAATGGTGATGGTTAGGCGCTTGTTTTTTAGGTAGTATTGGGGTTTGGGTGGTAGTGGTGGTGGAGATGGTTTAGGTAATGGTGATGGTTAGGTGCTTGTTGTGGTTTATATAGTGTTTGGGGTTTAGGTGGTAGTAGTGGTGGGGATGGGGGTGAAAGTGGTAATGATGATGGTTAGGCGCTTGTTGTTGTTTAGGTAGTATTGGGGTTTAGGAGGTAGTGGTGGTAGAGGTGGTTTAGGTAATGGTGATGGTTAGGTGCTTGTTGTGGTTTATATAGTGTTTGGGGTTTAGGTGGTAGAGGTGGTGGTGGAGGTGATGGTAGAGGTGTTTTGGCTTGTGGTGGTGGTTTAGGTTATGTCAGTGGTTGTTTAGGCATTTAGGTAATTGGGGTGAAGGTTTTGGTTGTGGTAGTGGTTTTGTACCAGGACCAGAAACAAGATCAATATTGGAATCAAAATCATGGTCAGAATCGGTATCAGGGTCAGGATCAGGACTAGGATCAGATCAGAATCGGTATCAGAATCAGAATCAGGTTCAGAATCAAGATCAGTTTCAGATTTCCAAGTGTGTATTCCTTTAGTTTTCTAGATTATTTTCATACTGCGATATATCAGTTGGATTCGCCGACAGCCTTGCCGTATCATCGACTGTAAAAGAATTACATAAGGCTTGCCTCGGCCGAAAATCGGGGTCCCGCCGTGGTGTCTGCTCGAACCCTTGCCACGGCGCAGAGGTTAGGAAAGGCTTCGTCCATTCTGATTAATGGTCCCTGACCGCTGTTAACTTCAGGACCGGAGGTGACTTGGGCATCACTGTGTGTGTGTCATACATCAGCTTCCTCCGGGTATCGTCACTGCAGTGGCACCATGCCGTGGACACCGTCTCCTGCGCTCATGTATTACCAGCACTGTTCCGGACCACAGACAAGGTTGAGGTCCGAGCGGGTACCAACCCCGTAAACCATGAAAAATGTCAGTCATATATACAACGTAGCACGCATTCAGTTTCTAAGATGCTAGCTACTTCTAAGCAGGAATAACACAAGATTGTCCAACATTGGAATCTGACTCATACAGATACTAAGGGAGGGGTCTTGAGATTGTTTTCTAGTACTGAAGTGGAATGATTACAGCAGAAAAAAATATATTATAATAAATTAATCTAGTGTATATATATATATATATATATATATATATATATATATATATATGTATATGTATATATATATATGTATATGTATATATGTATATATATATATATATATACATATATATATATGTATATAATATATATATATATATATATGTGTGTGTGTGTGTGTGTGTGTGTGTGTGTGTGTGTATATATATACAAGCGACCTTCGGTGGTGACTAACGTCACCGCTTTGGCCTGCGGCGCTAGGAGCTCGCTTCGCTCGCAGTTTAGCTGGTAAACTAAGATACTCTTCCCTTGAGCCAGAATATTTGTAATCAGGATTGTCCTATAATAGCTCACCAAACTTTCGAACTATACGTTGGAAATCATTATCATAGCTATTCTAGGTTTTAACCTTTTTATGTTTTTGTACAATTTTGGAAATAATTCCATATGTTCATCTTTAAGGCCATGGGACAATATCTTATTACGATAAACCTCTTGTCTTTCTATTCCCTTTGTTTTAGTAACCCACATCCAATAATGCCTCTGTCGTTTTCTCTCCAAAGCTAAAGCTGATTTGCCGTCGTTGGACATGTTGTAGTAGCAAGACAACCAAATTCTATGACAGCTATACGCTTTTTCTTCAATGTTTTCTTTATTAGCTGGTAAACTAAGATACTCTTCCCTTGAGCCAGAATATTTGTAATCAGGATTATCCTTTAATAGCTCACCAAACTTCCGAACTATACGTTGGAAATCATTTATCATAGCTATTCTAGGTTTTAACCCTTTTATGTTTTTGTACAATTTTGGAAATAATTCCATATGTTTATCTTTAAGGCCACGGGACAATATCTTATACGCCCATTCTTCAAAATGTCGGGAAACATAGTACCTCGATCAATTCTGTTGGCTCGGCCGGGGGCTTGGCTGCGCAAACAGCGGCCTACGGCCGCAGCTTTCCGTGCTCAAATCCCTCGTTTTCCCCTTCGGCCTCGGCCTCGGGGCGAAACCCCAACACGGGATCCCCAGCACGAAGAAGAACGCGAAGAAGAACGCGAAGAAGAACGCGAAGAAGAACGCGAGGAAGAAGAACGTGAAGAAGAACACGAAGAAGAACGCGAAGAACACGAAGTAGAATGAGAAGAAGAATGC
>NC_134795.1:41523344-41528344 GCF_046742065.1 Oratosquilla oratoria | reverse complement strand
AAAGATATACTGAGCCACTCCTATCTCAGTATATCGAACTTGAGGTACCCTAAAATGAAACGAGGTGTAAGAGGCACAGCTTATCTGCCACTGGGCTAAATATGGTTTACTTCCAGTGCTTCATCATACGATAGCCTCTTCCTCACCTCCCCACCTCTCTTTTACAACCTAACAGCTGGGGATTATTTTTTTCTACAATAAATCTTTGCCAAGATAAAATGGGACATACTATAGCAGCTGGTTGCTCGACATACTTGGTACAGGATCAAGTTTTTTCTTCTCCTTTTTATCACAAATTAGATCTCTATTTTTCTACATGGAAAAAAAACGGCAGAGGGATAACATAAACAGTGGTAAAAAGAAGAATGTTCTAACCTAATAGCAAAGGTCGATTGGTGATGGATATCTTTTATTCTCTAATTTTTAGTATAATAATTATTTTCTTGAGTTTCACTGACTGGAAACCGCAGAGTTAGAGTAACCAGTAAAAGTCCTCGAACCCTCCAACAATATTTTTCTTGGATGAAACTTTCAACTGTTGCCATGGTTGTATCATTGTGGGTCTGATTTTATATCACCAGGTTTCAGGAGAAAAGCAGTTACCCGTGGTCACTTTACTCTTAGTGGAAATGTAAAATAGGATGCATATGAAGCTGACAGAGATCTTGAGCTTTTTCCAGAAACCGAGTACCATCCCCTGAAGTTGCATCTCCAGACGAAGTTCCTGATGTGTTCTGAAGATAATAAAGATAATCCATATCCACGTTAATCACCCGAGATAGCAAAGGTGTTGTGAGCTATATCGAATAACCCCTTTCGTACTGGATGGTGCCTTTTCTATTATTCCATTTATGTCATTTCTTGCTAGCGAAAGGGATAACAAGTAAGTGTAACCACTTATTTCTTAATGCTATCGAATAATTTCTACTCGTCGAACAGATGCATCGACACTAACTGCAACTGTTAACGGTTTTACTAAGAGAGGCTCCCTACCAACTGAATGAAATTCAACGGCACTTGCCAGAAAATAAATGTTCTTTTCTAAGGCTCTATGAAAAAAAACGTTACACTAGACAGGCTTAATCCCTTCAGCACGGTTACGTACATAATGTATTCTGATGATACGACAAACCTCTGCCCGAGAAAAGGTCTTCATCGACTGAAGTTTGTATGATAATAAGGATACATATCAATTGAACCCGTGCAATTTAATGGCAGAAAGTTATTTATTCATTCATATATTTTTAAGGGATTCACTGGAGCGTGCCACGGCCCCTTAGCACTTTAGTGATCATGTGTCACGGAAAGGACAGGATCTCACCGTTGCATGATATAGGTATAAATCTTTTTGAACGTTGCACGATTTGAGAGGATGAAATGTATTGACGCTTGTGACATCTATCGGCCGTTTTCTCTTCAAACATACAACCATTACTTGTCATTTTTTTTTTTAAGTCCACAACTTTCTTCAGTCTTCAACACTATAGCTGGAGATAAACGAAAGTACAAATGGATCAGGCTACCAATTTTTTATCAGGCTTACCAGGTTACTGTTAGGATTATATAATTTATAGCCTTGGTTAATATGCGTTTATGTGAATATATATATATATATATGTATGTATATATATATATATATATATATATATATATATATATATATATATATATACATATACAGTATTTGTACAACAGTGAATGGGTCCCAGTGATTGGAGATACATTTTAACAACCACAATGCACTTTAATTCTAAGCCATCAACATCGGGAGACCCAATGGAGCCACAAACAGAAGTTGAAATGTGGTACTGCCGAGGACTCGAACCCAGCGATCACATGACAAGAGCCATAGTAAATAAACAACTACGCCATCAAGAGATACAAATTGAGCGCAAGTTTTCTTATATATTTGTATGCTCGAGTTACATACACTTACATGAAATTTTGCGTTCAACCCATCTCCACTATGATAGTACAATTAGAAGTATACAAACGCGGGAAAGTATTTAAATTATATATACAATATATATATATATATATATATATATATATATACACATATATATATACAGTATATGTATATATATATGTATATATAAACATATATATATGCAATATATATATATATATATATATATATATGAAAATATGAGAGCAGATTCTTTTCTTAAAATCGACAGCATTCTGACAGTTGTTAATCTTCCTTTGTGTATTTTCATTTTTTCTAAAAAGAATTCGGCAATTCGGGGGGTGGCCAAATACCAGCTCTCCAAAATTATACATACAATTTTTAACGTTTCGTATATATAAATACACACACACACACACACACACACACACACACACACACACACACACACACACACACACACACACACACACACACACACATATATATATATATATACATATATATGTATATATACTTATATAAATATACATGTACATATAAATGTATATACATATATACATATATATATATGAATATAGATATGTGTGTGTGTGTATGTATGTATAAATATATATATGTGTATATATGTATATATATATATGTATATATTATATATGAATATATATGTATATATATATACATATATATATATATATACATATATATATTTATATATATATATTCATATATAATGTATATACATTAAATATATATATATATATATATATATATATATATACATATATAATTATATATTACATATATACATACATATATATGCATATATACATATATGCATATATATATATATGTATATATATATATATATATGTATATATATATACATGACAGAATTGAATAGACACCAAAAGAAATCGTTTAATTTATTAAACAAACAATTGATACAATTAAAGTTCCTATAAATGTCACAATGTGAATAACTAATACTTGGTTGACATCCCCTTTGATTTTTTCTATGCAAGGACCCTTCTAGGCATGCTAGTGATTGGTTCACGAATATCATCTTGAGGGATTGCTTGTCATGTTTCCCGTAGTAATCCTAAGGGTTCGGGCTTTTAAGATGGCTTCCTTTTTTTTTTTTTTTTTTTGCGAAGTTTTCGGTCTAATATGCCCCCAGAGGTTAGGGTTCATATCCGGGGGCTGACTTGGTCATGGAAGTTTCCTGATCCCATTTTGGCTCAACCAATTTTGTGTTGCTTGAGTAGTATGACAAGGAACTCCATCTTCCATAAATAGGAGGACGTTTTTATTCATTCTACCACTGGAGAATATTGGAATGAGCCTTTCCTTTAATATAGAAACAAAATTGCCTGAACTGATGTTTCCTTAACACTCCACAAACTCTGATCGAACTTCACTCTAAATTGCACCCCACATCATTATTGAAATGCCCCCATGTTTCACTGTTGGCTGCAGTCTTTTGAGGTCAAACTCTTGACTACAGAGTCTCCAGATCGACACTTTGCTACTGTCAAAAAATAATGCGAATCGTGACTCTTCAGAGAAAATGACAGTGCTCCAAAAGGCCACAGGTCTTTCCACCATCTCAACATCCCAATCCTTTCTGCGCTTGATATTGGCTGGACGAAGAAGTGGTTTCCTTCTTGCAGCTCTGTCATAGTAACCCAGCTTGTGGAGATACCTGACACCTGTTCTGGAACTGACATCAGCTTGTGCTGCTATGTCAGAGGCCTTGCAATGTGGATCCTCTTCGACATTTCTTTTGAGAAGACGCAAGGTTCTTTCTGAGGGCCCGGGGCGACCTGAATGAGGTTTTGTGCCCTTCTTGCCCTCTCTGGTGAGTTGTACGATCACTCTATTAACAATAGAAAGGGGTTTTCAGATATTTTGCGTTGACTAAGTCCACTTTCATGTTGACCCACAATACCACCTCGCTGAAATTCAGATAAGTCTACTGCTCCTTTGGTTGGTGGCAGGCTTGATTAATCTTGTATGTCATTTGTATGCAATATGTGCATGTGTGTGTGTCTGTAATTTGTATGTAATATGTGCATGTGTGTGTGTCTGTGCGTGTGTGCGTGTGTGTGTGTGTGTGTGTGTGTGTGTGCGTGCGTGTGTGTGTGTGTGTGTGTGTGTGTGTGTGTGTGTGTGTGTGTGTGTGTGTGTGTGTGTTTGTGTGTTTGCGTGTGTTATTATGTGTGTGTGTATTTGTGTGCGTTTTCGTGTGTGTGTGATTCACCTTGGTTTTTGGATCACGTGATGGACTCGTGATCGCCAGCTATTTCCCTCCCGGGAGAGGGCTCAGAGCTCGTAAGTTCTATTTTTTTTTTTTTCACTATTTTACAAAGGCGGAGCATGCCGACAGGAGACCTTTTGGTCCATATTTAGGTCGGATGCGAAAAAATCATAATAATGATAGAATAATAAATAAAAACTATAATAATGTAAATAACAAATAAAATACATAAATGAATGTATAGGTATAGTTAAATAATAAACAAACAGGTAAATAGTAAATCATAATAAATTGACATATAACTACTAATAAATGAAAATCAAACAGACAAATAATAACAAAACAAAAACAAATAATATAAAATAAATTACAATCATTACAGCATCTTTCTTAGGTGTTTATCTAAATGATTCAAAGGTGTTTATCTAAATGATTCAATTTACTCCCTGATTCTCATTTCATCCCTCCCCAATATCAACACTCATCTTCTAATTCCTTGTTCATACTTAACAGTTTTATAAGGTACCAGCTCCTTCTTTAAAGTGGTACTTTCTTGATGAAGCTTTCCATTATCTACTGAGTCTGCGTGCAGTGTGGTAATGGATTGGTTTTCTTTGAATCCATGATGATTTTACAAGGTTGTGTAAGCTTTTTTATTCTTTCTTGGTCCTATAAACTAGTTTAGATACAATCATACAACACAGAGTAGAAATGTGCTTGTGAGATGCTGGGTTCTCCAGTGATATATTTTGTTTCAAAGTGGAGATTAAATGTGTCCTACACATCATTTGGACGCCATTGGGCAAACAGGAATGGTCAAAGATATCCACC
>NC_134795.1:41505844-41518344 GCF_046742065.1 Oratosquilla oratoria | reverse complement strand
CAATTAGAAATAGATAATGTCAAGTATGGGGTGTGCAAAAGATTTAAATACCTTGGCTCTATGGCTAATGATGATTACAACATGGAAACAGAAATTAAAATCAGAATTGCATCAACCAGTCGATGTTTCTACAGTCTCCAAAAAGTCCTGGGAAGAGCGAACATGTCTAAAAAGACAAAACTGGTGATCTACAATACCATTATCAAACCAGTTTTGCTGTATGGATGTGAAACATGGAGTCTCACAAAGAGAATGGAACACTCCTTATCTGTCTTTGAAAATAAAGTCCTTAGGAAGATATTTGGCCCAGTGTATGATGTAGATGAACAGGCATGGAGACGGCGACACAACCATGAACTGAGAGATTTGGCAAATCAAGGAAACATCGTAAGTACAATAAATGCAAGACGAATGCAATGGGCTGGTCATGTCGCCCCGATGGCAATGGACAGAATCCCAAGAAAGGTCATGACAAAGAATTATCGGTGGAAAAAGATCAGTAGGAAGACCCAGAAGGAGATCGATGGATAACATCAAACAAGACCTAAGAAGTGCTGGGATGGAGAATACGGAAGAATGGATGACAAGTGTGCAAGACTGATGACAATGGAGGCAGATAGTATCGGTGGTGAGGGGTGAGCAAGCGGCCCGAACACCAACAGAGTAAGCTTATATATAAGTTAATGTCAAGGACTACTATTACACAGGACGTGCGCACCCAGATCACTGGGTCCTCTAGCGGAGGCCATTGCTTTCTTTGTAACCTAAAATTTGATATTGGACAAATATATCAAAACTAGAAATCTAACATTGTATATACGACAGATATATCAATTATTGACTTATTCAATGCAGTATAAGTTGATATAAACTTTTATAGTGAAATAAGAAACTATTTTTAAGGCACTGTTATGTTTTGAAATGCCAATTTTAGCCGAACTTAACAGGTATTATTGTATGAGGTTAGTGGACACCAGGGTTGGCAATTTATATATATATATATATATATATATATATATATATACATATACATATATATATATTTTAAAATATATATAAATATATATATATATTAAATATAATTTTTTTTATTTAAATCACATTTATTTGATTTATATACATATATACATATATATATATACATATACATATATATATATATATATATATATATATATATATATATGCAAAGTAGACCACTTGGAAAAAAGAAACTAACGAAGCAGAGCGCTTTCGTATATTACATCTTCAGTGCAACAAGTACATAGTGATAGGAATACATAGAAAATATATACATGATACAAAGGAACAAGGACAGTTTGAATAAGCGTAGCGACCAATTACCCCCTGGAGAGCGGAAGGTCATTGTCAATTATCTTAAGATGGTGGGGCGACATCAGGTCACAGTCGCCAGGGTCACTGTTTCTACTAATGATATAGGGCGACATTAGGTCAATTCGTTGGGTTACATTTTACCTGATATTATCTTACTAATTTCTTGACAAATGAAATGATCAAGTTTGTACAAGCCTTTATGTAGGTTGGTATTTTGATTACTGGTGGTATGAATCAAACTGCACTCTATTAAATTTCTTGCTATTATGTTGTTGGTATAATAGATTGCCTGGGCATTACCCCAATCAACTGGATGATTATTTAATTCAATATGCTTGAATATACCACTAGAATGATTGCCATCCCTAACTTTTTCTTGTGTTGTTCAATTCTAATGTTTAAGGGTTTGGCAGTTTGACCTATGTAAAATTGATTACACATTTTGCAAGGAATTTTATAAATGCATCCTTTTTTAATTTCAATACTATTGTTGATGAGTTTATGTTTTACTGTACTATCATGTTTAAAAACTACCTTTCCGTTAAATCTTTTTAATAATTCTGTGATACTTAACAAATTATCTTGAAATGGTAAAATTAAAACATTATGATAATTGAAAGGTGATTTAGGCTGAAGAGTTAAAAATGATTTCCTTGCAAAATTGTAAGCAATATCAAGGAATTGCTTAGGGCATTTTAATTCTAGCCCAATGTTAAAAACATTTCTGATTTCTTCATCAATAAATTCAGGACTACAAATACGAAAAGCTCTTAAATACATTGAGGCAAATACTGTACGTTTAATATTATTTGGATGAGAATAATAATAATGAATATATGAACTTAAATTGGTTGGTTCACGATTTACTTTAAATTTAAGGCTATTGTCATGACGTAGGATAGTGCAATCTAAGAAAGGTAAGGTACAATTTTTCTCAATTTCTAAAGTAAATTTAATAGAATCAACAAGGGTATTCAACTTAGTTAAAAAATTATGGACATTTTTTTCTTCTGGCCAAAGACATAAAAATGTCATCAATGTACCTAAGCCAAGGGATGTTAGGGGGGAAGATTGTGCGTAATATTTTAGTTTAAAAAATTCCATATATAAATTACTTAAAACTGGGGATAAAGGGTTTCCCATACTCATGCCGAATTTTTGGGAATAGAAATTACCATTGAATTGAAACTTACAATCTTTGACACATAACTTAATTAGTTCAATCAATGTAGATGATGGCAATGGAAGAACATGTTTATTAAGTTCATCTTGAAGGTAAAATAATAAATCATTTATGGAAACTTTTGTGAATAAACTGACTATATCAAAACTAACCAATGTAAACTTATAATTAGGTTTAATATTATGGAGTTTGTCTATTAAATCAGAAGTGTTTGTAACATGAGAAGAAGAGATTGTACCTACTAAAAGGCTAAGGATAGTAACTAGCCATTTGGAAAGCTTGTAAGAAGCAGAACCAATTGACGAAACAATAGGTCTAGCGGGGTTGTTACATTTATGAGTCTTAATGAGACCATACATATGTGGCAAAGGGGGACTAATTGAAATGAATTTCTGTAAGAGGTCTCTGTTCTTATGAAGTAGTTCTTTTAATTTCTTATTATAATAACTATTAACTGCTTCTGTAGGATTTTTGTTACAAACACTTCTGATTTAATAGACAAACTCCATAATATTAAACCTAATTATAAGTTTACATTGGTTAGTTTTGATATAGTCAGTTTATTCACAAAAGTTTCCATAAATGATTTATTATTTTACCTTCAAGATGAACTTAATAAACATGTTCTTCCATTGCCATCATCTACATTGATTGAACTAATTAAGTTATGTGTCAAAGATTGTAAGTTTCAATTCAATGGTAATTTCTATTCCCAAAAATTCGGCATGAGTATGGGAAACCCTTTATCCCCAGTTTTAAGTAATTTATATATGGAATTGCTAAAGGACATTTTTAGCATATCAATATAAGGAGCAGTGTTATATAGACTTGCCACAAGTATACAAGGAACGGTATAAGCCTACATGTAGTATATATGACTGTGCAGCCCACAACAAGTTTCAATAAGATTCTTGTTGAAACTTGTTCTGGGTAAGCAGCTTCTCACTGAGTCAGTTGCTGCTTTAGAATCAACCAGGAAGGATGTCTTCTGGACCTGGCAGAGTGGTTCCTTCAGGCAGAAAAAATCATCCTGTCTGGAATTATTTTGAAAGACTACCAACAACTTCTGGCAAAGGGTACCGAGCTAAATGCAAAGACTGCAGCCAGGAACTACAGGGCATTGTTTCAAGATCAAAATCTCGCAGAGATAAATGCCAAGGTCAGCCACAGTATACAGAAGAAGAAATTGATGACCCAGGTAAATAACTTTACTTATATTGTGTGCATTTCTCTCTTTTCATACGCAACTATATATATTTGGTGAACAATGGAGAGCATGTGCAATAAAAATGTGAAGGCCTAAAGAGATGGTACTTCAACTTCATTACTTCTAAATTTAGGTAATGTCTATATCACTATAATATAATGTATCCACTCAACTTTGGGGCCTAGATGATTGTTATTCATTTCATTCAACGTTGTGTAATATATTTCATAGCTTCCATTGGAATTCAGCCTACATGGGATTCAGCCCAAAGGGATTTAGCCTAACCTAACCCAACTAACCTATTATCTTTAGTGAATTTAAAAGCGGACTGAATCCTGTGTGGGCTGAATTCCAAGCCCACCTATTTCATATTCTGTTAATTATTTCCAAGTAATTTAGTGGCTTGTGTGAATATGATCATTATCTAAAAGAATAACTACTGTACTCAAAAGTAGCCTAAATCACACTGTATTCATTCATTTATTTATTCATTTATAAATTACGCAATATCCTAAAGTTTACTGTTTCCACTTCAGGATCTGTATCAACAGCTTCAATCCCTTCATCATCGGCTCCACTTGAATTATCTGCAAACCTGACTCCACCATTAAAAAGGTCACTATCTCCTCCACAGGTACCACTTCTGCTAAATCATTTTCATCTAAAAGAAAGTCATCAACATCTCTGGACAGATTTATCATAAAAACTTCAGCCTCTCAAGAGGAAAATCTCGACAAAGAAGTTGCAAGAATTATATTTGCTACAAATTCACCATTTCACCTTGTTCAGCATCCTGTTTCTCAAGATGGTTCAGAGCCTGAGGCCAGGTTATATTCCTCCATCCAGAAAAAATGTTGCTGATAAGTACTTGGATCTTGTGTATGAAAAGGAATATAAAAAGTATGGAGATGACCTGAATAATGAAACTGTATGTCTTTCAATTGATGGGTGGTCTAACATCCATAATGAGCCCTTAATATGTGTCACTCTAACAATATCAACTTGTCAGATTTATTTAGTTGACACAATAGACACATCAGGGAAACCTCACACTGCTGAATATCTTCTACAACTTGTACAAAATTTGATCAAGAAGGGTGAACAAGATTTTGGTTGTCACATTGGAAGAGTTGTGACAGACAATGCAGCAAATGTCACCAAGATGAGAAAACTCTTGGAGGAATCGAGTGAACCTGAGCATACCGTCCTCACATACGGCTTATACCGTTCCTTGTATACTTGTGGCAAGTCTATATAACACTGCTCCTTATATTGATATGCTAACAATGTCCTTTAGCAATCTGATCGCATATCAGATAGCAATCCCACAATATCTAAAATCTATAATATATATATATATATATATATATATATATATATATATATATAAATAAATCAAATAAACCTGATTTAAATTTAAAAAAATCTATTTATTAAAAGAAAAAAAAATCGCCAACTCTGGTGTCCACTAATCTCATATAATAATACTTGTTAAGTCCGGCTAAAATTGGCATTTCAAAGCATAAAAGTGCCTTAAAAATAGTTTCTTATTTCACTATAAAAGTTTATATCAACTTATACTGCATTGAATAACTCAATAGTTGATATGTTTGTCCTATTTACAATGTTAGGTTTCTAGTTTTCATATATTTGTCCAATGTAAAATGTTACGTTACAAAGAAAGGAATGGCCTCCACTAGCGAACCCAGGGATCTGGGTGCGCACGTCCTGTGTAATAGTAGTCCTTGGTTAATTTACATAACTAAATATATATATATATATATATATATATATATATATATATATTATATATATATTATATATATATAAATATGTATATATATATGTATATATATATATATATATATATATATACATATATTTATATGTATAGTTCCGCTTTACAAGGGAAAGGGGGACAAGTGTGAGTGTAGTAGTTTCAGAGGGATCAACTTGTTGAGTGTAGTTGGGAAGGCTTATGGGACGGTCTTGATCGAGAGTATTAGAAGAGGAACAGAGGAAGGAATCGGTGAGGAACAGTGTGGTTTTAGGACAGGTAGGGGTTGTGTAGATCAGATTTTTGTTGTACGACAGAAATATGAGAAAGCTATAGGAAAAAGAAAGGATTTTTGAGGGGCTTTTATGGATCTGAAAAGTCTTACGACAGGGTAGACAGGAAGGCACTGTGGGAGGTATTGCAGATATATGGGATAGAAGGAAAGCTGTTAAGAGCAATCAAGAGTTTTTATGAGAGTAGTAGAGACTGTGTTAGGATTAGAAATGGAGAGAGTGAATGGTTTGAGGTTAAGATGGGACTTCGTCAGGGATGTGTTTTGTCGCCCTGGCTGTTCAATCTTTAAATGGATGGGGTGGTGCGAGAGGTGAATGCAAGGGTAGTGGGTCAGGGGTTGGAGATGATAAAAGAAAATGGAGAAAAGTGGGAGGTGAGCCAGTTGTTGTTTGCTGACGACACTGCGCTTGTAGCAGGATCAGAGGAGGGATTGAGGAAGTTAGTGACAGAGTTTGAGAAGGTGTGTGAAAGAAGTAAGATGAAGATAAATGTGGGCAAAAGTAAGGTGATGAGATGTACAAGGGGAGAGAATGACAGTAGACTGGAAGTGAGCATTAAGGGTGAAAGACTGGAGGAAGTGGATAGTTTTAGATACTTGGGTGCAAACGTGGCAGGAAAGGGAGAAGTGGGGGTGGAGGTAGAATGTAGATTGAGAGAAGCGAGTAAATGCCTTGTTGGATTAAAAAGTGTAATGAGGAATAGACATCAGGGAATGGACGTGAAGGAGTGATTGTGCCAACAGCACTGTACGGGGCAGAAACATGGAACATGAGAGAGGAAGGGAGAAGGAGTTTGAATGTGTTTGAGATGAAATGCCTGAGAAGTATGATAGGGGTTACTAGGATAGATAGAGAAATGAGGAGGTGAGGAGGAGCAAAGGGGTGGAAAGGGGGCTGGGAGATAGGATTGATGAAAGAGTATTAGGATGGTTTGGACACATGGAAAGAATGAGTGAAGAGAGATTAATAAAAGAAGTGTGGAAGGCAGAGGTGGGAGGAGTGAATATGAGGGGGCGTCCTAGGATGAGATGGATGGATGGGGTGAAAGGGGCATTACAAAAGAGAGGAATATCTGTGGAGGAAGGACGGGAGAGGACAGAAGATAGGGGTGAATGGAGAGGGGTTGCGTATAGATGATGCTGTGATGCATGAGGGGGAGTGGGTAGGGGATGGGGGATGAGGAAGTATGTATGAGAAAAGATTTGACGCAGCTCGAAGGGATTTCTCCCCGTCTTCTCCTTTTCTGCATGGAGGGGGGACTGAGAGGGGGGGTCGCCGAATTAATGAAGTGCCCTTGCTGCGGATGTGCTGTGTCTTGTGACACTGCTTCTGATCCAGGGCAATGGACAGGATGCAGAGATGTCCCGTCATCCAGGAGGTGCCAAGATAAGAGGGAGGGAGGAGGGTGGAGGGGATAGGAATATATAGGAAATGGAATGGGTGGGAGTGGTTTATATGCCCTTTTCTTTTTGGCTACCAGACTTTGTCAGTCATTATTCCTGGACTCCAGTTATACATACATACGTACATATATATATATATATATATATATATATATATATATATGTATATATATTATATATATATATATTTATATATATATATGTATATATTTATGTATATATATTATATATATATATATATATATATATATATGTATATATTATATATTACATAACAAAGGAACACAAAAGAAGGACAAACAACAGCAGGCCTACTGGCCCTAACGAGGCTGTTTGTGTTTACTAAACTTAACTACAGTTAAGAAAACAGGGCAGAAGATGAACTAACACTACTGCTACCACTATCCTATCCAATTGCAATTAAATGCCGGGTTGTCAGATCTTTTATTGCAAGGGATAATATTTTATTTGCGGATTAGAGTCCAAATATTTATCTAAGCGATTTTTAGATATTGTTATTGTGTTACTTGCAACGACACTGGAAGGTAACGAATTCCATACGTTAACAACCCGGTTAAAGACGAAGTGCTAACTTTCATTCGAAGAAAATATTTTACGAATTACTTTAAAATCGTGACGTCTTTTTGTATTTGATTGGTCTAGTAAGAAGTAATCTTCGACATTGATGTTGTTAAAGCCTTTGAACATTTTAAAAACCTCAGTAAAATCTCATCGCATTCTTCTTTTTGAAAGTGAGAATAAGTTTAGACTTTTGAGTCTTTCTTCATACGGCAGATTTCTCAGCTTTGGTATAATTCTGCGTTGCACTCTTTCTAGTTTACTAATATCTCTCTGGTAGTATGGGGACCAAAATTGTATACAGTATTCGAGATGGGGACGGACCAAGGAATCATAAAGGTTTAGCAAATTTTTTTTTCTGATTTATTTTTGAAGACTTCCGATGAAGCCAACAAATTTATTTGCTGTTTTAACAACTGAGCAATGTTGACTTGGCTTCAAGTCATTTGATATTAAAACTCCTAGATCTTTTTCTTTAGTTACTGAATCCAGTATTTCGCCATTCATTTGGTATTGGATGTGATCATTGTTACTTCCAATGTGCATGACTTTACATTTGTTAACGTTAAATTTCATTTGCCACTTGCTAGCCCAGCTTGATAATCTGTCTATATCGGATTGCAGAGTTTCTTTCTCTTTGGTGGTTGTTACTTTATCTTAACTTTTGTGTCATCAGCAAATTTTGATACTTTGCAGAGGAGGCCGTCGTCTAGATCATTTACATATATTAAGAACAAAACGGGTCCCAAAACTGATCCTTGCGGTACGCCACTTTTAACGTCGAGCCAGCTAGATGAGGCCTCGTTAATTACAACTCTCTGTTTTCACTCAGAGAGCCAATCTTTAATCCAGTTGTGGATACTGCCAGAAATACTGTGCGTTTTTAATTTGTCGAACAATCGTTTATTGGGAACTTTATTGAATGCCTTCTGAAAATCTAGATAAATTATATTATTTGTTAAAGACGTCATGAAAGAAGTCGAGGAAATTAGTTAACATGAGCGGCTGCTATGGAAGCCATGTTGCGAATCTTCTCATGATTTTATTTTCTTCTAAAAATTTCACTACACTGTCGCGGATGATGGTCTCTAGCAGTTTACACACAATCGAAGTCAGGCTTTTCAAATAATCAAATCCACCCGTTGCGAAGTTTCGATCCTGAGCCCTTCATATCATGAGTCCCGCCTGCTACTTAGCTAGTGAAATTAGAAGCTGTGTAGAACAGGAGATATCGGATGATAAATTGCAGTCACTCCCATAGACAACAGACTATAGTTTATATACTATTTGACTATAGACTAAGAGAAATAATACCCGTTTATGAATGTATTTGCGTTTACGTGGCTGACGTTTACAATATTTGCAACAGGATTTCAGGTTAGCACCTGCCTCTCCCGATGGTTGTTTTTATCATTGTTTATTTTGTTACAACAAAGATTTTGAGGTCGTTGGCTCTTTAAAGCGTCTGTGCATTGCTCAGTACGGACAGCTTTCTCTCTCAAGAATCTTTAAATTAAGAAAATTGACAGATATAGAAGCGTGTTCTGTTTTTCTGGCACTTTATAGATTGTTTTGTTCCGATTGTTGAAGAAAGCTCAACTCTAGGGATTTCCAATAAAGAGAACTATATGTATTGATTTTTCAAGCTGTTTTGTACAAGTCAGTATAAACAGTAAAGATGACCCTCCATACGCTCAAACCGGGTTATGCAAAGCACTTTGCCCTCGCTGAACACTATTGTTTTATTGTTGTTGTTGTTGTTGTTATTGTTGCTGTTATTATTATTATTATTATTGTTGTTATTATCATTGTTGTTGTTGTTGTTGTTGTCGTTACTGTTGTTGTCGTTACTGTTGTTGTTGTTGTTTGTATACAGCGTTTAGTAAGTGCCGTATAAACAATAGCAGTTTCAGAGACTTTCTTCTAACTTAAGAAAACATTATCAGGGTTTAAAAAAAAATACTTCACTCTCCACAGGCTTCATTAAATAGCTCTATGAAAAGTTTGATCAGCTGTAGAAGTCTCCATTATTCGATAAAGGGGCAATCCCTCCCTCCCTCCTTCCCTCCCTCAATCCCTCTTGGGTAATTCTCAAGACTTCCTCAATTTCAGATGACTCGAATATCTCCCAGGATTGTTTTCTTAACCATAAAAAGTGACTACGTAGTTTAAAAAAAAAAAAAAAAAAAAAAAAAAAAGGAAAAGGGGGGGATATATATATATATATATATATATATGTGTGTGTGTGTGTGTGTGTGTGTGTGTGTGTGTGTGTATATATATACATATATATATATATGTATATATATAAATATATATATATATATATATATATAAATATATATATAAATATATATATATATAGACAGACAGACACAGAGAGAGCCAGACAGACAGAGAGAGAGAGAGAGAGAGAGAGAGAGAGAGAGAGAGAAAGTGGGAAAGAGGGAAGAAGGGAGAGGGAAGATGCCCTTTGTTCGGCAGCCAAAGCTAATTTGGACGAGCCAAAGGCACCCCTGCTGGGTCCGGGGGCACGACGCCCCCCAGGACACGTAACCAGACTGTCATTAGCTCCAACCGTCTGGGAACCACTCAGTAGCCGAATAAAATGACCTGGCGACACAAAAAAAAATATTTTACTAACACCCTCAAAGTCCCCTTCAGGACAAAGACCACTGTAGAAACAACTTCGCAAATTGTTCCTCCCGGAGATCTTGTAACCTTTTTGAGTTCGAGAGCTTTTCTCCCAGATGAATGAAATTGCCTTTTAACATCCAGCTCATAAGACATTTCACCACTTTACCTTAAAAAAATCCTCCCTTGAATCAATCGAGACTTTTTTCAAATGGGAGTTTCCTCTCGACTATAAAATAAGCACGTAAGTAGATAGGTAAGTACAGAGATAAGTAAATAGGTAGATTAAAATACAAATTAATATATCAATCAATCAATAATAAATAAACAAATAATGATTAGATAAAGATGTAAATAAGTAAATAGATGAAGCATAAATAAATACTTCAGTGAATGATATATAGACAAGTAATAAGTAGATTGATAGATAAGTAAATGAATAAATAAACAAATACCTACATAAACTAATTAATGGATAAATATTGAATAGATAACTAGGTGAAAAATAAATTGACAAATAAACAAGTGACGACAGATACTGATATACATAAGTAAATAGATGAAGAATGAATAAGTAATTCAGTGAAAAATATATGTAGGTAGATAATTGAGAAATAAATAAATAGATAAGTTAATAAATGAATAAAAAATAAGAGCAAATGAACAAATTAATATATAAATAACTAAACACTGAATAGATGACTAGATGGAAAATAAATAGATAAATAAACGAAAAATATAAAAATATATAAATGAATAGGTAATAGAATAAATAGGTAATTAGAGTTAATAAATAAACAAATCTATACATCAATACATGAATAAATGAATATCTAAATAAATAGATAAACAAATAGATAAATCAGTAACTAAATAAACGGACGAATAAATAAAAAAAAATAATAAGTAGATAAATAAATCAATTAGAATATCTCTTTTCTTATCTGGAACAAATATGAACCACTGTGTTGACAGGATTAAGAATATTGTGACACAGACCAGAAATACTGTCATGTGAGCCTATGATGGTCAAACGAGTCCGCAATATTTGTGATATTTTGTCTCTAGCAGGAAAAGAACTCGAGCGTGCCGGGTTTAAACTCCTATCCAATTCCGCAATAAAATCAAAGAGAAGCCAAAAGTATCTTTACGGAACCTGTGTTATGTAATCACTTCAACATGTTAACCTGTCCTTTAGATCTTTCCGTTTACCAAAATTAGGTTATTCTATTCAGCTGAGTATTATGATCGAAGCTGGGAGGTGGACCTTGATATGTTAAGATTCCATTTTGTCACTAGTTCGACCTTTCTTATGAACAGTAACATTACCAGCGCCAAAGCAGAACTCTAAAAAGTGCTTCACCGAACTGAAAGGATTAAATAAATCGAACAATAGGAGAACCATGGCATACAGATTTTTCTAATTGTGTCCTTCCGTGTTTTTTACCGTTTATCAGAAATATGTGTCTCTCTCTTTCTCTCTCTCTTTTTTTTTCTTTTTCTTTTTTTTTTACCTCGACATTTGCGTGCCAAAAATTCGAGTCCCCGTGACCACTTCATTGCCCGACTACGCCCTCTCTCTGCTTCCACTATTGCCCAATTACAAACCACCTTTGGTTTGTCCTTCCACATATCTCCGTTTGTCTTCGGGTAAAGGGTAACCGATTATTTCTGAAATCTTAAGTCATACATTATGACAGCAATCGCGCGAGAAATGCAGACTTTTCATTGTAGAGGAACGGTTTCAACACTGTTGGAGTAGTGAGGATTTTAATTTCACACACATGCCACACACACACTTACACATGTAAACACACACACACACACACACACACACACACACACACACACACACACACACACACACACACACACACACACACACACACACACACACACACACACACACACACACACACACACGCGCGCGCGCGCGCGCACGCACACACACATACAACACACAAGGACACACATACACACGCACACGTACACACAAACATACATATACACACATATACATATACATACACATACACATACATATACACATACACACACATACACACACACACACACACACATACACACA
>NC_134795.1:41498344-41500844 GCF_046742065.1 Oratosquilla oratoria | reverse complement strand
AGGCATAAGAAGGTCTAGGAGTTTTCCATCCAGTACCCTAAGGTTTGAGTCTTTTAATAAGTGTAGATGTGCTACAGATGAGATTAAAAGAGAAGATATAGGCAGTATGTTTGTGAGAAGATGGATGTGTTGGCACTGAGTGAAACTAAGTTTAGAGGGAGAGGCGAGTGTGAGTTTGGGAATGTAGTTGGGAGGTTCTCAGGAGTGAAGAGGGGACGAGGGATAGAAAGGGTGGCTATGCTAGTAAGTGAAGAGTTAGGTTAGCGTGTAGTAGAGTGGAAGGAGGTTTCTTCAAGGTCAATGTGTATGAAGGTGAAAATGGGGAGGGAGATGTGGGTTTATGTAAGTGAATATGGGCCTGGTAGTGAGGAGATTGTAGAGGATTGTGAGGCTTTTTGGATGGATTTAAATGAGTACATAGAGGTATTAGGGGGAATTGTCAATGTAGTTGTATTGGGAGACCTTAATGCTAGGGTAGGAAATGAACCAATTGATGGAGTGCTTGGGAAGTGTGGAGTTCCAGGAGAAAATCGTAGTGGAGAGTTAATGGTGGAAATGTGTCTTGAAAGAGAGTTGATAGCAAATACAGGAAGAAAGTTGTCTTTAGAGTACTGTCATAGTATCTGGTAACAAGGATAACTTATACGTGTTGGCAGATCGTCAAAGTTATGCCTCCCCAGCTGAACATTAGGCTGGCAACAGAAGCCAGTGTAAGTACCTCAATGAGTTATGAGATTTCGTATCGTGAAAGAAAAATTATGAAAATGCTTTTGCCTTCGACTAACCATGCATAACTCCGTTGTGCACCAGGAGGTAAGGCTCGAGCAGGACTGTTGCTGTGGTCATACCCTGATGACTAATGTCTAGACCCTCTGAAACCAAGTTAACGAGAGCCAAGAGGGATAGTAGTACAGCATTCTCCTGGCAATCTGCCTTGAGTGACCCATCAATTGAGCACTTCCTGTTGAACAGTCCTCTGTGGACGACTCATGCAGATTTTGGCATCATTAACACCACGTAATTGCTTGAGGGCACCACTGACACCTTCATCAAATCTAAGGAATGCCTCTCTTTTCTTGGAATGTATCCAATTCTAGAGTTCCAGTAGACATTAGATTTAGTTTTCCTGTTTTGTGGGATTCATATCAATTTACATCAGTGAATAGAAAGTAATGGTCATTATTTCACATTTTATCAAGTCGTAAGTAAAAGTTGTGTTCCCCTACATAAAAAACTCTTTAGTCTTATCTATATGCCTAGTGTTAACACAGCGGAGCTCTTTCAGTCCTCTTTGTAGTTTGTGATTTCAGAGTCTTATCTCTACAGAGTTCAATCGCTCACTTCCTTTCTGATATCTTCCTTCTTTTCTTTCTTTCTTTCTTTTTTCTTTTTTTCTTTCTTGTGCTTGATGGTCTGGGTGTTCCGCCAATGCTTTTTTGCATCGCAGTCTTTGCCTGGGATGAGGAAATAATTGTTCTTTTTGCTCTTGGTTGTTAAGCTGTCCTTGACACGTGCGAGGACAGACTACCGTGCTTTTGGAATGTCATCTCCTATCTCGGAATTAAAAAACCTGAAAGTACACTCGCTGGCTTCTGAACGCATATGACTTAATATGCTTCTAATAACAACACCCTCTAGTGGTGTTGAAGTGTATTTTCCCCATTATTCAACCTTGGACATATGGGGGTTGGTATCCTTCGCAGAGTGCTACATTTATGATAATGTCTCATGACTTTGACGCATTAAAGTACGATCACAAAAAAAAAAAAATTGCTATCGAAAAGAAAATGTGTAGATGATACTCTATAAATTCTCTCAATTCCTAGAACTGGATGACATCATGTTCAGAGTTTGTTCAAACCAACGCCTGATCAATTTATTCGCCTGAGGGCAGACTCAGAACTAGATGAGGTCTTGAGTAGTTGATGCTTTTTTTCTCATTTTTTGTACCTCAGTGGACAAATAAATAGATGAATAAATAAACAAATAAATAAATAGATATATAGACAAGTAATTAAGTAAACAAATAAATGAATAAAAATTTAATAGCTAAATAAATGGAGAAATAAATAAACAGATAAGATAGAAAAATCGTCTAACACCCGCCAGATTAAAGTTTATAAATGGCCCCATTTGAACGAATTTGGTAATGTCTTCAATAGGGTGACCTCGCCCCTCACCTCAATTGAATAGAACTTTGAAAAATCAACAATAACAAAGACTATAAAGTACCCAACCGTACCAGACGTATTAATCTCGTGGTAACTGAACACCTTAAATAAAGTGGCGCCTTTCTAGTAGAATTTCCAGTCTGTCATTACCCAGATAAACGAAAGCAAAAACAAAAAATATAAGGACACACCCTTCCGGTCCAGGTCCATCGTATAAGCATTATCCAATCGACTACTGGCTCGGTGCTTCTATCCTTTGGGGACAACATTGTAACATAAAGGTAAAGACTCAGGGGTGGTAAAGGAGAGGTTCAAGTAGAGTAGCAGAA
>NC_134795.1:41490844-41493344 GCF_046742065.1 Oratosquilla oratoria | reverse complement strand
CCCTGCTTAACAGGCCATCAACGGTAGAATCTTATGTCCTCGACCTCATCACCCAAAAACCCACAGTCCACTGCCTCGACCTTCCACCTACGATAGAAGAAGTTATGAAGGCCATTAGCCAGACCACCTCATGCAAGGCCCCTGGCATGGATGGGATTCCAGCTGAAATCTTCAAGTCAGCTGGACCCGTTGCCCTGGAATTCTTTTTCTCCCTCCTTACCAACATCTGGGAAGGTGAAGAGATACCCAAAGAACTCAGAAATACCACCGTCATCTCTCTTCAAGAACAAAGGCAGTAAGACAGACTGTGGAAATCATAGAGGTATCTCTCTTCTCCCCATTGCGGGAAAAATCCTGGAAAGAGTCTTGGCCAACCGTCTCGTTACCCGTGTTTCTGAAGACAACCTGCCAGAAGCACAATGCGGATTTCGACCAAACCGCATTACGGCTGACATGATCTTTGCCATGCGCCAAGTGCAAAAGAAATGCGTTGAACAAAACATGGACTTGTACGCAATCTTTATTGACCTCACCAAGGTATTCGACACAGTGAACAGGGAGACCCTCTGGGTCATTCTGTCCAACCTCGGATGCCCAAACAAATTCGTCAGTCTTATTAAACAATTCCATAATGACATGACCGGGCAGGTGCTGTCAAGCGGAGACATGTCGAAGCCCTTCGACATCAGCAATGGCGTCAAGCAGGGATCTTTTCAGGGACCTGGACCTTGGGGTATATCTGCAATTCAGATTTGAAAGTTCTGTGTTCGATCTCCTTCGACTGAACGCAAAGACTAAGACCACTGAGAAACTCATTCTTGAGGCACTTTTTGCTGATGACTGTGCCCTCGTGGCCCACAAGGAATCTTACCTACAGCTAATCGTCGATAAGTTTGCTGAGGTTGCCCCCCTCTTTGGCCTCACCATCAGCCTTGGAAAGACAGGTGCTTTTCCAACCAGATTCCACATCTACCTCCCAGCCTCCCTCCATCTCCATCGAGGGAACTCAACTGAAAAATGCGAAGGAGCTCAAATATCTCGGCAGCACCATTAGCAACGACGGCTGTCTGGACAAAGAAACCAGTGCCAGAATCTGTAAAGCCATCCAAGCACTTGGCCGGCTCAGAACACGAGTTCTGAACCAGCGAAACGTCAGACTTTCTACCAAACTGAAAGTGTACAAGGCTGTGGTCCTTACCAGCCTTCTTTATGGCTGTGAGTCATGGACCCTGTATAGTCGACACCTGAAGCAGCTAGAGCGCTTTCACATGAGCAGCCTAATATCCATCCTAAATATCAAATGGTAAAACCGAGTCACAAATCTGGAGGTGCTCGACCGTGCAGAGATGGCCAGCATCGAGGCCATGATCCTCAAAAGTCAGCTCCGATGGGTGGGACATGTCATTTGAGTGGATAACCACCGCCTCGCCAAACAACTCTGGTATGGGAAACTTAGCTCAGGCGAGAGAAACACAGGTAGACCACGCAAGCGCTTTAAAGACTGCATGAAGACACACCTCACCCATACTGACATTCCACCAAAAAAGCTTGAAACCAAAGCTTCGGACAGACCTCAGTGGCGTTACATCACCTTGGAGTCCAAGAATTTTTTTGAGGACCAACGCAGGGAAAACGCCAGGAAGGCAAGAGCGAGACGCAAGGCCACGTCATCATAGCCTCCAAGCAATAGACAATTCCTCTGTCCCCACTGTCCCCAAGTCTGTCGTTCGAGAATTGGCCTCATAAGCCATCTCCGATCCCATAACAGGCGTTAACGGACCTCCCTGCCAGAAAATCTGAGATGTGATCGTCGAAATCGACGGACTATACCATCATGTATGTATGTACGACCGTGCATGTGTGTATATATCTTGGTAAGTAGGTAAGTAGGTATGTGTATGTGTATATGTATATGTGTATATAATGAGAGTAATGATAATAATAATAATAATAATAATAATAATAATAATAATAATAATAATAATAATAATAATAATAATAATAATAATAATAATAATAATAATAATAGTAATAATAGTAATAATAATAATAATAATAGTAATAATAGTAATAATAGTAATAATAGTAATAATATTAATAATATTAATAATAGTAATAATAGTAATAATATTAATAATAGTAATAATAGTAATAATAATAATAATAGTAATAATAGTAATAATGATAATAATAATAATGATAATAATAATAATAAAAACAATAATAATAATAATAATAATAATAATAATAATAATAATAATAATAATAATAATAATAATAATAATAATAATAATAATAATAATAATAATAATAATAATAATAATAATAATAATAATGATATTAATAATTGTAATAATAATAATAATAATAATAAAAATAAAAATAATAATAATAATAATAAAAATAATAATAATAATAATAATAAAAAAAATAATAAAAAAAAAATAATAATAATAATAATAAAAATAATAATAATAATAATAATAATAATAATAATAAT
>NC_134795.1:41475844-41485844 GCF_046742065.1 Oratosquilla oratoria | reverse complement strand
TACTGCCTACACGTGAGCCAAACGTGTGATCCACTGTGATGATACTGAAGATTTTTCCCTCTTTGTAAATTCTCTTATTCCACTTTTTTTTATGCTAAGTCCTTTTTTGTGTTTTTCTGCTGTTGCTTTATTTTTTGTTACTGTTTTTTGTTTTTGTTGTTGTTGTCCTGCTGTTATGATTTATTGTTGTTGTTGTTGTTATTGTTTTGTTGTTGTTGTTGTTGTGTTGCTGTTTGTTGCTGTTTTTGTTGTAGCTTTTGTTGATGTTGTTTTTGCTGGTGTTGCTTGTAGTGTTGTTGCTTTTCTTATTGATCTTGCTGTTGCATTTCTTGTTGCTTTCGTTGCTGCTTTTTCCTCTTGATCTCGTTTTTGTTCATGTTCTTCTTATGCTTACTCTTCTTCTTCTTCTTATGCTTACTGTTCTTCTTCTTCTCCTTATGCTTACTCTTCTTCTTCTCCATCTTCATCTTCTTCATATGCTTACTCTTCTTCCTCTTATGCTCGCTCTTCTTCTTCCTCTTCTTCTTCCTCTTCTTCTTTCTCTTCTTCTTCCTCCTCTTCCTCTTCCTCTTCCTCATATTCTTCCTCTTCTTCCTCATCTTCTTACTCCTCTTCTTCCTCATCTTCTTCCTCTACTTCTTCCTCTTCTTCTTCCTCTTCTCCTTCCTCTTCTTTCTCATCTTCTTCCTCTTCTTCTTTCTCTTCTTCTTCCTCTTCTTCTTTCTCTTCTTCTTCCTCTTATTCTTTCTCTTCTTTTTCCTCTTCTTCTTCCTCTTCTTTATCTTCTTTCTCTTCTTCTTTTTCTTCTTCCGCTCCCTCTTCCTCTTCTTCCTCCTCTTCTTCTTCCTCTTCTTTCTCTTCTTCCTTTTTTTTCTTTTTCTCTCTTCTTTTCCTGTTCTTTTCCTGTTCTTTTACCTGTTTGTGTCCCTCTTCTTATTCCTCTTGTTCTTCCTCTTCTTTTTCCTATTCTTCTTCCTCTTCCTCTTCTTTTTCTTCTCCTTCTTCTTCCTCTTCTTCTTCTTCCTCTTCTTTCTCATCTTCTTCCTCTTCTTCTTCCTCTCTCTTCTTTTTCCTCTTCTTTTTCCTCTTCTTTTTCCTTTTTTTCCTTTTCTTGTTCCTCTTCTTGTTCCTCTTGTTCCTCTTCTTGTTCCTCTTCTTCCTCTTCTTCTTCCCCTTCTTCTTCTTCTCTCTTCTTCTTTTTCTCTTCTTCTTCCTCTTCTTGTTCCTCGTGTTCTTCCTCTCCTTCCTCTTCCTCTTCCTCTTCCTCTTCTTCTTCTACTATCACTACTACTAGTAATTATATCTATTTTATTTTTCTATTCCTCCCTCTCCTCTTGGCTTCTATCTTTCCTTTCCTTTTTTAAGACGAACTGGTGGACTCACGGCCAACAATGGTCAGGAACGAGGGAAGGAGCTTATCAATAGCCATTCAATTATTATTATTATTATTATTATTATTATTATTATTATTATTATTATTAATTATTATCATTATCATTAATTATTATCATTATCATTATCATTATCATTATCATTATCATTATCATTATCATTATTATTATTATTATTATTATTATTATTTTATATATATATATATACATATATATATAAATATATATATATATATATATATATATATATATATGTGTGTGTGTGTGTGTGTGTGTGTGTGTGTGTGTGTGTGTACATATATATATATATATATATATATATATATATATATATATATACGATAAAAAAGTAAACAACTTTGGAATAAAGAGGAATAATAGAAATTCTAATTACCTTAAATGTTTCCTCCTACCCTGTGTTCAAATGACAATACGAATCAATCAAAAAATTGAATAACTGTATTAGCCAGTGTATAGAAAACTAGCATGTCACCTCTATCTGTTCTTCATTTTCATTTAGTTGCTTCTTTTATATGTCTGTCTACTTACTAATTGAATATTTTATTTATTTGTTTGTTTATGCCAGTTAATACCACCCATTCTTTATTTTCGTTTTGCTGCTTTTCTTAATTGCCTTTTCTTAACGAAATAGTTTATCTGTTTCCTTATTTATCAATTTATTAATCTGGTAAATCAACGATTAATCTGATCAAGTTATTTATTTGCTTATTCCCTTTTTTATCTATGGTCTGTTTCCTTATACTTTTTATATATAGATTTATCTATTTAGTTGGTGTTCTAATTTACCTATTTATTTATTTTCTATTTATTCATACATTTATTTGTTTGTTTATCTATTTACTCGTCTATTTGTATGTTTATCTATCTGTATATATTCATAAATCTATTTTCATTTCGAGTTGCATCTGACCTTGCAGGTGACTCCGAGTCTTTCGCGACTACGAGGAGCGGGGGCGGGAAAGAGATTGCAGAGGGAAGGGGGAGGAGGAGGAAAAGAAGAAGAAGGGAAGGTGGAGAGGCAAGGGCGGATAGCAAGGCTGGCGGAGTGGCAGAGCAAGAGACTCACAGGAGGCGGCAGCAGAAGACCTTGAGCGGGGGCGGTCGCGTGCACTACCACCAGCTGTGGCCCTGATACGTAGCCAACAATTTCAGTGGACAAGGAAGACGAGCAAGAGCAATTTTTATCATTCTCTTGTATCTATTCTCTTTTTCTTACATATATTTAGTTCTTTTTGGAGTGTACAGTGTTGTCAGCTCCGGATTGTTGCAATAGTCATGAGATTTGAACAGACGGAGAGGATATGCAAACTCATGCCTCTCTTCTTGTTACCTGTAAAGAATTATTTCTACTGGTAGCCTCTGAAATTCGAAAATTTCCAATATATGGAGTAAAAATGACTTTCAAAAATATGTCACAGTTTAGCAGTGATTTTGGCATTAGGAATATTCTAGACTTTGCAACTTTCCGTTTCGAGCAGTGGATTTTTTTTTTCTTCTTTTTTTTTCTTTTAGATTCTCATTAGAGAAAATTACCTCTTCATTGTTTCCAATGCATATATTTATTAAAACATTACATATAAAGATGTTATGATCCACTCATAACAAGTTTGGAAATAAGAGCTGAGATATGGGTATTGATGAAACGTCAAAACTTATCCCGATCCGATTATTCCATACATCATCTTCTTTGATACCTTCAACACCTTTCTCTCAAACACCATAGCTCTATTCTAGTTTTCCTAGAAGGCTAAATTTTAAACTATTTGTATTGGTTGTTTGTAGCTCAAATATAAACTACCTCAGAGACAAAAATAGTTACAGGAGTCTAACTTTCAAGACCTTTTTCGAAGACGTTCTTGACTGTAAGAAACCCTTACGTGTCCGGCAAAAACTGATCTGAGTCGCAAATTAACAGTGCACTCGTAGGAGCTACCTGGCCGGCTCTGCGTCAGTTAGACCATTAGGCTGGCATGGCCCTACCGTGAGACTGATCTCATCTGACCAGTATTATCTGACAGAAAAGCTTAAATATTCAGATCGGGCTGCAGTCGAAATGAAAAGAAAACAAACGTAGGAGTGGGGGGGGGATGGGTAGAAGGGTCTGCTGAATAAAACTGCCAGCCTAAAATAAATGGTGTGACCCACATCGCGACAAAGGTCTTGGGCGGAGATCACCTTAGGGAATGAAAGAGAGACCGCTGGCGAGAGACAATGCAACCAACACGAAAGAAGAACATGAAAAAGAAGACTAAGAGTGCCAAGCTAAGAAAACAAGCCAGCTGCCGCCGATGTCCGTGTTGTGCCGAAGAGAAAGAAGGAGGAGAGGAAGAGTTAGAGAAGGAGGAGGAGAGAAGAGGGGGAGGCAAGGTCACCCTTTCTTTGGCTACATGCGCACCATCACCACCACCACCAACCAATCATCACTAATTTCATCACTATCATCATCATCAATTAACAAACTCTATTTAAGTCATTCAATCATATGATCCATTAGATCGGTGGTTCTTCATTTATTCCCAATGCTTGCAACCCCCTGAAATTTTAGTGTTACAGGACACCTCCTTATCAAAGTAAGCCTCGACCTGAAAATGTTAAGCATATATTCTTCTAAAATAGATAACAAAACAACTTAGTAATGGTCTAACGCTGGCAAAAAGTAGTATCCATCCGTATTATAACTCAAGGTAGATATGCGAATAGATCAACCATTTAGCCAACAATCCTGATTCAGAAACCTGAGTATTCAAATTTAGCAACGCTATGGAATGCATGTACCTGAGGTTAAAACCCACGGCTTTGGTCCATAGAAACCCTTGCTTGCCCTTATCTTACCTCTCCTTTATACATTATCTTAATGTGCCTGATGGATTACCCTCCAGTTTATATAGATTCGTAGCCACATTTTTGTTCTGGGTCCTCGTCAAAGATTCACTCCTCGTATTTCTTGCCTCCATATGATTTACCAACTAAGCGTCTTCCTCATAATTATAACTATGTAATCCAGTCTTTCCATTTACTTTGCTCTAGGCATATTAGGTACCACTGGAAGTTTAAATAGCATCGTTCAACAAGATGAAATCATTGTTATGTTCCTAGGTGGCGCTCTGAAGTAACTTATCATTGGCACATCACCCTTCCCTGCCAGACGTTTTTCGGAAAAAAAAGTCTCGTTTTCTTAAAACCAGAATTAGCCATGTTAGTCACTCCTCAGTGAGGGTATAACCATGTAATTGTATAAAATAGCAAGTTGTCAGAAAAGGCAAGGTTAAAAGAATGTCATCAAGTACAAAACGAGTAGTACGTTTAACACTCTCAGTTGCGAAACATTTTTATCTTGATTACATAGGCCAGTCTTGGCGGAAACAAAATTTGTCAAGTATTCCATGGGTTGATAGGGATAAAAAACAAAAACTGGATATGTCTCCAGCCAATGTGATCAATAACTTCATTCTTTCTATTTCCCTCTGCTGCGACGTCAGTGTCAAACCGTTGTTGTGAAGGGCACACTTGCCATTTGGGTACCATCATTCGCTGCCAATACGACTTTCATGGCTTTCAACAACTTCCAACGTTGGCAAGAATTATCTTTACCCTCAGCCACGTGAATAATTCTTACGAAGAATACTAAGAAAGAAGAGAAAAAGAATAAACTCCTAGCAGAAGTGAAAAATCCAGTAAATACGATTGGCACAAACTATCCATCACAACACCAACGATTGAATCCTCATACCCATTCTTTCTCATGTCCTCAACGTGAACTTCATTGTCCCCCATGATCCAAGACCTCCTTGTCATAAAATCCATCAATTTAGGTTCTCAGTAACTCCTCAATAAACTTTGTTCGAAATAAATGTTGAACACGGGGCCATGACTCAGTTTTAAAAAATTCTAGAAAGCAAAAATAATTCTCTTTTTTTTTTGAGAGGCATTACTTGATCTAAAAAACAATAATAATAGTAATAACAGGATCAAGAAGAGAATGATATAATTTTAGCTTTTAAATGGTACCCGTTTCATATTGGTACTATTAGTAGTTCATCATATACGAGTTCTTAGAACGTCACATTAACTTTTGGAACACCCTGCATATATGTGTATATACATACATATATATATATACATATATATACATATGTAATGTATATATATATACAGTATATATATATATATATATATGTATATATATATATATATATATATATATATGTATATATATATATATATACATACATACACATACAGGGAGCTCAAAAAATATGTAACTACTTTGATCGGCTCTAATAAATCTGTTGGGGCGCGCACGGACTTTTCCTTTTCAGGTTACATAGTCAACTAGGTTGGATTTGTTAACATGTATTTGTTTTTCTTGTTTTCCAGCTTGTATGCAAAATGTACACGTTAGAGCAGAAAATCGTTCAACTCTGGTATGAAACCAAGTCACCCGCAGAAGTACGCCGTCGGTTCAACACACACCAGTGTCACAAATCTAAGTCTGAGTGTGCAGCACTTACAAATTTGAAAATACAGAGGATTGTGCAGCATTTTGAAAAGGAGAAAATCCTGGATCACGTCCACAAGGGAAGAAGTGGCCGGCGACCGATCATCACTCCTGAGAAGAGGGAGTAAGTCCGTGAGTCGGTGGTTAGCAGTCCGAAGAAATCTTACCGAATCCGCGCTCAAGAGCTGGCTCTCTCTCCAACTACACTTTTGAGAGTTATGAGGAAGGACCTGAAGCTGTTCCCATTTAGAATTTCAACTCACCATGTGCTGCAGCAACAGGACAAAGAGAATAGAATCGAGATGTGCGACTGGCTGAATGAAAAGCTCGAGCAAACTCCCAACTGGCTCAATCACATTTGGTTTAGTGATGAAGCACACTTTCATCTTAATGGGGCTGTTAGTAACCACAACAATGTGCTTTGGGGAGAAGAGAAGCCAGAAGAAATCAGTGAGAAGCGCCTCAAAGGTCCGAAGGTCACTGCATTTGTGGCGTTTCATGCAAAGCACGGTCTGCTGTGACTTTACTGGTTCGAGGAAAATGGGCGCACCGTTACCATCAACAGTGAACGTTATATCGCCATTCTTGATCAGTTTCACGGTGACCTGACTCAAAAGCTAACTCAAGGACAGTTAAGGCTTGCTTGGTTCATGCAGGATGGTGCAAGACCTCATACAGCCCACTCATCTTTGGATCATCTCAGGGATCGTCTCATCAGCCTCAACACAGATCATGAGTGCGCCCCCCACAGCTCTGACTTAAATCCACTTGATTTCTGGTTCTGGGGAGCAGCAAAGGGGAAGGTCTATGCCAACAGACCTCAAACACAGGCTGATCTAAAGCAGAATGTGGCAGCTTATGTAGCTGAAGTTTCCGCTGAAACATGGAAAAGAGTTGGCCAGAATTTCTGCGTCCGCGTGAAAGCATGTTCCAACAGAAATGGGGCTCATATCGTGCATGTGGACTACCAGAAGTTTGTTTGACTTTCAGACATAATCCAACCTTATTGACTTTATGTATCTCGGGTATTAAGCTTGTTATTCAAAGTCTGTCTGAATAAAGACCAATCAAACTAGTTACACCTTTTTTGGAGCTCCCTATATATATATATATATATATATATATATATATATATATATATATATATATATATATATATATATATATATATATATATACATATTAAAAGCTCTACCAAGGGATTCAAATCCGGATCTGTGCGTGCATAATCACGAAGCCAGGACGCTAGCAACCGAGCTACGTCCCCGACCACAATTCACGTAGCTACAGAAGACGTAGTCTCATTTTCCTCCAGTCCCCATATTAGGCGAGCCCTCCGACAAGTTGTGTATGTTTAAAACAGATTAAACATTTTAGAAGCTCTGCTAAGGGATTCGAACCCTGACCTGTGCGAGCATGATCACGAAACTAAGAAGCTAGCAGTCGAGCTACGTGCGATGGTACAAAAGGACTGTACAATCCCCGACCACACTTCACGTAGCTACAGAAGGTGTAGTCTCATTTTCATCCAATCCCCATATTAGGCGAGCCCCCCGACAAGTTGTGTGTGTGTGTGTGTATGTGTGTGTGTGTGTGTGTGTGTGTGTGTGTGTGTGTGTGTGTGTGTGTGTGTGTGTGTGTGTGTGTGTGCGTGTGTGTGTAATGTATATATTAACACGTATATATATATATATATGAACATATATATGTATATATATCTACACACACACACACACACACACACACACACACACACACACACACACACACACACACACACACACACACACACACATGCTGGTAACCACTTAAGAAAAAGAAACACAGAAATCCCCAGCGCTTTCGTGTAATTCACATCCTCAGGGGAGTACGTGTATTCTCCCCTGAGGATGTGAATTACACGAAAGCGCTTGGGATTTCTGTGTTTCTTTTTCTTAAGTGGTTACCAGCATATTTCTGATCACGTGTTCAAGTGACTTATTTGCACACACACACACACACACACACACACACACACACACACACACACACACACACACACACACACACACACACACACACACACACACACACATATATATATATATATATATATGTATATGTATATCTGTGTGTGTGTATATATATATGTATATATCTGTGTGTGTATATATATATATACATATATATATACATATATATATATATAATATACATATATATACATATATATGTATATATATATGTATATATATATATATATATATATATATATATATATGTATGTATGTATGTATGTATAACTGGGGTTCACGGGACGGTTTACAGGGGTACTTAGTTCACTAGCAAATGATAATTTAAACATTTAAATCTGCAGAGACAGAAAATGACTTATAGTCCTGCATGTGTTGTTCTGCTGTGCATTGTTTTTATGTTAATGATTTATTTTTAAAGTCACTAGAATTTGAACTATTTGATAACCATTGCGTTACCATGGTATATTCAATAGTAGTCTTAATGTATTATCATTCTATATTCTGTTCCACGTTAATGACTTATAGTCCTGCATGTGTTGTTCTGCTGTGCATTGTTTTTATGTTAATGATTTATTTTTAAAGTCACTAGAATTTGAACTATTTGATAACCATTGCGTTACCATGGTATATTCAATAGTAGTCTTAATGTATTATCATTCTATATTCTGTTCCACGTTAATGGGAGTACGACTCGATGGTATGATGACTCTCGGTGTACGTCGCGAGAAAAAGGTTGAGAAACTCTCAGATAGACAAGATAGGCTTGCGGCAGAATGAAAATGCCACACTGTGCTGAGAGAATTATCTCCCTTGCTCTCTTAAAGATCTTGCTTTCTTGATTTCGAACTTTAGATTTGTATTTTTTCTGTGTTGATCTTATTTCTAGTTTCTCTCAATGACCTGGCAGAAATACTGAAAAGCTATATTTGGAGACTCAATACAAATGTTATCTTTAGAGGGAGTGCTACTTGACCTATTTTATTATTATTGTTTTTTCTTGCTTTCTTGCTTGTTTGACCACTAGCTTACTTGCTCATTTACCTGCTTACCTGTTCATTTGTTTTTTGTTTGTTTACTTGTTTGTTTGCTTGTTTGCTTTCTTGTTTAATCGCTTCTTGGTTACTTTTTGCTGATGAGAAATTCAGGAGGAGATGAGAGAAAGATAGGAGAGGAAGGAAAGGGGAGAAGTATAGGCTGGTGGCGCAATTTCATCGAGTGGCCTCGAACGTGGAGCACTCCGACACAATTACCCTCGAGAGGAACACTGCCAGATTCTTGACAGAGGTGGCATTAACCCTTTCAGTACCGGGTGTCACTTTTCTTTCTCCCTTTGCTTCGACCAGGATACTCTAACATTACCTTTGGCATTTCGGTGAAGAAGTTCTTATAATCTATCTCGATTAACCCCTTTCGTACTATATGTCAGTTTTTTGTTTGTTTTGTTGACTGCCTGTCTGCTTCATTCATCTCTGTGTCACCCTGTCGACGGAGAAGTCGCCAAGAAAAAACACGTGAAGCGGTGGGTTGTCACAAGGGAGGTAAAGAGGAAGAGGAGGATGGGAAAGACAATCGTTGTCATGTGGCCGAGACACTGGTCAAGAAACAAAGCAAACGCACGCATTTAATATACAGTATTTCATTCTAATGTTTCTGTGCTCACTAACCAATAAGAGATATCTCGACACACACACACACACACACACACACACACACACACACACACACACACACACACACACACACACACACACACACACATATATATATATATATATATATATATATGTATACATATATATATACATAAATACATATGTATACATATATATACATATATACACATATGTACATATATATACATATATATAAATGTATATATATATATGTTTATATATATATATATATATATATATTTACATATTGAACATTTTTAGAATCTCCGCCATGGGATACAAACCCTTACCCATGGCGGAGCTTCTAAAATAATGTTCAAACTGTCTTAAACATACCCATATATATATATATATATATATGTTTATATATACATATATATATATATATATATATATATATAT
>NC_134795.1:41463344-41470844 GCF_046742065.1 Oratosquilla oratoria | reverse complement strand
TGTGTAAAATTTGGCGATTCTCAAGCGGAAACAATTCGCAAAATCTAATAGGCTTTTGGGAACGATACAATGGGCACCACACAGATAAATAGTCGCACATTAGTGGAGAGTGAAGCATACTCTGGTAGGCACTAAGCATCCCAAAACGAGATCGTCACAAATCATTTGAGGACCCTGGTAATGCAGGATTGTCGAATCACGAGCAGATAACTCGCAGACGAGGTGTGCGTCAGCTTTGGATCTGTTCATTCTATAATGAAGGAGGTTTTGGGCTTCAGGAGAATCTTAGTGAAGTTCGCATCAAAGCTGCTAACGATTGAGCAGAAGAAAGTGCGTTTGGAGAATGCATAGGGCACGCTGTAAACTACAGTATGAATAGTGACCAGTGGTGATGAGGCCTCGGTTCGTGGTTACGACCCAAAAACCAAGTTGCAAGTCATCACAATGGGAGCATCTAACATCCTCGAAAAAAAAAAAAAAAAGAGTTTGCAGCAATATCAAAGAACAAAGAATTATCACCCGTCTTCTTCGACTCCAGTAACGTAGTTCGTCACGAATTTATACCATACGGCAAAACCATCGGCATGGAGCATTATCAAGAGGTTCTGCGTCCCCTTCATCACGCTGTACGACGAAAACGGCCAGACCTGCGTGCTGCGGACAATTGGCAGCTCCATCATAATAATGCACTCGCCCATTCTTTAATTTGATACAAAGTTTCCTGGCCAAACACAACGCACCTGTCCTTCGTCAGGCCCTCTAACCCTCAACATAGCTTCGTGTGACTTCTCGTTTTTCCCAAGCTAAAAATGCCCCTGAAATGGATCAAATTTAATTCCAGAGAAGAAATCATCCAGAATGATATATACATATATATATATATATATATATATATATATATATATATATATATATATATATGCAAAACAAATCACTTAGTACACGTGACAACAATACTTGCAGAAACCACTTGAAAAAAAAAAAAAAAAGAATACCGAACGTTTTCGTCTTTTCAAGACGAAAACGTTCGGTATTCATTTATTTTATTTTCCAAGTGGTTTCTGCATATATATATATATATATATATATATATATATATATATACATATATGTATGTATATATATGTATGAAAAGAGTGGTGTAGGTAAAGTCCAGAAAGGAGCAGAAGTACTTTATTCTCTAACATTTCGACAGAGTCTCCTTCAGAGAGAACAGGCTCTCCCGGACGTCAGAAGAAATGTAAACAAAAAGGTTGCAGACGACACAGGTGAAGTCGAAAGTGTCAGTAAAGGCACAAAAATTAGAAATATAGATAAGAACAACACAAGAGAAAGTATAGATAATAATTTCCAGGGATTTAATGTGGGAGGGGATAACAGCCCCCCCCCCCCCGATTACCAAGTCTAGAGGAAAAACTAGCGAAAATAATTGAACACTAGGAGGTTTGGTTCAGCCAACTTACATTGACTACGCAAAGAGTTGATAAATTGGAAAAACTAAAGAAGGAAAACCAAAACCTAAATAAAGAAATAGAAGAATTAAAAAGACAGTTAAAGAAAGTAAAACATGAGAATGGGGAATTAAAGAAGAATAACAAAGAGAATAACGAGTCTATAGCAAAAGAAGCACAGGGTCGGAGAAAAGTCCAAGAGAACAAAAAAAATTGCATTTAGAGATATAGTGACACAACAGATGAAAGAACAAACTAAGGATACAGTTATTAAAGTGATGAGAGAGAAAAAGAATATAGTAAGAGACTTACCGAATAAAAAGAAAGGTATAGTTATACTAGGGATGGAAGAGAAGCATAATCCAAATAGGACTACAAGAGTAAAAAAGGAGAAGGAAAAAGTAAACAAGATATCATAAGTAGTTCAAGAGGATGAACAAGAAACAGGGAAAGAAATTGAAGACATATATAGAATAAGGAAATATAATATAGATAATACCAGACCAATTAAGGTTAAATTCAGCTCACAAACGACAGCGGAGAATATCTTAGCAAAAACAGGGAAACTAATAAAAAGTGATCAGTATGAACAGGTATGGATAAAAAGAGAAATGAATAAAGAGGAAAGAAAGGATGAGAAAACAAAAAGACTAGAAGCTAAGGAAAAAATCGAGAAAAGAACGGAGTCACACAAAGAGAAATTCTACTGGAGAGTAGTGGATATGAAAGTGAGGAAATGGTTCATAGCAGAGAAAAACAGAAGGGAAACAGAAACACGATGGAAGTAGCAGAAAATTAAAAGTGTCTTACACAAATACAGATGGCTTAATAACAGGCTTGAATGAACTGAATGATTACCCGAAGGAAAAATAACCGGATGTAATGGGAATTGTAGAAACAAAATTGAAAGGTCCACTACCACCCAACAGTGTAGGACATGGTGCATGTAATTATTGGATTAGAAACAGAGAGGTAGAACAAGAGGGTGGAGTTATGTTCCTGACTAAGAAGGATATAAACATGAAGAATGTCACATATGGAAAGAATAGTGTAGAGATGATTATGAGGGAAGTGGAGGACAAGGATGAGAAGAGCATGAAGTTTGTAGTATATTATGTGCCTCCTAAAACGCCTTCGTGGGAAGAGAGAGAACACAAAAATATGTTAGAAGACACATGGATAACACTAAATAAGATCATGGAAGATGGAGGAAGAATAGTTATAATGGGTGACTTTAATTGTAAAGAAATCTGCTGGGAAGAGATGACAGTGAAGCATGGAGACGACCTATGGGGAAATGCACTACTTAATATGATTATAAAACATACAATGACGTAATGAATACAAGTGAACACTAGGTATAGAAATGAGGAAGAACCATTGAGACTGGACCTAATAATCACATCACAAACCGAAATAGTAGACAAGATTGAGTATAAGACACCAATAAGTAAAAGTGACCACATATTGGTTGAACTGGAACTAAATGAGGAAAAATGCATGGAGAAAAAACAAAACAAAAAACGAACAATATAGAAAGGGAAGATTGATGTATGGATTTTTTTTTTTATGAAATAACAGAATTCTTTCAAAAAGCAGATTGGGAAAAGATGCACAAAGAGGAAACAACAGTAGAAGAGAAATTGAATATTTTGACAAAAATTTATAAGGAAGGAGTGGGAAAATATGTCCCAAGACAAATTTAAGAAAAAGGATATGTAAAGTGTTGGTACAACAAGAGATGTAGGGAATTAAAAGACAAAAGGGATAAAGCTTAGATAAAACGGAAAAAAGACAAAAGACCTGAAAAATGGAAAATATATACTAGTTATAGAAATGAATATGTACAAGTGTGCAGAGAAGAAAAGAGAAAATACGAAAAAGATGTCATAGAAAAATGTATAGATCGACCAAAACTATTTTACAGATTTGTAAACAACAAACTAAAACACAGAATAGAATTAGAGAAACTACGACAAGGAGGAGTTGAATACACGGAGGAAATAGAAATGGCAGAATAGAATGTCAATGAAGGCCAAAATATCAAGATAGGATGTAATGACAGTGGAAGACAAAAGATCACGATGGGATGTAATTATAGTGCAGGAAAAAATATCACGGTAGGATATAATGTCACTGGAGGACAAAATATAATTTTAGAAAGGGATGCCGGACATAATGTCACTGAACGACTGGAGGCCGGCGTGAATCACGGTGACGTAGGGGGACAAAATGTACAAAAGAGATCGGATGACCGTGATCGACCAGATGTCCGCGATGGGGGAAATGTTGATTTTGATGGGAGAAATGTTAATGAGGCATTGAATGTCAATGAAGGACCAAATAATAATAATATAGAGCAAGGTATAAATAAAAAACAAAGTTATAATAGAAGACATGATATTGAAACTCAAAATGTGTCAAAAAGAAATAATCACGAGTTTCTTAAAACCATGTACTTTAATGCTCGTAGTATTAGGAACAAATTTCGAGAAATACAGGCGTATGTCAAAAGCGAAAATCTCGATATGATAGGAATAACTGAGACATGGTTAAATGGTACAGAGTTCGAAGCTGAATCTAATATTGCGGGATTTAAACACTTTCATCAGGATAGAAACCACAAGAAAGGTGGGGGTGTTCTATTGTACGTTAAAAAAAATGTTCATGCTTGTGTTTTAGAGAAAGTGAAACAGGATGCATATGATAGTTTGTGGGTTGAGTTAACCCAAACAAATGGACAAAAAATGAATATAGGTGTAATATATAGGCCAAAGACATTATCATTAGCAGACGACAAACTGCTATTTCAAGAACTGTCTAGTTTCTGCAACCGGGATTTATTGATAATGGGTGATTTCAATTTTACTGACATTGATTGGATGACCCTTGAACATGGTCATATAGGTAATCGCTTGATTGATTTTCTTGGTGACAATTACTTAATTCAGCATGTAAAAGAGCCCACAAGACATGGAAACTTACTCGATCTTTTGATCACTAGCCGCGAAAGCATGGTAAGTGATGTAGAAGTCGGTGAATCTGTTGCAAATAGCGATCACAACTTAGTCAGATTCAAACTTCTAAACAATTTTAGAATAGATACTTGTGCTTCTAAAATACCCGATTTCAGTAAAGCTCAGTTCATAGGACTACGTCAGGAGCTTCAGCTTACAGATTGGGAGGCAAAATTAAACGAAAGGCCTGTAGATCAGATGTGGGAAATATTCCAAAATACGCTCACTAAGATGATTCAAACTTACATTCCTTTTAAGGACAGACGTCCCCCAAATCAGGCTCGCCCAAAGTGGCTCGACAAAGAAACTGAAAAAAGTATTGCTAAAAAGAGACAAGCTTATAAGAAATATAAGTGCTCGGGTGCATCTAATGACTATGAAAGTTATGTATCAATACAGAGAGATTTAAAAAAGACAATAAGAAAAAGAAAACGACAATACGAAATGAACATCGCTGATAAATCCAAAGAGAATCCCAAAGAATTCTATAGTTACATTAGAGATAAAAAAAAGTTGTTAGGAATCACATTGGTCCACTATTATCTGCTGACGGTCAACTTGAATATTCAAATGAAGGAATGTGTAATATCTTAAACAATTATTTTAGCTCAGTATTCGTAAACGAAACACCTCAAAGTGAATTCCAAACTGAAACCTGTGAAAAGTCTGGGGTAAACTTACTCACTACGGTAAATATAACAAAAGAAAAAAATTAAAAGGTGTATAGACAAACTCAAAGTTAATAAAACACTAGGGCCTGACGGTTGGCAACCAAGAATCTTAAAGGAAATGAAAAATGAGATTGTTGTTCCATTAGAAATTTTTTTCAAGAAATCCGTCATATACGGAGATGTCCCAAGAGAATGGAAGCTAGCTAACGTTACTCCCATATTCAAAAAAGGTGAAAAAAAATAACTATAGGCCTATAAGTTTGACTTCAATCGTAGGAAAAATAATGGAAACTATCATCAGAGATGCTATCGAATATCATTTAGAAAGTAACTGTTTGATAAATGATAGCCAGCATGGTTTCAGACGGAAACGTTCTTGCGTGACTAACTTACTCGAATTCTACAACACAGTTATCTCGAATTATGACAAAAGAAACAATATAGATTTAATATATCTAGACTTTGCAAAAGCTTTTGATACCGTCCCACACGAAAGACTACTTACTAAATTAGCTTTGCATGGAATAAGTGGTAGCCTATTAGGTTGGACTAGTAATTGGTTCAATGGTCGAAAACAGAGAGTTGTTCTAAATGGAAAAATTCTGGATGGAAAAATGTTGCAAGTGGAGTTCCTCAGGGTTCCGTTCTTGTGCTACTTCTCTTCATAGTATATATAAATGATATAGACCATGGACTAAAATCTACTGTTTCCAAATTTGCTGATGATACAAAAGTGTGCGGAGTGGCAAATGATCACTCAAATCAATTAAATATTCAAGAAGATTTGGATAAATTACAGCAATGGTCTGAAAAGTGGCTAATGAAATTTAATACAAGTACATGCAAGGTAATGCACATAGGTAAAAATAACAGTAAGTACGATTACAAGTTATTTGGAAATTCGTTAACAAAAGTGGATAGTGAAAAAGATCTCGGCGTAATTATCATGTAACGACCTCAAATCATCCAAGCAGTGTATTTCAGCCTCTGAGAAAGCAAATAAGATTCTAGGACTGATTGCGCGATCTTTTGATTTCAAAAGTCCATCACTCATTAACAAGCTATATAAATCGTTAGTTCGTCCGCATTTGGAGTATGCTGTTTCCGTGTGGTCACCGAATCTCGTTAAAGACATTGACAGACTGGAAAAAGTACAACGGCGAGCCACAAAACTGATTCCAAATATAAAAAACAAATCATACGAAAATCGACTAAAGCACATGAATCTGTTTTCCCTAAAAAAGCGTAGACTCAGAGGTGACTTGATACAGGTCTTTAAGATTTTAAAGGGAATTGACAACATCAAAAGTGACCAAATTTTCACATTGAATGAGAATCAGACAAGAAACAATGGTCTCAAACTGTCCGGAAATAGATTCAATTTGGAAGTAGGTAGAAACAACTTTGCCAACCGTGTAGTTAATGAATGGAATAAACTTCCTGCACAGGTAGTGCAATGTAGTTCAGTTCGAAGCTTTAAGAATCATTTAGATAAATACCTAAGTAAGATGCTGTAATGATTATAATTTATCTTATATCATTTGTTTTTGTTTTGTTATCATTTGTCTGTCTGATTTTCATTTATTATTAGTTATATATCAATTTATTATTATTTACTATTTACCTGTTTGTTTATTATTTTAACTATACCTATGCATTTATTTATGTATTTCATTTGTTATTTACATTTTTATAGTTTTTATTTATTATTTTATCATTATGATTTTTTTTTTGCATCCGACCTAAATATGGATCAAAAGGTCTCCTGTCGGCATGCTCCGCCTTTGTAATCCTTTGTAAGGCGTAAAAACTATTGATAGAGAGGATCTAATAAAATGGAATAGTAGAAATACAAGAGGACACGGAAAAAATCAAGACACTTATAGAAGAAACCTGAAAAAGAACACAGACAGTCAGAGGCTACTACTCTATTATAGTAGATGCATATATATATATACATATATATATATACATACTGTGTATATATATATATATATATATATATATACATATCTTCATATACATACTATATATATACATACTGTATATATATATATATATATATATATATATATATATTATATATATATACATACTATATATATATATATATATATATATATATATATATATATATATATATATATATATATATATATATATATATATATAAGAAATTCGCTAGTAAACAGCGACATCAATCAGACAATCTCCATTACAGTAGCGCAGGGGATTCGAACCCGCCGCTACTGGACCCAAGAGAGGCTCCTAAACACCCACCTTAGACCACTCGATTACTGACGATTAAAACCATAGGAACTCATAACCTATCTGGTTATCGAGATTGGGGAAGGCGCTAAC
>NC_134795.1:41435844-41455844 GCF_046742065.1 Oratosquilla oratoria | reverse complement strand
CTTTTGTGAGGTATTTTATTAAACACCTTATGTAAATCCAGGAAAGCACAATCTGCCCATCCGTCCCTTTCTTATATTATATCCTTGAATAAAAAAAAAAAAAGTTTGTGGCACATGATCTTCCTTGTCTAAAACCAAATTCGTTGGGATTAGGTATATTGTTTTCTTCTAGATGTTTAGTCCATCTATTTTTTTATAATTTCTTAACATATTCTAGCTATTGTACTTGTAAGGGGGGCCGGTCTATAGTTTGTTGGGTCTTCTTTATCTCCCCCTTTACATACAGGCAGGCACAATATTGGCATTTTTCCAATATTGCTGTACCATTCCTTCTTTGAGTGAGCAATCTATTATCTTACATATTTTGTCCGTTAATTCATCTATACATTCTTTTAGTATCCCTTTTGCAATTCCGTCCTGGCCGTGTGATTTTCTGACATCAAAGTTTATTATTTGGTCCCTTATTTCTTTCTGTGTCACAATTATTTCTTTCATGGAGAGGGGGGGTCTTCTTTATCTCACCCTTTACATATTGGCACAATATTGGCATTTTTCCAATATTGCTGTACCATTCCTTCTTTGAGTGAGCAATCTATTATCTTACATATTTTGTCCGTTAGTTCATCTATACATTTTTTTAGTATCCCTTTTGCAATTCCGTCCTGGCCGTGTGATTTTCTGACATCAAAGTTTATTATTTGGTCCCTTATTTCTTTCTGTGTCACAATTATTTCTTTCGTGGAGGGGGGGGGTGTCTTTCTCTCTTTCCTTCATCCCAATTGTATTTTCATTTGTGAATACAGGTTTGAAATGTTTGTTCATAATTTCAGCCATTTCTACATCTTCTAAACATTCCGCGCTCCCTTGACGCAGTTTCACTATTCACTGTTTATTTTTCAATTTATCATTCACATTTCTATAGAGTAATTTAGGTTGATTCTTATATTTGTCTGTTATGTCTTTTTCATAGTTTATTTTTTCTTCCATGAGTATTTTTTACATATTCATTTCTTAGTTTGATATATATTTGCCACCTACCCGTTTTATTTTTTCCATCTTTTCCAAGCTTTGTCTCTTCTATCTTTTGCCTCACTACATTTTTTGTTGCACCAGCATTTAATGTACACCTTTTCCCCTTTTATTTTGGTATATATTTCTTTTAATATGGTCAACTTCATTAAAGAAGTTTTCCCAATTCGTTTTTTGAATTTTCTGAGTTTCCCAAAATCCGTTTTGTTGTACATTAGTCTTCCTTTTCTGTGTTTCTTGTTTCTTCCCAAATGAATTTCCTCTTTTAGTTTGAACTCAATTAGTATGTGGTCACTCTTCCCAACTGGTGTCTTGTATCCCATTTTATCCACAATTTCAGTCTCTGGCGTAAATGTTAAATCTAGTCTCGATGGTTCTCCATTATTTCTATATCTGGTATTTTATTTTACCCATCGAGTCATTATGTATTCAAGGGTTATGTCCAGTAGTATATTTCCCCAAAGGTCCTCTACACCTTTCACTGTCATCTCCTAACATATTTCTTTGGAATTAAAGTCACCCATAATTACTAAGTTTCCTCCTCCTTTCAGTATTTCATTTCATGTATGCCTTGTGTCTTCCTGCATTTTTTAATGGTCACTCTCTTTCCAAGAATATGTTTTCGGGGGCAAATATACCACTACAAATTTTCTACTTTTCATGTCACTATTTTCAGCTTTCATCATAATGAATTCCACATTATTATTTCCTTCTGTTATTTTTGTCACATTTAAGCCTTTCCTAGTCAAAAAAAAAAAAAAAAAAAAAAAAAAAACCACCACCTCAATTCTCCTCTCATTTTTATCCGATGATTATATAAACCTTGTCCAACAGTATTTGGTGGTAGCGGAACTTTTAATTTCGTCTCGACAATTCCCATCATATCCGGTTTTCCTAAAATCATCTCATCTATGTTGATATACGTTTTTTTTTTGCCCCTTTTTTGTTTCCTGTGTTTCTTTTTTTTCAGCCTCAGGTCCAGTGCTCTCTCTCTCTCTCTCTCTCTCTCTCTCTCTCTCTCTCTCTCTCTCTCTCTCTCTCTCTCTCTCTCTCAAAAAAAATCTCTGGTCTGATCTCGTTTTTTTTTTTTTTTTTTTTTTTTTTAAACTTCAGGTTTTAGTGTTTTTTCCCTCTCTTTCCCTCGTCGGTCATTTTTTTTTTTTTTTTTCATCCATATATTTTTGTAATTTTCATTTTTTGCTACCTTTGCTGTTTTTGTTAGTACTTTTCCGCGATCATTTTAGACCTTAGTTTAATCTTTAGTGGTCTATTATTTCTTTAGAGTTTAGTCCTATTCTATACAATTCCTCTGTTTCCTTTTCCATCTCTTGCCCCTCCTCCTGTATCTCTTTCAGAATTTCTTTTACTATTTCTTTCTCATATTTTTCTCTTAGATATCTAGCTATATTGTGTTTTCTTTAATACCGTGAGTTACTATACACCTTTTTTTATCATCCATGTCTCTGACACGGTTTTCTTCCTCTTTAATTACATTAAAAACTGTTCCTTTTACATTTTCTTCCATTCGTTGTTGTACAATTTCTTTAAAAGTTATTTTTTGGTTTTCTTATTTCACTTTCCATCGATATTTGATTTCTTGCAGATCTGTCTCCTTTATGGTTTCTTTAACTTGCTCGGTCATCACATATGTTTGTTTTTTACTTCCTTTTTCAAAGCTTCACTTTTGTTAGTATCATCATTTTTCATTCGTTCTCATTTTTTACTATGTTTAATTCCTCTTTTAGATCATTAAGCTCCCTGGTTGTTTCAGCATTTTGTCTTTTCAGCTCATTCATTTCTCTATACAGTACATTGCCCTGTATTCTCTTTCAGATATATATATTTCATTTATTATTTCTGTAATCTCTTGATTTCTTATAATAGTTTTATACTTTGTTTCCCTTTCCAATTCTATACCTTTACCTAGTATTCCACCTTCTCTTGCAAACCACCTTTGATTCCTCTGTAGCGTTTCCATGTTGGAACTCTTTTATGAGATAACACCTAATGGCTATTCAACCCTGCTTAAATCTAATCTTCTCTTAGTTGGTTCGCCATATCTTTGTCTATCTTCACCATCCTCCATTTTAAAGTGTTACCACTGAGTGAATTTACTCTAATATATGATTTCGGTCACGCGATAAACAAAACTCCCCTCTTCCAAGACGATACCGAAAAGGTGTTCTTTTCAACTTATCGAAAATGCGCTACACTCCAGAGCTTGTTCTGGAAGTCCGTTCTAGACTACGGTTTGTGTGTATGTGTGTTCTGTGTGTAAATGTGTATTTTGAATGTGTGTCCGTGTTGAGTGTGTTTGTGTGTGTGTGTGTGTGTGTGTGTGTGTGTGTGTGTGTGTGTGTGTGTGTGTGTGTGTTTGTGTGTGCGTGTGTGTGTGTACGTGTGTGTGTGTGTGTGTGTGTGTGTGTGTGTGTGTGTGTGTGTGTGTGTGTGTGTGTGTGTGTGTGTGTGTGTGTGTGTGCGTGCGCGTATAGCCCTCACTGACCACCACCAACCACACACATGATCCACACACATGCGAGATGGTACTCGTCTTTAGCAAGACCTCCAATTCTTGCAGACCTCACAAATTCCTCAATCACAAAACAGCTTGATTCTATAATATAACGTAAGACAAAAATGACACTCTCCTGTATGCACAACACGGAAATGCCTAATGTCACCAGACAGATCTAATGACACCTTTCTCATACCTACCCCAATTACATTACCGTAACTTCAATATATAGGCCATGTCTAACCACGCCCACCAATCATATAATTAAATCCAATACAAGGGAACTAACACCCATATATATATGTTTAATAACTAACACAACTCCCATACGGCAACCCACAACATGCCTATCTAAGCACCTCTCGTTCTTATAACGGCGGCTGTGCCCGTAATAAAATAGGACTGTTCAGGTCAAGGACCCGACAGAAGGCCTGCCTAGATCAGGGACCTAGCAGAGGAGACTGGAGAAACTCTCCCCTTGTCTAGAAGGGATCCTAGGTGGGAAACCTTATGTCATCTGACATCCCAACCAGTAATCGCCAGATCCTATTCTTAATAAAACGAAGAAGTCACCATCAAGTCCCCTTTTATATAGCAATCCTGTTAAATAATTAGCGGCAGCGGTGCTCCCACACCAATCCGAAAAGACTGCCCGACTAAAAACGTTGTCCTCAGCCGCTCAAGCCACGCCTACCAAAGAACCCGCTCGCACTGCCCCATATAGCCCTATTATATAATTGGTGGCTAACGGTGCTCCCACACCCCCGAAGAAGACTGCCTGACTAAAACCGTCGTCCTCAACCAAGCCGCCAAGCCACGCCTACCAAGCGATGTTCTCACTCCAGCCTGAAGAGACCACCCGACTAAAATCATCGTCTGTCGCGCCCGCCTGCCGCACCCGTTTGCTGTCTGTTGTCCACGAGAAGCCAGAAGCCATATATACCAGGTCTGACGTCTGCCTCACCAGCTCGCTACCCCTTGACCAAGTCTGCCGACGTCACAGGTATAACTTGCAGCTGTGGTTCTCTTGAAGAGAGCCTGTGGTAAAATCGAAAGGCATTCGATTTCAATTCACCTGGTGGCAGTTTGCTACCATTCCGAAGACTGATCGCTGTCTGCAAAGGAGACATCGCCTGTCTTCGACTTCTCATATTTTCAATCAAAGCCCCCGGAACCAAGGTAACTAACCACAAGATTCCATTCAGCTCCGTACACCTCCTAACAAGCAACATGACTTCAAGCAAACCCAGGGCATCGACTTCTAGACTTTAAACAAGCGATTTCATTACCGACCCAGCCTCAGCAACACCCCTCCACCAACCGCTCCCTTCGAGACGATATTCGGACTTCTGAGAACAGCTGCCGACCGCCACAGGTGTGACCTGCAGCTGTAGTCATCTTAGAATCAGTGGTGAAATCGAAAAGATTGGATTTCAAACCACATCCTCAATCAAGCCCCCGGAATCGAGGTATCTAGCCACAGCATTCCATTCAGTAGGCTACCAACCAAGCCAGACATCTATACACCGACCCTCTACCAACCGCTCCCTTCATGACGACATTCGAACTTCTAAGAACATCTGCCGATCGCCACAGGTGTGACCTGCAGTTGTAGTCATCTTAGAATTTGTGGTGAAATCATAAGGCATTCGATTTTAACCGCCTGGTGGCAGTTTGCTACCAGGTTATAGTTGTCCGAAGAGACAACTAGAATCGCCAACCCAGAGCAGTAATTTCCAGCAACTTCAATCAACACAACGCATCGAACTTTAATAATACCACAAGATTTCAATCAGCTCCGCGTACCTCCCAGCGAACGAGCATCTATACACCATCCTATACACAAATCGTAAGCTCAACAAACGACCCACTCGGTAAGCAATACCATTGACCTCTCTAATTCTCAAACAGACCCAGACGACTCCAATAAGTCATAGAGATCCAGGCTGCGCAATGACTTGAAAGCCGACCCAGTACCCCCAATGACCTCAGTCAAGACGAGTAGGACCCCAGGCCGGTGAGAATCGTCTAGAGGCATCTCTACATACCCTGTCCTCACTCTAACGTCACCATTCATCTTGAGTATCAACCGTACTTCCACTAATTTCCTTTTTATAAATCAGGAGCTGGACGAGAGCCTGCCTCCAACCCCTCCCATCCCCAAGAATCCCCATAAGCTGTCACCTAAACCCAACACATAATAAAACAAGACAAACCAAGGAAGACAGAACCCACAATGCACAAAAGCAACACATAAAACCATGCCATTACAATTAATTACACCACTACACAGACGCAAAATGTCATGCGTTTTGATAGATTACTAGGAACTCACAATCACTTATCAAAACTCTATCCCACTATATAAAAATCTTCTCTACTTCCTTCTGACCGTGACGCCCCGGGATAATACACAATTATATCAAACACAAAACTATACTAACTCCATCAATTGCCAATATAATACAACAATTTCCAATACATTAATATAGACGCAAAGTTAGATTTACACCTGAACACATAAAATACTCTCACCTTATCAACTCAACCTGAAACGATATAATTCTGACAAACCCAACCAACATACAAAACAAAATCTCACGCAAAATTCAAGAAGGAACATACTCAAAATAAAATAACAAACCTAAATACCATAATCAAAACAAAGAATGTAAAACACCTCGATCTCAAATTTACATTGTTTTTAAACTCAAAAGCCAAGTCAATAAACAAAATACAAAACCCACAGATTTCAATAATCAATATACAAGAGTGAGGATACGAACTAAAACTTACTTTACAGAAGTGACAATTCTTCTTCACCCCAAAAATATTACCAATAATTTTTCACAAAACCTCGATATAACACCCCTCCCCCCAAAAAAAAATCTTAACATAGTGAAACGAAATGAATAAACTTACATTCCGCCAATTAATCAATATGGTAATAAACAAACGAATAAATCTTATGCAACATTAGGGGTTAGATACTTCTCACAGAAACAACAAAAAACACAAATAGGAAATAATCCCACACTCATTCAATATAGTCCTGCCTGAACACTATGCAAAATAGAAAATGATATCATACTACCACTGGATAACACTCGTAAAGAGTGTTTACCAAAATGAACAATAATTTATTGTTATATTTACCTTTACACATACTAATACATTCTTGTTAAAGTTCACAAACAAACTAACTGATATTCTTAGGATGTCATGTCTTGAGTAAAGCTATACCTCTAGTGAATGTGTACAAACCAAAAAACCCCGAACTACAGTGACAGACATAATTCTCATGGAAAAGAGACATTGAACTTGTCACAAACAATTCTCATTGAAAAGAGAATATAAGTTCAAGTGAAATATTAAAATACAATTCCATAGCTTTATTGAACACATCCATAGCATGATAATATATGTAACCCCCCTACTCATTCAAAACAATAATGAATTTTACGAATCAATGTCCCTCACTAGTGACATGACATACATTATTATATCATATCCTTGCAATTTTGTTTGCCAAACCTGTCATGACCTTAACCCAAGGTACGCAGACGTACCTCGAAAGGTCGGTGAGGCAATGTAACACACACTAACCATCACCAACAATGCACGTGATCCATACATATGTGAGATAGTATTTGTCTTTAGCAAGACCTCCAAATCTTGCAGACCTCACAAATTCCTCAATCACAAGACAGCTTGACTCAATATATCAACGTATATATATATATATAAATATATATACATATATATATATATACATATATACATATATATATACATATATACATATATATATACATATATACATACATATATACATATATATATACATATATATGTATATATATGAGTGGATGGGTGGTGAGATAAACACAGGGAACCGTTTAGGGATTTAATCTGACGTTTCGTCCTTACCAGGACTTCTTCAGAGTACATGCACATTCAATCATTCACCCCCTAAATATACATATATAGATACATATATATATATATATATATATATATATATATATATATATTAATGTATGAATGAATTCTCCCTCCTCCCCAGCATGAAGCCTACACGTAGGAGACATTTATTTGTTCACAAAAATAGAGCCGCCGGATCAAAACAAGCACCCCGCAGAGGACAAAATGTCATGCCTTAGACGATCGACTAGGCTGAGGAATCAACCAAACAGCGCCAGCCAAGCAGAGGAGAACCATTAGCGATCTCTCCAAGTTTCACCTTTATTCATTCTTATACCCACCATTGACATACTTTCCTTCATTCCAACTGAAGATGCACAACGCTCTGCGAAACGTCTTGTGTTTTGTTTATTTTCATTTATTTTGTGTATAACATAGACTTCTGTGTTAATATAAGTTCCCGATATCAAATGAAAATTTGCTTCTTCCCCTCTCTTTTCCTCGGAAATCTACTTTCCGAAGGCTAGAAAACTTACGAAAGAAATTAATTTCTAATGAATTTGCTGTCGTTTTCATCAGAATAAGCTTTAAAGAGAATCTCCTGCCACGCTTCACGAATATATATATATATATATATATATATATATATATATATATATATACACATATATATATATACATATATATACATATACACACACACACACACACACACACACACACACACACACACACACACACACACACACACACACACACACACACACACACACACACATATATATATATATATATATATATATATATATATATACTGTATATATATACATATATATATATACATATATATACATACATATACATATATATATATTGGGAAACTGTAAACACCAGATTAATTTTCATACGGTTGCTAGACACTAGACCACCTGCTCCTGCCAGGTGGGTGACCAATCTCTCCAGTAGACAGCTTTCGGATGCAGAAAATAATGTGCTGGCCAGGGGCCTTAACTTTATTGTTCAAGGCAAAGTCAACCACGCTGAATTCCTGGCCGCTGCAGAGTTAGGAGTGAACTTGATGGAAGGCACCTCTGAGGACAAACAGGCCGTCAGAACTAAAATCGTAGGAGCACTGAAATCCAAACAGACTAGTCGTTCCCTGACCACTGAAGAAACCAAAGCTTTAGCGGAACTACGCAGAGATCGCTCAATTGTTGTTTTAACCAGCGACAAAGGGAGGTCAACGGTCGTTATGGACAAGGAAGACTATGACCAGAAGGCTCTGGCGTTACTTCAAGATACCCAAACTTAAACCATCGTACCTCAAGACCCCACAAAGAAGTTACAGGCCAAAGTTGAACGAGAGCTGAAAGAATTCAGAGAAAAACGGATCATAAATGATGACGAGTGGAAGAAAATGAAGCCAGGAGATTCTACCATCCCTAAGTTCTATGGGTTACCAAAAGTCCACAAAGAAAATATTCCCCTTCGACCCATAGTGGCTTTTAGAAATTCTCCGACATACCATCTTGCTTCGTACTTGGCTAAACATCTCAGACCTCTAGTGACTAATTCACCACACATGCTTCAGAATTCAGCTGACTTCATTGAAAGAATCAAAGGACTCAACAAGACTCAAGGTCCGACAGCCAAAACTGGTTTACCACCCTTCGCTTCATTATATCGCGACCCTCCCCCTCGATCCGTTTTAATAATAGAATTTACCGAACAGACAAGAATCAAATATTTCAGGTCACATAAAATTTATTATATTATCCATTCATAATCACTCTCCAATCAAACCCCACTTTGATACATCCATGCATCTCATTCTTGACTTTTTCCTCAAGTTCATTCAAATTATCGCTGCATACCACTCTTTTTCTATATACTCAAACCATTTCAGTATTCTTTACTCAATCCTAACTGTAAGCGCTTTTTCCAATCCCGTTCTATGCACCACCACATCATTTGTCATTCTATCCTTGAAACCTCCATCATAATTTTTAAACACTTTATTTCAAAGATATTTAAACTCCTTCCTCCCTTAATTCGAAGTCTCTACCCCACACAGTGTCATTGGCACAATCACCTTTTCATAGTCTTCTTTTTGCGTTCATCCCCAGATACCTATTTTTCATGACATTTTCATTTCCCCAAAACATTTACTTGCTTCCCTCACTCTATAATATACCTTCACCGCATTCCCTGCTAATGTAACCCTAGATATTTCAGAATATTCACTTTCTCGAACCTTTCCTCATAAGACTTAACTCAAACCCAGTGATACCCTCTCCCCTTGTACATTGCACTATATTCATTTTGCCAGCAGTTACTTTCAGTTTTCTCCTCTTACATATGCTCCCAAATTCCACCACTAGTAACCACCTCAAACACTCTTTGCACCCAGCTAAAAATACAATGCTACCTAAAATAACAATTGGCTTACAACCCATTTCCTTTAATTTTAATTTACTATCTCCAAACTCCCTTTGTATTTACCTATCTATATACGCGTTGAACAACCATGGTGATATTACACAACCCCGACGCAGCCCCACATTCGTTTTAACTACTCATTCTATCCATTTCCTACTCTCACATAAGCTCTACTATACGCATAGTTTTTTTTGACAACTCTCAATAGCATTCTCCTTATCCCATACATCTGTAACACATCCCACAATGCCTTCTTATCGACCCTATTATAAGCCTTCTCTAGATTTATAAAATCACAAAAGCCATCTTACATTTTGCCAAGAACTTCTCGCACATCTGGCCTATTACATAAAATTTCATTCACATACCCACTGTTCTCTCTCAATTGTTCTCTCAGTTTTCCTCCTAGTCCTCATGATAATGACCTTCCATATGCCTTACTAATTACACTTAACAGACTGATCTTTTTAAAGCTACTACACTCATATTTGTCCCCTTTTCTTTTGTTAAATGGAACTACACAGACATTTATTCAGTTCTCCTGCACCTTCTCCTTCCTCAGGCGCACATGAAGCAACCTCACTAACTAATCTTTTATAAGTATTCCTTCCTACGCCAGGCACTCCATTTTTATTCCCAATGCTATTTGTATTCTATCTTTGTTATAGTCCTATAATTTTCTTCTCCTATCACAGATATTTTCCTAACAACTTCCACTACCACATTCAACCTTTCCCTAAACACCTCCATCTTAAACCATCTTTAAAATAATATACCTATCTTCCTCTTACTACTACTTCCATTGCCTTCTGTCCGTATGTATCCTTTAACTTTTTCGCGCTTTATACCTTCCTTCTTGAAACATACCCACTATTTTTCTACTCCAGTTGCTCTCCACCCCTCACCACCTCATACACTTCTCTCAGCTCCTCCGGGTATTATTTCTTTTTATCATTCGAATTTAATTTGTTTACCTTCAGTACTTGTCTATCGCCCTTCCTTTTCCTACTCTTCCTATACTACAGATTTTTCTTCTACCATATAATAATCTAGAAAAAAAAATCCTGTTCTCTACCACGAAAACATTTACATCTAGAAATCTTCCAATCCTCCCCTTGAGTACCACCATATAGACCATTATGCCCTCTCAACCCCCTTTCCCTGTACCAAAGTTTCTCACTTATATTTACGCTTGTCTCTCTTAAATACTGTGTTTTGTAGCATGAATTTCTTTTCTGAACACGTGCGTAACATCTCTTCACTTTGATTTTTTCCAGACAAACCGGTCCTCGAAAACCGCTACATTTAGATTCCTCCCAATATTCTCCATACTCTTATCTGAGTCACTCCAATAAGCCTCCCTCTACTAGTCACCTTTCTCCTCATCACGACCGTATGAACCCACAGAAGCCCATATCCCCATCCCAATTTCACCTTTGCCCATATGAAGAAATTCCCTCCACTCTGCCACGCACTTTTCTATATCGTCACTTATCAGAGGAGCCACTTTTTCTCTCTCTTACTCACTCATTACTCACTCATTACTCAAACTCAACTCTCCCCTTCAACTTAGTTTTACATAATGTAACACATTTTCCATCTCACAAAGATAACACCAATGCATTCCTTTTTATTTTCATTTGTACCACAACCACGATAACACTTTATCCTAATAAATATACAGACCTAACTTCTACATTGAACTCGACGTACTATAGGTCTGAATGATTCTTTCTCCTTACGAGGGAAGAACAATACGACTGTAATAACTTCTCCTGATTATCAAAACATAGCTTTATTCAGCCATGGACTGACCTCTACCCAGCAAAGCATAAAACCTATCTATTCCTCAAGGCTAAATATACTGTAAGGATCCAAGGTCCCCGCGCCAATACGAAACTATCTCTGAAGAAGACTATTTTTGCAGACGAAGGAGGGAGACCAATTTAAGAGTTCCACCATAGAATCCAGTGAATGGAATTACACAAATGTATGCCCTCCATAATTAAGTGAAACGAACTATATGACGTACCATTTTTTTCCAAAACATTATTTACTTCCTTTCTTGTATTTGTCCTATCATTCTCCCCACCCACCACTGTTTCTCCTACCATCTCTCAAAGCCGCAGTCATACCCTCACAATAATTATTCAGTCAATAAATTCTCAAAATACTCAGCCCATTTCCTTCTGACTTCTCGTCTATGAACACCTGCCAAAAGGTTCATTTCATTTTTTTTTTATCTGACTACCTTTTCGCAGATAATTTACTTCCTCGTTAATCATTTACCTGCCTCTTTTAAAAAACATTGACAAAAATGCATTCTACTTAACACGGTTCGATGATTCGGTAGTACCAAGCTCGAGCGTTAATTCATCGATCCGTGTTCAAGTCCCCACAGGTTGAAAACTTTAGCATTGCTGCACTGTGAGCCGGTACTCCAACTCAGATAGGCAAGGAGTTGTGTGTGGGTGTGGATGTGGATTGGTGCGTTTGCGTGTACGTGTTTGTGTATATGCAGAAGCCCAAATATTTTATGGAACATGCACTTATAGATACCTCCGTCTTTACTACATATCTGGGATGTCACTACATTTCTTCACATAAATACCATGAATATGCTGTACCTTGTGCTTTCTCTCGCATATCATAAGGGAACACATGACGAGAGAAAAGACATGAAAGATTATGTGAGATTTGATATGTGGGTGAGCATGGGCTCGAAATTTTTCTGTGGAGATAAAGAAGTCTCCCAAATATACCAGTATCCAGAATGGAGTGTAAACAACCTAATCCTTCAAGAGAGAGATGAGTGGCACATAACGACTTCATTCATATCAGTAGGGAAGTTGTGGTTTAACAAGGATCTCCATTTCAAATCCCCTCACCCATTGTCTTGGGTTCTGCTTTTAGCTGAATAAGATCGATTGGCGCCAGTCAGGACATAGGTCTGCAAAAAACTTAGCTGTGTTGAAGAGATTATTGATCTTTACCGTGACTGCCTATAGAATATTCGGTTTACCTCCAGGGGGATTTTATTCCTTTAAAGAGAAAAACCTCCCACAGTCAAGGGTTTAACTCACTTCTTAATAGCCATTTCATTGTTGACTGTTTTTATTCTGATTGTCTTCAGGTTTAATTCAGGGGAACAAGTCAGCCCCTACCTTCAACCAAACATCACCCCCCCCCCAAAAAAAAAAAAAAAAAAAAAACAGCATTTGATAAGATCATTTGGCTTCTTTCGATAGCGATGACTTCTCCGATACCGAACTCGAGGTCTCGGTATGATGGTCTCGAACTGATTTGACCCACGAAGGACCCGAGGGAACGAAGCCCTGCGGTTTTTGGCGGTAACTAAGTGCATGTTGCAAATAAAAAAAAAAAAAAAAAATAATAAATAAAAGAAATAAGAGAGAGAGAGAGAGAGAGAGAGAGAGAAGGGGAGAATGGTGGCTTGACACTAAGTTAAAACAATGGGTAATGACCAAAATAACGGGGAATCACCTCCCTCTGACAATGATTTAAAACCTCGTTTGATTGTAGTCTGTTTATCTTAACTTGGCAGAGATTTATTAGGAAAGGAAAATGTAATTACCGTTATAGAAGAAATATTAGTGACATTTGATCAACAAGACTAAGTAAAAAAAATAATAAATAAAGAAAAAACAAAGAAAAACGTAGTCAAATCTAAGAATTTCAAGCTATCTGCTTTATTCAGCAACATAATCGAGGATAGTGTTTCGGAAGATCTTATTGTAGTCTAGCACCATCCAATATTCAAAGAAACACTTTTTCATAAAAATATAAAAGAATGAATTAATCTTCGTCAGAGGCACGTTAATTCTAAGCACCTTTCGTACCAGATGGAACTCCTGTTTGCTTTCAGCCTATTCAATTCATATTTGTGAAACCATGTTCACAAACAGTAGGGTTTAACCCATTCCTATAAATTAGTTTCGTGCCTGGTGGCATTTCCCCAGCTTATTTCATTCAGGTGTGTGTGACCCTTTCGGTAACGAAATCAGGAATGTTATGACCAAAATCTGTCCATAATATTTCAGTTTCTGCAGCCGTGTTTCGGGTGCAGCTTGCTTACAAGACCTTCACGATGACTCGACTTCGCAAAAAAGTCGACGCGCATGCTATATCTTGTTTAAAGGTAGATGGATTAAATCTGTCTCAGATGCGAAGACATACTGTCGCAAAGATGTTAGCGTGTGTTGATCCGGAACAAGAATCAAAAGGAATGGAGAAAAATAATTCAATTTCATCCGTAGGTATATTCGTGCGTCCGATGAGGGATTGGCGAAATCTTGTGGCGTTTATGACATAGCAAAGCCTTTGGAGAAGCTAAAGGTAGGCGTGTCTCTCTCTCTCTCTCTCTCTGTCTGTCTGTCTGTCTATCTGTCTGTCTATCTGTCTGTCTGTCTGTCTGTCTGCCTCTCTCTCTCTCTCTCTCTCTCTCTCTCTCTCTCTCTCTCTCTCTCTCTCTCTCTCTCTCTCTCTTTCTATGGCTTAGCAGCTTTGGACTAGAGTTAAATAATGAAGCAGGTGCAGAGAAGAGATTAGTGAAAGCTCTGGTTGTTTTGGTGGAGCATGAACACCAGTCGTAGGGCTGAGCCTGAGGCCTAGTTTTGGATCATGGGACATGAAGGTTTCGTGAAAAGGCTTTGCCTTCAGAGAAATGGCTATCTTCTGCTCCGTTTCTCACAAGATGATCAATTTAGCATCAATATGTCTTAACAAACGGTAGCTATCTTCTGAAAATTAACATACCAACATTGGAAATATCCAGAATTATCAAAAAGTTGAACCAAATTTTGAATGTGATCAATGATCTGGCATGTTTATTTGCATCAGAGAGAGTAGTCTCCAGAAGTGCGTTTAATTCCTCACAACTCGATCCAATATATAAGCTGTTCTAATCCCTTCATACTCTCTTTTCACAGAAAGGATATATATATATATATATATATATATATATATATATATATATATATATGTTACAAAGTGGTAAATATCTATGATTGGGCGTTAATTCAGTACGGAAAAAAGGCTGAGACATTTTTATTTCAGATTCTTCTCCGAAAATGGGAATTTTTTGAGTCTGTATATAAAACGCAATTATGCAGTGTTGTTACTGTTTCTTGGACTAGGTTATTGCGATGAAAATGCTAGTTAAGTTAGTAACCTTCTTCCGAATATATACGTTAAATAGAGAAATGTGCAACTTCTAACTTACCCTTAATGAATTAGTAGATCATTACTCGCATTCTATGGTGATACTCAGACTGAGACGCTTTGGACTCAGACTGCGTCGACATTTCTCACTGAAATTAACTGCAAGCTCTCGGGTGCTTGGGTGCATGTGTGTGTGCTTTTTTGTGGGGGGGGGGTTGGAGGGGGTTGGAAGACCCTACGGTTGAATTAGTTCTCAAGGTGAAATATTAAATAAACAAGCGTGGTTTGAATACTGAGAAAGCTGAAGAAAATCGTTTGGCATTTGTCAGGACTTCATCGAGACATCAGTCTACCAAGGTTGTTATAGATCGAATCCCTTCCCTGTCGACTTGACCTGAGGGCAGGTGCTGACAGTACACTGTACAGCCCATAGGTTTGATGTAAAGGTAAACATGCTGAAATAAAAACTCTTTTTTATCTAAAACTCCCTTGTTAATCGTGTAATGATGATATTTAGTTGAGTCTTCCAAGTAAGATATATGTTAGAATCATATTGTCAAGAACCATGTGAGAAACAGATGATATGAGAAAAACAATGTAGTTTTCTCAAGGGAAGGAGCTTGTAGACTAAGTATTTACTTAGGTGAGAAAACACTTGAGACATTACGGAATTGAATAGACACCAAAAGAAATTGTTTAATTTATCAAACAAGCAATTGGTATAGTTAAAGTGCTTATAGATGGTCACAATGTGACTGACTAATACTTGGTTGACGTTCCCTTTGCTATTTTTAATGCAAGGACCCTTCTAGGCATTCTAGTGATTAGTTCACGAATATCATCTTGAGGGATTTCTTGCCATGTTTCCCGTAGTAATCCTAAGAGTTCGGGCTTTGAAGATGGCTTCCTGTTCTTTTTGCGAAGTTGTTGGTCTAATATGCCACAGAAGTGTTCAATAGGGTTCATATCCGGGGACTGACTTGGCCATGGAAGTTTCTTGATCCCATTTTGGCTCAACCAATTTTGTGTTGCTTGAGCAGTGTGACAAGGAGCTTCATCTTCCATAAATAGGAAGACATGCACGGGTAAACATGGCGTGATTATGATCCTCAATGTTACTTTCTTTGAAAAGAAGGGTCAAATCAAAACGTTAGATATTCCAGTAGTCTATCAATATATATACCATGTGAGGGCGAAGTCTTTATTAGTTCGACGTTTCGCTTGTAACAGCTTTATCAAGTATTTGTCGTTAACTGCCAATTTTATACGCATTCCAGTAGTTACCGATGTTCATTCTTGTCACCAAATATTATACGTAGGTGTGTATATGTGTATGTGTGTATGCATACCCTATTCGAAGCCATAAACATGTAAAACAAATGGTCTGGACCCACTGAAGGGTTGCAAATAAGGGAACATTTTACATATTTATATCCCCCAATTTGCCCTGGTTCGAAAAGAGGGCACTAGTGCTTTAACATCGCATGTAAAAAATGCACAAACAAATAATATGTGTTTAAACAACAACAAATTCGACCATATCACGTACAGCTCAAAATTTAACACTACTTTACACGAGCATACACGGTACCTGACGGCACCAATATAGAAAAAAATCTAATTTAAAGACCTTGGTGTGACATTAACCTGTAATGGTGCATTTACAGCGCATATAACCAACGTAATAAATAAAAAGAAACTCGCAATGAAGTAGGCTGGATTTTCCTTTCATTTAAATCACGTGACAAGTTACCCATGTTGACCCTATACAAATCACTGGTACTCCCAGTTTTAGAGTACTGTTGCCAGTTATAGAGCCCATGGAAAGCCGGAGAGATACAATCAATCGAAACTTTCCAGCGGCCTTTCACAAACAAAATATCTGCCGTGCATCACCTAGGTTACTTGGGCAAGTTACAGGACCTTCAACTATTCTCTTTGGAAAGACCAAAATATATACAATAATCTACATATCCAATATATCAACTGGCCACAAAGCAAATAATATCAATGTATGCACAATCATCCACCAATGACTGAGCTGACTATGCGACACGATACAGCCCACCAGGGTGAAAACACTGATAGAAAATTCGTTTGTGATAAGAGGATCGCACCTTTTAAAGTCCTTACCACGTCACCTACGGAATAAAATCAACTTCAGCCTAAACCAGTTCAAGTTCCAACTGGACAAATTTCTATGAGCAACCCCCGATCAACTCAAACTGTCCCATTACCACATCCGTGCCGTCAGTAATAGTATCATTGATCAACGGGTATAACAACGGGCAGACTGGAATTACTAGTGGCGGTGCATCAGCGTGGCCATCGGCAACACCTTCTGCCCAAAACAACGTTCATCAGGTTCAACAGGAAAAGTAAATCCAACATCGTTGGTCTGCCCAAGCCTCCGTCATCCTCGTTGGCTCTTCAAGGTATTAATTGAATGTATACTTTGTCAACATTGACCACAAGCTCTCGCCGGATCTTTCACCTTTTTCATTTGATTCCATAACCCTTCGTTCTATCTCTCTACTATTAAACTCTGTAGCATCACCAATCCTTGGGTTTCCTTTTCTTACACTTCATAAAATTCTACTTCCATTCCCTCTGCAGTGATTTATAGAATTGACTTATGCCTTTCCAGTCTTTCTAGTATTAATATGAGGCAGTTAATTAGTATTGTCTAGCATTTTTTTAATTCAATAGTTACGCCTTTAGAGCGTCTATTTCCTGTTTATTTATTTATTTTTTATCACCTAACTTAACTTATAATTCTTTGCTGTGTCCATCTAATATAATTGTTCATTTTTTGTTCTCTCTCCCTCCCTCTGTCCTTTCTTCATAAATCACATCACCTTCCACTTAATGTTTTAATTTTTGATACCTCCTATGGTTCTATTTCGTTGATCTATCTATATAGGAATGAGTTTATCTTTCTCTTCTGCATGTTCAGCTTGGCAGATTCCAGATCCATTAATCAATATCTGGTTGTGTTCAAGTCTTTTATTTTTATAATTCTTTGATACTTTGGGCCCTTTTTCAACTAATCCATATATACATATACCAAAGACCCTTTCCCCTTCACAAGGGAGATAACCAAAAAACGAAGGCATAGGAACCACTCCCACCCACCTCAACACTCCACTCCTCTCTACCCTCTTCCCTCCCTCTTATCTTGAATCTCAAACAATTCAATATGAACTTGGTCTTAAAAAACAACAATACTATAAAAAAAGTAAGCTAATTAAAAATTCACCTGAAGTAAATGACGATTGTGTCTACTCAATTACATGCCTTAAATGTAAGAAATTTTATATCGGCCAAACTGGTATAGACTTACAAACAAGGATAAATCAACATAAATACTGTATAGTGTAAGGAGTGGGCAAATTTCCAGAGGCCTTTTTTCATGTAAGAGACCACAACCATCCTATTGACTGGGATAATTCTAAGGAAATAATTTCTTGTAGGTCTTTATTAGAAAGAATCATTATCGAATCTAGTCACATTAAGCATACCTTCGATCAAAATATTAATTTAAATTTAGTTTTGTATAAACTGGATGATTTTATTATTAAGAAAATTATATAAAAAAAAATGCTCCAAGTGTTACTAGCCCCGGGTGATGTAACGTTATATGATGAAATGTTCTTAAATGTAAACACTTCTCAACCTGGTTATGAAATATCTTGTGTGTCCTTTCCATGTTTCCTAGCTTGTCTACTACTTTATGTATATATATACCCACCTATGTCTCTGTCACTTTGTACCACTTGATGATGTCTTAAATAGACGAAAACGTTCGGACTAAGTTTCTTATTTCCCAGTGTTTTTTTCTGCAATATATATACATATATATATATATATATATGTATATGTATGTATATATATGTATGTATATATATATATATATATATATATATATATATATATATCTGTATATATGCATATGTATGTATGTGTATACATATACACATATATACATATATGTGTGTACAGTATATATATACATATATATATATATATATATATATATACATATATATATACATATATATATATACATATATATATACATATACATATATATATACATATATATATATATACATTATATACATATATATATATACATATATATATACATATATATATACATATATATATATATATATATATATATATATATATGTTTTGTTGAAGTCTACAGTAGTAGTATCATTGTTCAACTTGTAAGAAGTACTCTCTATATTTCTAATGAGAAAGCGGAGGTTGGAGGTTAGAGTATTGATAGAATCTCCAAGGTACATGTTGTTTACTCTAGAAGTCTTTCGACCCAATCAGAGGTCATCTTCAGGAATTAAGAACATCAAGCCTCATCATGAAAATATTTGCCTCCCACAGACAAGGCCTTTAGAAGAGATGAATTTCATATACCAATTTCATTGCAACTTTGGTGACTGCAGTCGTCTCAATTCACAGTATGTAGGTTCAACCAAAACCACCTTGTCAAAAAGGATGACGGCACATTTGCAAGATGGGACCATACTCCGTCACACCAGTAATACACATGGACATTACCTCACCAGGCAACAACTAGAAACACAAACAACGATACTGTATCGAGAACAAGACAGAAGGAGATTAAGGATGGCAGAATAATCTTTTTTTTTTTTTCGTCTGGATCAACCCTCCATCAATATCCAGCTACAACCTGAAGTTTCACTCCCATTAATGAGGAAACCTTACCAGCAACATACGGGGAACCCGTTGGAGCTCTGTGGGTTTCCACGTCGACTTCCTGTCGCAGGGTTTCTTCGCGGGTACAACATCTCCCCCGCCACACCTCATATGACTTCCTATCCTAGTGTTTCTTCGCTGGTACAAAATCTCCCCCGCCACACCTCAT
>NC_134795.1:41398344-41413344 GCF_046742065.1 Oratosquilla oratoria | reverse complement strand
ACCCTAATACCACAGTACAGAAACCACGATTGTCAGAAGACTTTAGTACGGTCTTGATAAACTGTCTGCAATTACATTATTTTTACCGCTCACATGTTTTATTTCCAGGTTGTATGGCTGTAAAGCTAACCACCACGTTGTCAACCTCATGTTCTTGTTTTTCATATTGTTCATAAAGACAAGAGGGTTATGATCACTATAAACAGTTATTTTTTGTGGGTTATTTCCAACATACACATCAAATTTTTCCAAAGCCATCAACAACGCTGCTGCTTCCTTCTCTATAGTGCTGTAGTGTCTTTGGTATTTCTTGAATTTCGCAGACATATAACATACAGGAAACAATATTCCATCATGTTCCTGCATTAACACAGCTCCTGCAGCAACATCACTAGCATCAACATTAATAGTGAAATTTTTGAAGAAATCAGGACCATGCAAGACAGGTTTGGAAGTAAGGATTGACTTTATCTTATCAAAGGCTTCTTGACATTCTAATGTCCATTTAAATTTTACTTTGGGACTTACTAAGTCAGTGAGTGGTTTAGCAAGTTTACTGAAATTAGGGCAGAATCTCCGATAATATCCTGCTATACCTAGGAAACGCTGGACTGCTTTACGGTTGGCCGGAGCAGCTAAAGCCTCTATGGCTTCAACCTTGGCGTGCATAGGTGCAACCGTACCGTAACACACCTCATGGCCTAAAAAGGTCACCTTTGCATGAGCAAACTCAGTCTTCATTAGATTGACAGTCAACCTAGCCTTCCTTAACCTCTCAAACAAGGACCTCAGGGAATTCAAGTGTTCCTCCCACGTCTGAGAATACACGCACAGATCATCGATGTACACACACACACCTTCCAAGCCTGCAATAACATTAGACATTAGACGTGAAAACTTTGCGGGTGCATTCCGTAAGCCAAATGAAGTTACTTTGTATTGATATAGTCCACTAGGTGTTATGAAACTTGACACACGTTTTGCCTCCTCAGACAGTGGCATCTGATAGTAGCCACTCATTAGATCTAATTTAGTTATAATTTTGGCCTTGCCGATTGAGTCAATTAAGTCATCTCTGCGAGGAAGAGGGAAGTTGTCATCCTTGGTAAGTGCATTAAGTTTTCTGTAATCAGTACACATTCTATACTCCCCATTTCCTTTTGGCACAAGAATACATGGAGCAGCCCAGTCACTCTTACTTGGCTCTGCTAAGTGATTATCAAGAAGAAATGTTACCTCTTTCTGGAGAATAGCTGCCTTATGGGGGGACATTCTATAGGGCTTTTCTCTTACCGGGGCGGCACCTTCCACTAGTTCAATATGATGAACTGCCTCAGTCGTTGGTCTCGGCTCATCTCCAAAAATTTCCACAAACTCTTGCAGTAATTCTGAAACATCTGACTGTTGGCTGTCAGACAAATGACACAACTTACTATTTAGATTAGCAAGGACATCAGAATTCTTGAGTTTATTACATACAGGGATTTTATCAAGGTCGTCTTCACTTTGCATCTCCACAACTTCTAAACTATTTACAGTACCATCTACCTTCTCCTCTGCCTTAGCAGCACTTCCCGAGTCTCTTCTATGGTACTTCTTAATCAAGTTTACATGTACTAACCTTTTTGTTTTCCTGTGATCAGGAGTAGATATCACATAGTTCAAATCTCCCCGTTTACCTATAACTCTGAAAGGTCCCTTGTACCTTGCTTGTAATGGACACTTCCTTACGGGCAAGAACAACAGAACTTCATCCCCAACCTCAAAGTTACGTTCTACTGCATCTTTATCATAATTTTCCTTCATCTTTTCTTGACTTAGTTTTAAATTACATTGTGCAAACCTGTGTACCACATCTAGGTTTTTCTTTAACTTAGACACATACTCAGACAAGTTATCGGCATGCTCCAAGTCTATCCAGCTCTCATGGAGTAGCTTCATGGGTCCTCTTATGTCTCTGCCAATCAATAGTTCACTTGGAGAAAACCTGAGACTAGATTGCTTAGCACATCTGATCGCATATAGAAGGAATGGCAAACCCACATCCCACTCATTTCCAGTCTCATGACCATACTTTGCTAACATTGTTTTAAAGGTTCCATGAAAACGTTCCAAGGCTCCTTGGCTTTGGGCATGATAAGCAGATGCAATATATTGTTTAATCCCAAGAAGAGACATTACTTGCCTGAAGATATTGGATACAAAATTGGTACCTCTGTCGGACTGCACAATCTTCGGTATTCCGAATAGGGTGAAGAACTTTGTCAAGGCTGGCAACACAGTCCTGGCTGTAATGGAACGCAGTGGAATGGCCAATGGATACCTGGTGGTAGTGCACATTAGGGTTAACATGTACAGATGCCCCTTTTTTGTTTTAGGAAGGGGGCCCACGATATCAATTATCACATGGGTAAAAGGTTCCGGCACCACAGGAATAGGTTGCAACGGTGCAGGAGGAATAACAATGTTAGGCTTACCTATCAACTGGCATTTTTCACATGTTTTACAATATTGTGCTACTTGTCTATGGATACCAGGCCAATAGAAGTACTTGATAATCTTATCCAACGTTTTCTGCACACCCAGATGTCCTCCTATGTAGTCATGTGAAAGACTGATGACTTTCTCTCGATACACGTCCGGAACGATAACCTGATGAAACTAGCACCAACTCTCATTTGCAGGAACATCTGGCGGCCTATATTTTCTCATTAGTACATCATCACGCGTATAACAACATGTAGCTTCATTTGAGATGTCCTTCTCTTGTATGGCCCTTGCAAATAATGGGATTAATGACCTATCAGCTTTCTGGGCAGATATCAGATTACTACGAGTCATTGGGAGAACACTTAAATCCACACGTTCACTTACATTACTCTGCGCTTCATTCACCTTAACACTAGACAGACTGCACGGCAGAACCCCGGGACTAGGCGAATCCACATCACGATCAGCAAGTTCATCTGGCTTAACAGCAGGTCCTGTACTAGAGTCTACATTAAACAAACTACTAATATCCATATCAGCAGTTTCTTCACTGGTTTTCATCCTTGCCTGGCTGCGAGTAACTGCGCATGCTGGAAAAATATCTCCACACTCGCTTTCCAAACCCTCGGCAGGATCCCATTCCAGTGGAGTCGTACTCACCACGGGATCAGGCACAATTAACTTTCCCGCTATATCATTTCCTAGCAAGAAACTCACTCCTTCAACAGGTAAAGTCTCTCCAACTCCAACCAACACAGGCCGAGATAATAATTCGGTTCGGAGGAACAACTTACACAGGGGAACCGTCATCGTCCCCCCAACGCCCTTTATCAATACATGCTCACCCGTCAACGCCTGTTCTACGTCAGGAACAGCGCTTTGTAATACCATACTGAGCGATGCAGCAGTGTCTCGCAACACAGTTACAGACACTCCGGGCCCATCCTCCTCGACAGACACTGTACCAGGGAATACAAATGGGTTAAACAGACTGCGTTCTCTTCCCACATCAGGATCTCCTTTTTCCTTTACATCTGCAGAAAGCAAAGTTACATTAGCAACACGTTTCTCTCTAGTCAACTCAGGACACCTTGCCCTTACGTGCCCAATTTTTTTACAGTAAAAGCAACCAATTTTTGACACATCTGTATTGCTTTTACCCAGGGTCCAGGTACTTTTACCCTTGTGTACCTTTCCCTCTTGAGGTTGAGAAATGCCTGGAGGGGAAGGAGGCTTACTTGATTTATGCGTTAATATATAATTTTCCGCCAATGTGGCAGCTCGATCAATTCTACTTACTTCCTTTTCTAGCAAATAGGTTCGAACGTCCGGTGGAATACCCTTAACATATTGTTCCAGTGCAATTAGTTCCTTTAACTCCTCATAAGTTTCAATTCCGCTAGCTGATAGCCATCTATTAAATAATCTATTTACACTGTTACCATACTCGAGGTATGACTGGTGGTTTCCTCTAAAACAGTTTCTAAACTTTTGTCTATAAAATTCTGGAGTGCATAAGTATGCTTTCAACACTGTATCCTTCACTACCGAATACTGGCTCTGATCTTCAGAGGACAAGGATAAATACGATGAACGAGCCTTACCCATTAAGGCCGTTTGTACCAGCACACACCAATATGGTTTAGGCCAGGAGAGGGTGGTTGCCAAGCTTTCGAACTGCTCGAAAAACTCCTCCGGCTCACCCTCTAGGAAAGTAGGGACAAGGCGTACTACACTACAAAGGATTACAAAGGCAAAGCATGCCGACAGGAGACCTTTTGATCCATATCTAGGTCGGATGCAAAAAAAAACAAAAAAAAAAAAAAAAAACATATTAATAATAAATTAAAACTATAATAATGTAAATAACAATTAAAACACATAAATAAATGCATTGGTATAGTTGAATAACAAACAAACAGGTAAATAGTAAATGATAATAAATTGACATATAACTAATAATAAATGAAAATCAGACAGACAAATTATAACAAAACAAAATAATTACAGCATCTTACTTAGGTATTTACCTAAATGATCCTTAAAGCTTTGAACTGAACTACATTGCACTACCTGTGCAGGAAGTTTATTCCATTCATTAACTACACGGTTGGCAAAGTTGTTTCTACCTACTTCCAAATTGAATCTATTTCCGGACAGTTTGAGACCATTGTTTCTTGTCTGATTCTCATTCAATGTGAAAATTTGGTCACTTTTGATGTTGTCAATTCCCTTTAAAATCTTAAAGACCTGTATCAAGTCACCTCTGAGTCTACGCTTTTGTAGGGAAAACAGATTCATGTGCTTAAGTCGATTTTCGTATGATTTATTTTTGATATTTGGAATCAGTTTTGTGGCTCGCCGTTGTACTTTTTCCAGTCTGTCAATGTCTTTAATGAGATTCGGTGACCATACGGAAACAGCATATTCCAAATGTGGACGAACTAACGATTTATATAGCTTGTTAATGAGTGATGGACTTTTGAAATCAAAAGATCGCGCAATCAATCCCAGAATCTTATTTGCTTTCTCAGAGGCTGAAATACACTGCTTGGATGATTTGAGGTCGTTACTGATAATTACGCCGAGATCTTTTTCACTATCCACTTTTGTTAACGAATTTCCAAATAACTTGTAATCGTACTTACTGTTATTTTTACCTATGTGCATTACCTTGCATTTACTTGTGTTAAATTTCATTAGCCACTTTTCAGACCATTGCTGTAATTGATCTAAATCTTCTTGAATATCTAATTGGTTTGAGTGATCATTTGCCACTCCGCACAGTTTTGTATCATCAGCAAATTTGGAAACAGTAGATTTTAGTCCATGGTCTATATCATTTATATATACTATGAATAGAAGTGGCCCAAGAACGGAACCCTGAGGAACTCCACTTGCAACACTTTTCCATCCAGAAGTTTTTCCATTTAAAACAACTCTCTGTTTTCGACCTTTCAACCAATTACTAGTCCAACCTAATAGGCTACCACTTATTCCATGCAAAGCTAATTTAGTAAGTAGTCTTTCGTGTGGGACGGTATCAAAAGCTTTTGCAAAGTCTAGATATATCAAATCTATATTGTTTCTTTTGTCATAATTCGAGATAACTGTGTTGTAGAATTCGAGTAAGTTAGTCACGCAAGAACGTTTCCGTCTGAAACCATGTTGGCTATCATTTATCAAACGGTTACTTTCTAAATGATATTCGATAGCATCTCTGATGATAGTTTCCATTATTTTTCCTACGATCGAAGTCAAACTAATAGGCCTATAGTTATTTGGTTTCTTTTTGTCACCCTTTTTGAATATGGGAGTAACGTTAGCTAGCTTCCATTCTCTTGGGACATCTCCGGATATGATGGATTTCTTGAAAATAATTTCTAATGGAACAACAATCTCATTTTTCATTTCCTTTAAGATTCTTGGATGCCAACCGTCAGGCCCTGGTGTTTTATTAACTTTGAGTTTGTCTATACACCTTTTAATTTTTTCTTTTGTTATATTTACCGTAGTGAGTAAGTTTACCCCAAACTTTTCACAGGTTTCAGTTTGGAATTCACTTTGAGGTGTTTCGTTTACGAATACTGAGCTAAAATAATTGTTTAAGAGATTACACATTCCTTCATTTGAATATTCAAGTTGACCGTCAGCAGATAATAGTGGACCAATGTGATTCCTAACAACCTTTTTATCTCTAATGTAACTATAGAATTCTTTGGGATTCTCTTTGGATTTCTCAGCGATGTTCATTTCGTATTGTCGTTTTCTTTTTCTTATTGTCTTTTTTAAATCTCTCTGTATTGATACATAACTTTCATAGACATTAGATGCACCCGAGCACTTATATTTCTTATAAGCCTGTCTCTTTTTAGCAATACTTTTTTCAGTTTCTTTGTCGAGCCACTTTGGGCGAGCCTGATTTGGGGGACGTCTGTCTTAAGGAATGTAAGTTTGAATCATCTTAGTGAGCGTATTTTGAAATATTTCCCACATCTGATCTACAGGTCTTTCGTTTAATTTTGCCTCCCAATCTGTAAGCTGAAGCTCCTGACGTAGTTCTATGAACTGAGCTTTACTGAAATCGGGTATTTTAGAAGCACAAGTATCTATTCTAAAATTGTTTAGGAGTTTGAATCTGACTAAGTTGTGATCGCTATTTGCAACAGATTCACCGACTTCTACATCAGTTACCATGCTTTCGCGGCTAGTGATCAATAAATCGAGTAAGTTTCCATATCTTGTGGGCTCTTTTACATGCTGAATTAAGTAATTGTCACCAAGAAAATCAATCAAGCGACTACCTATATGGCCATGTTCAAGGGTCATCCAATCAATGTCAGTAAAATTGAAATCACCCATTATCAATAAATCCCGGTTGCAGAAACTAGACAGTTCTTGAAATAACAGTTTGTCGTCTGCTAATGATAATGTCTTTGGCCTATATATTACACCTATATTCATTTTTTGTCCATTTGTTTGGGTTAACTCAACCCACAAACTGTCATATGCATCCTGTTTTACTTTCTCTAAAACACAAGCATGAACATTGTTTTTAACGTACAATAGAACACCCCCACCTTTCTTGTGGTTTCTATCCTGATGAAAGTGTTTAAATCCCGCAATATTAAATTCAGCTTCGAACTCTGTACCATTTAACCATGTCTCAGTTATTCCTATCATATCGAGATTTTCGCTTTTGACATACGCCTGTATTTCTTGAAATTTGTTCCTAATACTACGAGCATTAAAGTACATAGTTTTAAGAAACTCGTGATTATTTCTTTTTGACACATTTTGAGTTTCAATATCATGTCTTATATTATCATTTTGTTTTTTATTTATGCCTTGCTCTATATTATTATTATTTGGTCCTTCATTGACATTCAATGCCTCATTAACATTTCTCCTATCAAAATTAACATTTCCCCCATCACGGACATCTGGTCGATTACGGTCATCCGATCTATTTTGTACATTTTGTTCCCCTACGTCACCGTGATTCACGCCGGCCTCCCGTCGTTCAGTGACATTATGTCCGGCATCCCTTTCTAAAATTATATTTTGTCCTCCAGTGACATTATATCCTACCGTGATATTTTTTCCTCCACTATAATTACATCCCATCGTGATCTTTTGTCTTCCACTGTCATTACATCCTATCTTGATATTTTGGCCTTCATTGACATTCTGTCCGGTATCTCTTCCTAAAATTATATTTTGTTCTTCACTGACATTATATCCTACCGTGATATTTTCTCCTCCATTATCATTACATCCTATCGTGATATTTTGTTCTCCACTATCATTATTTCCCATCGTGATCTTTTGTCCTCCACTGACATTACATCCCATTGTGACATTTTGTCCTAAGACATTACATCCTAATGTGTCATTTCGTCCTCTAGCGACATTACATCCTATCATGATATTTTGGCCTGCATTGACATTCTGTCCGGTATCCCTTCCTAAAATTACATTTTGGCCTTCAATGACATTATATCCTACCGTGATATTTTCTCCCCCATTATCATTACATCCTATCGTGATATTTTGTTCTCCACTATCATTACTTCCCATCGTGATCTTTTGTCCTCCACTGTCATTATATCCCATTGCGACATTTTGTCCTATGACATTATATCCTAATGTGACATTTCGTCCTCTAGCGACATTATATCAAATGTAGGTTCCAGCAACCCTTGGACACCCTGCTTCTCCATAATTGCAAACTTCAAGTTTGTTTCAACCTTAAGCCTTTCAAGTGCTATCCTCTCCTTCTCCGACTCCAACTCCTTCTCCATCTTCTTCTCTACTTTAAATTTCTCTAGAGCTATCCTCTCTTTCTCTACCTCCAACTCCATCTTAGTAATTCCCGCTTTATCCTCATCTCTCTCCGTCTCTCCTTGAAGCTCAATATCACACAATGCCTTGGCACTATCCTCCAGAATTTCTTTTGAGATCAAATCTTGAATGACTGCTTTCTTAATATCAGCCTTGTTAGATTTACCTGTGATTTGAACCTTGTAAAACCTAGCCAAAGCTATCCAGTCATCCTTAAGTACTTCACAGTTCTGCAAAAGGGCAAGCCCAGGACCCTTAATGAATTGTGCAATGTCAAAAGACTCCATATCAGCTAGTGAGGAATTATAACCTAATTAATACAATGTTCATAAACAATGGTTAAATACTCAAGAAACAGTAAACAATGCATATGTATATATATATATATATATATATATATATATATATATATATATATATATATGTATATGTAAATACATATATATGTATATATGTACATATACTTATATATATATATATGTATATATATATATATATATTACAAGCTCGTGTTTTGTATTTTGAGTATAAGATAAAGGCTAGAGGATTTAAAAAAAGACCGTGAGCCTGTGATGGTAATTTTCGCTAAGCTAGGGATGCCACACACCACAAGTTGTAATGATAATAATAAAGATAAAGAGAGAGAAAAAGAGAGAGAGAGAGAGAGATGCAAGGATACTTTACTGGTTTTGGAGAGTTTTTATAGTACGAATGAAATAGACCAATATAAGAAATGTGTTTCGTCAAAGACTGGTAACAAAAGTGAGATTTTTATTTATTTATTATTATTTTTTTTTTATAAGACGTAAGGTATTTCTAATCTACTATACCTTTGGGCCAACGCAACACTCAACACAACTATTCGCCGTACTTCTAACTGTCTAACATTAATCGTATGTTAAATAAGACTTTCCCTAACTATTACATTCTATGATGAATATCACTTCTCCTAACCAATACATCTTATGATAAATATAATCTTCCTTAACTAATACATCCTATGACAATTATCACTTTCCCTAATTAATACATCCTATGATAAATATCGCAATTGAAAGGTCCAGAATGGTAATAATCAATGCTGGTCAGCTACTTACTGCCTAATGAACACAGGCAAGGATTCGAGGGGACAGCATGGTGCCGTAGAGACTGGAGGGGGATGGGGTTGTACCCAGTAGGTCAGGACAAGAGCGAAAAAATTGAAAAAAAGGTGGTCCAGTCTTCCCTTTATATAAGTCACAAAAAGGAGCGTGGGTTCGCAAGCTGGAACTTGTAGGATAGGGAATGGAGCGGGGATAAGAAAAGCCGGCTCTATAAGTTTGGGAGCGAGCTGAACTGGATGTTCGTACGATACGGGGGAGGGAAATTCTCTGTTCTTCTTGACAAGGTATCGGCAAGGATGTTATCTACTCCGCGAATGTGGGTCATATGAAAGTTAAAGGATTGGAGAGCTAAGGCCCAACAGAGGACACAATGATTACTGATTCAGGCTCTCTTGGTGAATAAAAAGGTGTGAAATGAGGTTTCAGCTACGGGAGCACTACGATAGCACTCAAAGTGGGAGAAGGGTGAAACCATCGCCAGTCCTTTTTTTTTTTTTTTTTTCTGAGGAGTAGGCTCGTTGGTGATGGAAAAGCTTCGCGGAGTGGTAGCAGACGGGATGAAAGGTTTTGTCGTCTGCTCCTGTTTGTAGTAGAGTAGCTCCGATTCCATCTCCAGCTGCATCCATTTGCAGTACAAAGGGACCGGAGAAGTCAGTGGTTTGAAGCACTGGCTCGTTGATTAGGAATTGTTTGAGTACTTCCAAGGGTGTCTGGAATTCGGTCGTCCAGACGAACTTCTCCTTTGGGCTGGTGAGAGCAGTAAAAGGGTCAGCTACTGACAAAAAATTCCTGCAGAAGTGGCGGTGATATACCGCCATTCCCAGGAAAAGTTTAAGGGATTTGCGGTTCTGGGGAACAGGAAATCTAAGGATGGCCTACACATTGGCTTTATTGGGTCGGCATTGTCCATTCCCCACGATGTACCCGAGGTACGATACTGTAGCGTTTCAGAACGTGGATTTTGCCAAGTTGATGACGAACCCATTCGTTGCTAGGCGATCAAGGAGGGCATATAACTTGCTCAGGTGGTCGGACCAGGTATCTGCTAGAATAATGAGATTGTCTATGTATGTGTGTGTGTTAGGTAACCTAGAGATGGTTACATTAATGGCCTTTACAAAGGTAGCAGGGGCATTACATAGCCCAAAGGGTAAAATGGTATAACCATAAAGTGCAAAAGTGGTTATAAAGGGGGACAATGTTTGAGCTTTTGGAGATAAGAAAATTTGATGATAACCCTTGAAGAGGTCTATTTCAGTTAGACAGGCTACCTTTCCTACATTATCTACTAAGGTGTCGATGAGGGGACATGGATAGCTATCCTTCACCGTAACGTCGTTGAGGCGACGAGCAGACAGGGTGAAGCCCATGGGGATGAACTGGGAACGGGTAGTCACGTCTCTAGTAGATAGTTGACCTCTGCTCGTAGAATCTGCAGTTTGTATAGGCTTTGGCGAATAGGATGAGAACTAGATTTGAGCACTATGCGTGTTCGGCAATGGTACAGAGACTAGGGCGGTCTCTACATACGATACGGTATTTGGTGAGGAGTTGCACAATGTCATCACGGTGTGATGGTGAAAGGTTAGAGTGTAATGTCTGAATTTTCAAGTAAGGCGAAGTTAGGGGTAGTTGTTTGTGAATTTGATATATTAAGGATTGGATCAGTTGGGGTAAAATTTGCAATTAAAGATACTGGTCTCCGTAGCTCATCAGTAGAGTCACTTCGGTATTATAGTTTAATTAAATTGACATGAACTATTTAGAATCGTTACGCCTGTCTGGCGCAATTACAACGTATTTTGATTTATCTTATCTATGTGACACAGTATATGGACCTTGAAATTTATTTGAGAGCGGAATTAGCAAATAAAGTAATACTTCATTAACAGGCTTAAGATCTCTCACTTTAGTTTCAACATAAAAATGCTCCTTCATTTTAGATTGGGCTAGCCTAGGGTTCTCTATAGCAGTTCGAACTACAGCAACTTCATCAGAGGATTTAAAATCTTTAAAAAGATCTTCAGGAGATGTCTAGGGCTGAGTTACAATGTGTGATATGAGTTTAGGAAGATTTTTGGGATTTTGTTCCGCTATCTAGCTTTACCGAAGACCTATAAAAAGTTTGGGTCTTTCCAGAGTAGTGTGAAGTATTACACTTTGGCTCGGGACATTTGAAAATGGGATGTCCAATACTCTTACAATATCTACACAAAACATTATTGGGTATTCCCACTAACTCACCAGAAGTGCCAAGAAAACCTACTGATGACTTTACAATTGGTTTTTATCGTTGCGTACCCATTTTGTGTACAACTGCGAACTGATCAGCCAGTAAGGCCGCCTCATTAAGATTTGAGACGTCCTTATCGCTGAGGTACAGCATTATAGGGAATGGAATGCGTCGCTTAAACTCTTCGTATACCATAAGATCAATAAGTTGGTTATAGGATTCTACCCCCTTGGAGGACAAGCATTGCTCAAAAAGCTTTAGCTTTTCAGAAGCAAAATCAACGTAAGTGTCAAAGGGAGACTTATCTACATTCCTATACTTTCCTCTGTAAGCCTCAGAGGCGATGTGTTATGCTTTTAATATACTTTCTTTTACTAAAGGGTAGGATGTATATTCCTCAATATTACTGAATACTGAAACGGCTGTACCAGTTAGCTTAGTTTGGATAAGTCCCATTCATTCTTCTGCAGGTCATTTCCTACGTTGGGCTAATCGTTCAAATTGCCTGGAAAAGTATTCGGGATCTGATTAATTGAAATTTGGAACTGAGTGGATCTCTTTATATAACTGGAATGGAAATTTGGCCTCATTTTCAAGGCTTATCAATTTTAATCTACGTATGTGGTGTCCATATACCATTACTAACCATTACGATATATCACACGCCATGACACACAATCCAGAAACGTATAAGAAAGCACTAGACTTTAGCAATACATCTAATCTTGATGACCTGCATATTTCCATCTGGCTCAGATAATGCAACACATCACGCCATCGTCCAACGAACCGACACAAGTACCTAATGTCACCAGAAAGCTCATTAAGCATCCATTATACTTATCAAGCTACATTATCGTAATTCCAATACATACTAGCCACATTCACAAATAATATTACTAAACACCTTACAATACAAATAACACACATACAATATATATCATTATCACAAACATATTTTCTATGTGACAACCTACACCAAACATGCTTAGCTAAGCAGATTCTCAGAAATATAAAAATCAATAATTACATACCAAACATCTCCCGGTGCATTTTTGACACAACATACTTGCAAGATATTTTTCATACTCATTCTATAAAATATCAAAGACGATACACCTCTCAAGTACAAACTACTATACCAAGACACACTATCCGTAATATCAACCCCGCCATCATGTATTTCTAGAAAACCATATATAACAACTCAATATCATATTAACTTTAAACTACTTCAGACGATCACAACCAACAATATGAATATGTCAGCATATTCCAACCCCCAACCCCACCCGCCCCCAGGAAGACTCACCCAAAGCCAACACATAATAAAACAAGTCAAACCAAAGAAAACACAACGACAAATCCCAAAATGAAGAAAACCAACACATAAAGCAGAAACCACGTATTTGCACTAAATATTCCACCTATAAGAGTCACAAGACGTCATGCGTTTCAAAAGGTATACATGGTAATAACGATCCCCTACTTACCAAAGTTATTCCAGCTATAAATATATCTTTTACCTTCTTTTAGATCGTGAGGACCCAGAAATATATATATATATATATATATATATGTATGTATATATATATATATATATATATATATTTATATATACATATATATACATAACGTTACAATCACATTTTAATAATATCAAACTCAAAACTTTACTAACTCCATTAATTGCAAACATGATAGAACCATCTTCAATATATCTTAATCTAAATTCAAATTGCACAAACTACCATGCATTTCACCTAAACATATGAAACCCTTCTCACCTTACCAACTCAACTCTGAAACGATATAACTCTGACAAACCAAACCAATATACAGAAAGATCTCACGCAAAATTCAGAAAGACACATCCCCAAGGGAAAAAAAAAAAAAAAAAAAAAAAAAAATCCACACAAAGACAACGAATCATTATTTCATACCACAAACAATAATCATAACTCATAAACGAAATTTTAAACAACTCCATCTCAAACATATATTGTCTTTAAACTTAAAGTCAACTCCATTGAGCAACAAAAACCAAAACCCACAGATTTCCATATTCAGTGTACAAGAGTGATGATACGAAAGATGATACAAAAGACAATTTTCCACAAAACTTTAGCCAATAATTATTCACAAAAGCATCCACAAAACAAATATAAGCAACATTAATTTATCGTATAGTGAAATGAAATAATGAATAGATAAATAAATAAACATATAAAACTTATATCCCATCAATCCATACAGATATATGATAATCAATTTTATGCAACTTTAGAATGGATGATAAATACTTCTCACGAAGACAACATAAAACATAAGCAAATAGGTCAATTCATCAGAAATAATCCCAAACTCCTACACTATATTCCTACCTAAACATTATGCAAAAAATGGATGTCATACACACACATCTATATAAGAAATTGTGAAATCTCACAGAAAAGATATTACCAATATAAAATTCTCGTTGAAATAAGAGAATAGTCCTCCCATTACGGTTTGATTTATATGTTATTATCATCACATTTCAGATATGCAACAACAAACACACTCGTATAATAACTTCAGAAACAAACTAACAAATACTGAAAAAAAAATTCTGAAGGATCTTGCTGATTTTTTCTGTGTGATATCTAAATCTGAGGAAACCTTCACAGCTTGAGTTTTATTCAGATCTGACAAGTGGTTTTTTATGTTTGAATAAACAACGTAAAAAATAACATATTTTTGGGCTTCTTTCAAATCCTATCTCCTCTTACAATTTTTATTCGATGTCTTCCATTTTACAGCAAATGAATATTCTACATATATAAAAAAACAAAATAGAATTTTTTTTTTAATATCTTTGTTTAACGCCGAGGAAAAAAGATATTAATAAAATTATCGAAAAAAACCCGCTAAACTTTGACTTTGACACGTTATTAAAAAATTTCTATTTAACATATGCAAAAAAACTCTCTATTTCATTTTTTTTCATTTATCTGGCTATTAATAGAAACCTCATATGCAAAAATCGGTTAAAAATTGAGGGAGGAGATAGACTTTGTGTATCAAAAACTTACATTTTTCAGAAACGAGTGTTAATTTTTTTTTTTTTTTCTTAGTTTGACTAAATTTTACATTGGACCTCCTAAGACCCATTGAAAACAGGTTCCATTGTATTTTCATGATGATTTTGCATCTTTCAAGTAACTCGGGCATTTTGTACCCTCCTACAGTGTAGGATATTATTCACTCAAAGTGAGGGTCTCATAAGCCGCCACCTCACTCTTTGTCGCAAAGTTTGAGTTCTTGGTCTAGAATGACCCAGCAAGGTAG
>NC_134795.1:41380844-41393344 GCF_046742065.1 Oratosquilla oratoria | reverse complement strand
CAATCCAGGATCAGCAAACACTTGCAAGACCATGGACAATTTACTGAAGTGGCTCTCCACATCCTTGGAAACTAAGATTAAACCATCCAGGTAAACAAAAAAATCCGTTGCCTTCTAGGCCATGAAAAATAGAGTTAATCAAACGCTGGTAGGTCAAGGGAGCATTCCGCATCCCCATGGGGCAACGAAGCCATTCTTAATGTCCATTGGGAGTTAAGACTTCTCCTGCAGGGGTATCTGCCAAAAACCCGCTTTTAAGTCTAAGGTAATGAACACCGTATCATCAGTGCCTATAACACTGGCCTGCGAAGTTTCAAAGGTAAAGCATCTGATAACTGATTCTAGGGTAATTTACTATGCAGAATCTAAAAATCACACTCATTTTGTTAAATCAGGTCACGTTTTTGAGATACGAGGCGGTAAAAATAATTAAAAACGCCATTTAGTGCTATTTATTCCCTTTAATTTTGGAGAAAAAAATTCTTGACAAAAGAAATAATTTTTTCTTGCATAGTTCAGAAGATAAAGAGGATATATTACAGAAAATCTAATCATGGATGAAGGGCCTTTTCAGTGACTTTCTCCTGTGTTGGGCAGCCACCACGTCTCGTTTCAAACACCAACAGTAGTCCGCAAGAAAGTTCACATCCCACCGGCCTTGGCAGCGTTCTTCCATGACACGAATATCCTGGTGGAAACGTTCTCCCTATTCCTCACTGAAGTCACCACAGTTCAGAGGGAAATAGTCTAAGTGGGACCGTAGAAATTGCATTTTGACTGACATGCGAGCCCCTAATTTTTGATAGCTGTTCAAGAGCTCATCGACTTCTTTCTCGTATTCTGCACTTCGGTTATTTCCTAGAAAGTTTCTTATTACTGACTTAAGCGACCACCAAACGGACAGCTCAGCTGCATTCAGTGCATCGTCAAACATTGAGTCCTTCATAAGTTCCCTTATCTGAGGCCCATCAAAGATGCCAGCCTTAAGCTTTTCCAGACTGATCCGAGGAAACTTCTGCTGAAGAAAAGTAAATCCCATGCCGTCCTTGTCCATTGCCTTCACAAAGTTCTTCATCAGTCCCAGTTTGATATGTAAAGGTGGGAGTAAGACCTTGTTTGGTTCAACAAGAGAACGAGCCTGAACATTGTGTGAACCAGGTTCCAAACGTTGTCGTGGTGGCCATTCTTGTCTGACAAAATGTTGATCACCAGCCCGACTATCCCACAAACACAAAAAGCATGGATACTTTGTGTACCCACCCTGTAGTCCCAAAACCAATCCAACTACCTTAAGATCTCCACAGATCAACCAACCATGGTCATTGTAGTTCAGAGCAGACAGTAGCTGATCCATGTTGTCATGAGTTTCTTTCATTTGCACCGAATGACCGATTGGAATTGAAGAGTATTTATTTCCGTTGTGAAGGAGGACTGCCTTGAGACTTCTGCTGGAAGAGTCGATGAACAGTCTCCATTCAGTAGCAACATAGTCCAGCCCCATTGATTGAATCAAACCAGCAATGTTGTTACAGTAAACTAATGACAAGTCCTTCTGGGTTGTGAAGAACAGTCTAAATTCTCCTTCACGCTCTCGGTACCAAAAGAATGTTGTCTCAGGTGCTAGCAAATTTTTCTCACGAAGACGAGAACCCAGAAGCTGTGCTGATTCCTTTGATAGGTTTAGATCCCGTGTCAGGTCATTGAGATCTGCTTGTGTTAGAGGCACTGGCCGGTCATTCTCTTCTGGCATGTATTCTCCACCCTCTGCCCTGTCTAGTGCGTTATCAGATTCCGATTCAGAGCTAGATTCCATTGCAACATCTGGCTCGGGAACGGGCAGGCCTGGACCATGAGGGACTGGTCGTATGGCAGACGGAACATTAGGATACTGAATACAATGCTTGTTCTTGCGGTTGACTCCTTTAAGATTAGTCATGCAGAAATAGCAGTCTGACACATGATCTTTACCCTCTCTCCAAACCATTGGAACAGCGAATGGCATACTCTTCCTTTTTTTATTTCTCCAATCACGCAAGTTCTCGACACATGTTTTGCAGCTAACATGGGGTGCAAATGGCTTGTCCTGGTCCCCAAGCTTAACTCCAAAGTAAGCATGATATGCCTTCTTCACAAAATCAGTTATATTTGCTAGTCGACGAGGAAGAATCACATTACCACATATGGAGCAGAACCTATCAGGATGATTTGTGCATTTGCGTTCCATTTTCTGTCAATCTAAGATACGTGTCCAAAATAGAAACACAAGAAGCACAGATTCTTGTAAAAAGCACAGATTCTTATAAAATCAGTCACATTGATTGGAGATCACACTTTTCTAAACCATTTTCAGTTTCAGTGTTGTCAATGCAGTTTGTCAATGTAGTCAATGCAGTTTCAGTTTCAGTTTCGGTTTCAGTTTCCTGAAAGTAAACAAAAACATCATTAGGTTTCAGTATCAGTTTCGGGGTGCTACAGTATAATTTTTATGAAAAAAAAAAATAAGAATAGGCTATACCTGCAGCCTCGTTTTCCTTATACTTAGTACTATACAAGGCCCAAAAGTCGCACTTCTCATATCTCAAAAACTAGACCTGATCCAAGGAAACGGATGGCATTTTTGGATTCAGCGCACAAAAAAAAAAAAAAAAAAAAAAAAAAAAAAAAAAAAAAAAAAAAAAAAAAAAAAAAAAAAAAAAAAAAAAAAAAAAAAAAAAAAAAACTATAAATCACTCCTACTGGGACTCTTGTACAACATGTCGTCAACCAAGGACTGTGCTATATGCCGACGAGAATGAGGCAACATGTAAGAAGGAACGTAAACAGGACGTGCACCTGGCTGAAGATCAATTCTATGATCTACACGATCTGTAACTCCTAACGGATGACCAGACAAAGCCAAAGCCTGATGGTGGGTAACTAACAGTTCAATGAAACGAGGTGTCTCATCAGGAAAATCAGTCTCACCTGCAAACGTTGCAGGTGGAGACTGCAGCACAGAAGCTGCAATGATAGAAGACGAATCCTGGAAAGCATCAGCGTCAACTATTTCAAAGGAGCCTAAGTGACTGCCAGGAGAGAGAGTGATAAGAGCAACCGTGACGTTAGTTACCATAGCTGTGGTAACATGATCCTCGCGAACAGAGGAGAGAGTTCCTTCCAAAGCAAGGCGACGAACACGAACACAGTCGGGCTGAGATAAAAGTCAGACCGAATTGGAACACCTGAAATGCGCACCGGAACTCGAATCGTACTTGAAGGTCCAATATGATGCTCTCCTACAACAACAGCAGCACAAGAAAGAATAGAAGAGTTAAAGCGAGGAGGTCCTTTTGAAGGCAACCGTACGACCTGATCATGTATAGGAGGGGAGTCACAATGGAAACTGGCCTATTTGTTGCAGGAATAACAAAATTACAGAAAGTCACTACATGACGACTAGGAGATATATCAATGCCATGTGTTGTAGGAACATCGATACCCAAGAGGCAATTACACAGAAGACCAATACCAGATGCAACAACAAAAGTGGCATGGAAAACTGTAGCATACGAGAAAAACCTTAAGGGAATGCGAACAGATCCAAGAATAGACAAGGGAAAACCTTGTACAGATTGCAAACTATTACAATAAAGGAGATAAAGGGAGATTGTACAAGTCCCGGAGGGCACAATTAGCTTTTCTACTTATGAGACTACATTCTGCACCAGTATCTACAGTGCCTGAAATAGGTGTATTCTCTGTAAGAAATTAGAAGGTGGGTAACTGAGAAGATTCAGCAGCCACCAAAGGGAGGGTCTAGGACCGAACATTGCTGGTCAAACCTTTGAGTTGTGAAACGGGCGCTGGTGAAAATGGGACGGAGATTGTCTAGGCTGATGAGAATTCTCAGCTCTAAGTTTCAAATCCTTGAAACACTGATAAGTCGAATGTTTACAATGACCATGAATATGACAATAGCTAAGCTTATCCTGCGGCTTTACTCTAGAGCAGTGGTTCTGAAAGTGGATTCCGCGGAACCTCAGGATTTCGTGAAGACCTTTCAAGGGTTCCGTGGTAAGAAATATTATAATTATTCATTTATTTGAACAGGAATGAATAAGATAAGATATGAAAGTGATGCAATATTTTTCATTTTAGGAGAGAGACGGAGAGTGACTGTACACGTGTACGACTATATACTGTGCGTATTGGTGACGGTTAGTCTTAAATCTTTTTAAGTCTGTCGAAAAAGTCTGTTAAAATAGGTCAGGTCAGATTTATGATGCTGAGTACTGTACTAAACTTTGCACTTTTATTTAGTCGTGTGTGTGTGTGTGTGTGTGTGTGTGTGTGTGTGTGTGTGTGTGTGTGTGTGTGTGTGTGTGTGTGTGTGTGTGTGTGTGTGTGTTTGTGTGTGTGTTTATGTGTGTGTGTTTGTGTGTGTGTGTGTGTTTGTGTGCGTGTGTGTGTGTGTGTGTGTGTGTGTGTGTGTGTGTGTGTGTGTGTGTGTGTGTGTGTGTGTGTGTGTGTGTGTTGGGGAGAGTTCCATCTATATGGGAGTGGGTCCGTCTATATTTGGTGAGAGGGTTGTTGGGGGTTCCGCCGAAGGGCTGTTGGAGGTTCCGCCGAGTACCAGCAAATGTGAAAGGGTTCCGTTAGGTGGAAAAGTTTGAGAAACACTACTCTAGAGAAGTCGTGCGTCAAATTACAAGAAACATCCGATAAATTCCTACGGACAGGGAACTGCCTTGACTTGTGTTCATGACGCTCACGGCGAAAACAAAAATCACTCTAATAACCTGACTTGTTACAATAGGTATGTGTGAGTACAGGAGGGGTAAATGAAGAAGGGGAGCTGTGAGTAGGAACTGAAGACTGAGGGGATGGAGGAGGAGAACTAGGAAAACTGGTATGTTGGTGAGCATTGCTAATACACAAGGGACCAGAAGGCATTTCCCTAAGTTTATATAAAAGCTTTGTTGCGAAAGATAGTAGGGTCTCATCTGTCTTATAGCTGAGAGAAGATGCAGCTCTCCTCTCAAAAGGCACCTACCTGAAGTGATAGTACCATAATCAACCCATTCTGAATGGGAGAGAGAATTGAGGGCTTCAACAAAAATTTTGCTGGCCTGGGCCTGAGCACGCCTATAGTCAAGAGTGCTCAATCTGGATGTAAAAACATCATCCAGCTTAAAATATAATTTAAGAAATTAAGAAAATTAGACCCAAATAGATCATAATTGTGATCCAAAGAATTGGGGTCGAGGCACGAAGCAGATAACATCTCAGAAGCCAATGAATTAGGCACAAGCTGTGACATCACGGAAAAAAAAATCTCAGACCCCGTTCAAAAATTAGTACTTACAATACAATCTTTGTACTGGCGAATAAAATCACTAATTTCATATTGGGAATCATCACCAGAAAATTTAAGAACAGAAGGGTCCTGATGTAATAATATGAAAGTATGAGCCGTTGTGGCAGATGGATTTGTGGAATGAATAAAGGACGGTACCTTCTGTTTAGACATATTAAAAGAGGGATAAGATAACAACAACCCATTTCGTAGTAATATCAAAGTCAAAACAAAGAAAATACAGTTGATAGTGGCGAACGCAATGAATACACTCCTCGAATCAGGAGAATGACCTGAAAGAACGTAAACAATAATATTCGCTCTGATAAAGAAAGTAAGAACGTTATTAATACAAACTATTCACAATTAAGGCACATAAATATGAATCACGTTACCGTCATGAAATGACTTCACGACGGAAACACATAGCCGCCTACAAGGCAATACGCTTGGCAAGAAAAGTAATTATATATCAGTTAATTCACTATAAAACCAGAAAAACAATATGATACTGCATGCATAAAAAACAGTACAAATCTGAGTACAATGAAAAACACTTTTAAAGGGCTATTCACTGGAGAAGGTAGTGAACGCAATTCAATGTCCGTTAGGTTTGCGTAGATATAATATTGTTCAGAAATCCTATTCATCCGGGCTCCGATTTACAGTCGACGCACTCAGGAACAAGAGGCAATCCAGTGACGAACGGAGGTGACTATGATAGAAACTTCATACAGCCGATGCTAAAGCTAAAGTAAAAACCACGTGGGGCTAAAAAAATCGCTTGGCGCGTTCCTGCACTTAAGTACGCAAAATTTTGTTTGAAGTCACTAGTATGAATTGTTTCAATGGCACTGAATAAAATCACCTGGCTAAAAAAAAGGAGAAAAAGGGAGAGAAAACACAAACACACGATGCCACAAACTGGCTAGCCAGATATCTCAAATGCTCAAAGTTCAAAGTAGCGTTCTGAAAAAAGAATGCACAAAAGAAACATTCAAAATATTGTTTAACCCGCTACCACCATATGTACGATGGTGGCTAATGAAAGTATATTAAAAGGGAAAACATTGTGTTAATTTCATCAATTAAATCACTTCAAGAAAAACGTGCGTACGCTTTGAAGACGTAATAGAAACTGAAGCAGCTTTGGCTTGGCGGGAAAACATACACAACCACATGGAATTGTAATTAATACTATAATTTCAATAAATTAATACAAATAAATTTCATAGTGTTTATATATAAAAGAGGGAAGCATGCAGTTCCCAATCTACTCACAAGTACAATGCATGAAAATCGTACAATGCCCTTAACACGCACGTACACCACAACATGGGTCTTATTTACGGTTGAATTTTTTTTTTTCATTTCAATGAGTGTTTGAATGTTTCGGGCACTCAGAAAACCTTTCCAAAGGCTTTGGTTTTCTGGATAGGGATTCCGACAGGAAATGAGGCACCGTGTATAACTCAGCTGAATCAGATATTATATATCGAAGGTCCAGAAATATTTTCAAACAAGACTTGTACTGTGCTTAAAGGGGGGTATTTGAAACTGAACTTGCGTTAGTTACTTGTAAGTACCAAAGTTTGAGTCATAGCTACAGCAAATAATTTTTATGGTGGGTCACGGTTGAATACTACTAATAAAGTTAAAGTAGGAGTCAAGAGTATTTTTTATAGTGACGCACAATGTTATTTGCTCTTTGCTGGAATTTAATAGCTAAGGAACATCATTAGATGTACGAAGGGTCTCTTCCTCTTTCCATTCATCCAATACCTAACCAAGTCTGTCTTACCTAACACCAATAGTTCACCTTACCTAACATCAATAACTCGAAACTAGCATTCACTATTCCTCATTTATTCTCTGTGTGGAGTATTCGCTACCAGAGTAGATTATTCTTTAACTCAGGACCCACTAGATGTTGCCGACATTAACCAGAGCGACAGTTAAGGCAACATAGTCACGTGATTGCCCTCCCGGACGATGATCCAGAATAGATGAGGTCGTTTGAGTGTTCATGGTTGCATCAATTATATTGCAGGTGCAGACGACGGAGACAGACTGAAAGTTTGATCTAGGCTGGAATGATCCAAATAGTTGTAGAGAGAAGGAAGTGTAGTTTCCGTTGTCGCACCAATTCTCCTCACGATAACGAGGGTCAGTTTTGTGGTGGTGAGAGGAAATCTGCATGGTTAAATGAAACACAAGTAGTACTGCCGAGATATTCTAAGAGTTTATTTTCCAAACCAGTTATGACCGACCGCTACAATAGGTTAACGCTCCGAGGGAGACTAAGGATGAAGTACTTAGGTTCACGGCGGAGAACGTCACAAGAACCAGAATACGGAGCCTCCATTCTCCTACGAATTCTGTCAACTCTCACCCAAAATTTAGAGCAAGAGTGAAGGTCATGAGGTACGTATGGTTGAGGTTGTATATGATACTCACTGGACGCAAGGTCATGAAAATTGATGGACTACATCTACTTGACAAGGTGGAGGATTGTTGCGTCATCCAACATGGCGGTGTGCTCTTTAGTGATGAGAACGAAAGACCACAACATATGAGCGCCGGTAACCGAGTTAAATGGGGGGAAATATGAGACGTCAAGCGATGGCCAAGGAAGACTATGGGCAAGGAATAGAACCAGCACGAAGAGCAGATTCTAGAGAGCGGTGATAACGTTGAATCATTACGTTATATTACGAGGCGGCAATTTGTACACAAGTACAAATTTCCAGAGGTTAGGACACAGTGGTGGAGGACATGGTGATACACTCAGGGGCAACAACAGCATGTATAAAACAGCAGTGTTAATATCACAGTCAATAGTATATACAAAACAAAAATATGAACAATATTACAGTTATGATATATGGGACACTGACATATTGAAACAGTCGTGGACAAGATCATACATCAAATTTATTACGTCGTTAACAAAGATAGTTAGCACCCACCAAAGTGTGGGTGATGTAAGAGCAGTGTTTCTAAATGGTCGTCGGCAAGCAAGTATTTGCATACATTAATGACAGACTCTCTATGGGGAATTAAATCTGTTAATGCAGGGCATTCAAGGCAATAATGCTGAAGGTTGTTTGCATTGGGCAAGTCACACAGTTTACAGGAAGAAAATTGAGGCATGTCTTTTGTCTCGCTCACCTACCACAATGGTTTGTAGCCTAATCTAAGTCGAGCAGATACCACATTATGTCTTCTAACTAAGAGTCCTTGGCAGCGATACTTGTGGGGGCGATTGGCAAAGTGATCATAGTGCTGAATGGTTACACTCGAAGGTCGCTCGATATTCCTCCGGTGAACGATAGGCAAATGAGCTGCAGCACGTATCTTGCGTCTGTAGAATGAGAGGGAACTAGGTGAAGCGTCAGCTGCAGGTGAGGGCTGCTCGCAGGTTGCCTTGGTGAGTAGGTCCACCGTCTCGTTGCTTGTTATTCCTACGTGAGAAGGTATCCACAGGAAGTGTATAACAAGGGAGTGCTCAAGGGCTGTGGCCAGCTGAAATAGAGTGTGAGTTACTAGGTTATGGGATTCTGATTTTTGGGAAGACAAGGCACGGAGAGCAGATTGAGAGTCACAGATAATTAATCAGGCCATTACTACCAATACGGAACAGTAGATTGACAGCATCCAGGAGTCCGTGGAGCTCGCAGGAAGTTGAGCTAATAAAACCTGGTAGTTGGCGTCCAATCCAGCCTCCATGGGATGGAACCATACTAGGCAAGTAGATGGCACAGCCCGTGTTTCCGTCCGGTTGCAGCGATCCGTTTGTGTATATTGTATGGGCAGCTGGGTGGGAAGAGATCACTTTTGCGATGGTTTCTAGAGCTAGTTGCTTCTGTAGTAGGGGCAGGTCACTCTTGCAGGTTGGTGTATAGGTGACAGAGGGGAGCGGAACCCTCCAGGGGGATGGACTGTGAACAATTTCCTGTCTAGGAATATGAAATCCTATACTCTGTAGGTTTGTGCAAATGGCTCTAATAAGGGCGCAATCACCAGGTTGGAGTCGGGGCCGAGGTGCGGTAGGGTCGAGAGACGTTTTGATGGTATTCGAGTAGTGGGGGGTAATCTGTGGGGTGTGTAAGCATTTAACAGTGAAATATGTTACGTTAGCGTGTATTCGTTCCGCCAGAGGGGATAGATGTAGTTCCTGTAGCATATTGGCAACCCGAGTAGAGATTGGGCAACCCAGTATGAGCCGCATAGCTTTATTTTGAAACTTATCGAGGGGGTCCAATGCTGATTTAGGTAGTTGACATAAGGCAGGAGAGAGATAATCGATGACTGAGCGGATAAATGCTACGTATATATTTCTTGCCAATGTTTTGGAGATCCCAGCAGCGTTCTTGGTAAGCCACTGAAGGGGTGTTAGGCGTTGTTGTAGTCGAGTCAATACGCCATTAACAAGTGGATGAATACGCTGCCTTACGGTGGTGGAGGGGGTGATGCGGACGGGCGCTTCCAGGTAGATATACTGCGTGCAAAGTGGTATAACGCTGGTACCCACTAGGAAAGCAGCGAGTGTTCGTGACTTACGGGGAGAGAAGATCCTACACTTTTCCGGGGAGATGATGAGACCACATGAAGATGAGTGTTCATAAAACGAGTGGAGAAAGTGCTGAAGATCTTCAGAGGAGGTCGAATGAATGCATATGTCGTCTGCATAACATGTAACTTGGGTACCTGGGACATCGGGGAGTAGAGAAAGAAGGCGATGCATAAGGACACAGAATAAAAATGGACTGAGGACACCTCCCTGTGGGGTGCCAAAGTCAAATCTCCTGGTAGCCTTTAAAGAGCACACGAGACGACCTGTTGCTCAGGTATCCTTGCACCCATCTCAAGAGATTCTCCTTGATACCAAAATTTACAAGTTGATCGAGGATGATATCCTTGTTTACAATGTCAATTGCGCTTTTAAGATCTAGAAAGGCCACAATACTGGTAGGGGAGAGGCGGTGTATATATTGGGGGTGATAACTAGTATACGCATATGGTGGAAACCAATGATAGACGAAAGCTCAGAGAAATTTTTGCTCTCGAACTGGGAACCTCTATCCGTGATGACGCAAAATATGGACATCGAAACGACATATCCATTCACTCATGAAAGATATTGCTACTGAAGTGGCAGTGGTGTGGCAGTGATCCAATGATATCAATACGAACTGTTTAAAAGCGGTCAGTAGGAGTAGATATAGGTGAAACAGGTGAGGTGTGGCGCGTAGTCTTAGCCTGTTGACATTTAAGACATTCTCTGACAAATTTCTTCATCTCTTTGGTAATGCATGACCAGAAGTGGCGTTGTTTCACTAACTTAGAGGATAAAAAGGAAAAAAAGGTTTAGGAGTCTTAGTAGAAGTATCACACCAAAGTGTCAAGTTAGAGGGTAAGGTAAACTTATTCTAGGTTTGAAAGTCGCCAGTTCATCATCTGTTTCCTGTCTTTGAGCAATACCACTCAAGCCAAAGACATCGAGTGATACAGTGCATGGTGGGTGTGATAAGCAATCGGCAGCAACATTGTTGTCACCGCGGATATACTCAGCTGAGGAAACATATTCAGAGATGACAGAGTTGTCGTTGTTGTCTGTCAGATTTAGCAAGAGATTTGGAATGAAAAGTTGCAACTAAAGGTTTGTGGTCAAGGAACAGTGTAACTGCATGGCTATTAATGAGGGACTTAAAATGCAAAACTGCGAGATAAGCAGCGGTCGTAGGTAAAGTACGTTGTCCGAGAGTTTCTTTGAGTAAAAACCCAGGGGCGTTGGCTCGCTGTCTATGACTTGATAGAGGGCGGCACCAACGGCTAGCCTTGAACTGTCAGTCACGAGTTGATAATATGTCGGTATGAGTGCCCGTAATCTCTTGTAGCGGCCGGTCATGGCTGGTTCGGAAAGATAAACTTTTAGAATATATCGCCAGTACTAAGCAGAATTCCTCTCACGGCCACAGTTTAAAGTTAGTTTTCAAACTCACTGTCTTTTAATTGGCATACTCTGAATTTTCTAAATGACATGAAGTTATTTAATGCGTAACTACTGATTCAAAAGGACGAATAGTCATCAAAGTATTTTAGGTTGACCCGTCGATAACAGTTTTCACGACTTTAAAGAAAACTTTAGACTTGGGGATGACTAAAGTATTTGGCGAGTTTGCGACGCACAAAAAATAAATAAATAGATAAATAAATAAAAAGATAAGAATAATGTTAATTTTTTTTTGCATAGCTTTTACGTATATATAATTCTTTACATGCGTTCATGAGCAATTTAATTACTAATTAAATAAACGTTGACAAAGTATGCATTGATAAAATGCCAGGTTTACTTGCTTTGGCAGGAAATTGACTTATTCTTATTATTTCTTTTATATTTTCCTTGTAACAACCCATATATCACTTAAGTAAAGACACCCAAGTATGTATCCTATGCAAAAAGATATCAAGTAAAGATAAAAAAAAAAAATAGCTCACATTGAATGGAAAGTTCAACATTCCTTAAACATGCATAATATCTACTTGTGTGTGTGAAAGCGTTTACCTACCATTACCAAATGGTTTTAATGGGGTCTTGCCTCTTTACCTCCACTTATCAAGATTTGCCTAAAGTATGTTTATGTTGTTGGCCTGAATTATGTTTTCATCTAATTTGTTCTGCAAATCTATGCATCTATGTGGAAAGATATATTTTCTTATGTCTTTAAATAGATATTTTTCACCTTTATTTTACTGTAACCTCCATACCACCAGGTTGTGTACGTCCATTTTTTTCTATATCATATGGAGAAAAGTGGGAGATGACCCAGTTGTTGTTTGCTGACGACACTGCGCTTGTGGCAGGATCAGAGGAGGGATTGAGGAAGTTAGTGACAGAATTTGGGAAGTTGTGTGAAAGAAGTAAGTTGAAGATAAATGTGATGAGATGTACAAGGGGTAAAGTGGCAACAGATTGGAAGTGAGCATTAAGGGAGAAAGACTGAAGGAAGTGGATAACTTTAGATACTTGGGTGCGAATGTGGAGGGAAAGAGACAAGTGGGGGTAGAATGTAGATTGAGAGAAGAGAGTAAATGACTTGGGGGATTAAAAAGTGTAATGAGAAATACTCGTAGATAGTGATTGTGCCAACAGCACTGTATG
>NC_134795.1:41373344-41375844 GCF_046742065.1 Oratosquilla oratoria | reverse complement strand
ATCATATCCAACCGCGGCTCCTGCACTAGCAAACTTGCTAAATGGCTGGCGGATATTTTATCCCCGTACGTAGGGAATTTCTCCAATTCTCATATCACAAATTCATGTGATTTTATTTCTAAGATCAAAAATATGAAAGTTCAGGGTTTAAGGCTCCTCAGCCTGGATGTGTCCTCGTTATTTAGGAATATTAATGTTGATGATGTACTTACTTTTTTGGAATCCAAACTGCAACCGTTTCAAGACTTTTTCCCCCTCCCTGTCAACAAAATTCTTGCTTTAGTTCGCCTGTGTGTTTCTTCAAATGTTTTCTCCTTTCAAGACCAATTCTTCCGTCAAAAATTCGGTTGCAGTATGGGTTCCAATTTGTCTCCTGTTTTGGCCAATTTGTACATGGAGTATTTTGAGTGTACCCTTTTGCCCAGCATCAAACCGCCCGAAATTATTTGGCTCAGGTACGTAGACGATATCTTTTCGGCGTGGGATGACAGTTGGGGCCCATTTGAAGTGTTCCATGATAAATTGAACCAATTGACCCCGAATCTTAAATTTAAAGTTGAATGGGAAGAAGGACACCAAATCCCTTTCTTGGATATTTTGTTAAGAAGAACTGATGATAATTTATTCTTTACAGTGTACCGTAAGCCCACCCATTCAGGCAGTTATCTCCACTTTTTTAGCAATCACCCTGACAATGTTAAGAAAAGTGTTGCCTCTGGCCTTTTCTTGAGGGCTTTCAGGATTTGCAGTCCTCAACTTCTGGACCATGAGATTGAGGTGATCAAATGTCAACTTGAGAAGTTGGCTTATCCACCTTGGTTTTTTAATCAAGCCCTCAGTAAGGCTAGGGCCAACCATTTTAAAACTTCCGTCCCCTCAAGTTTTCACCGCTCCTTTAAGGACATTTTAAAAATTCCATTTAATAATACCATCAGTTCTTCTACTAAATTGTTTCCTCATGAACGTCTCACTATTGCCTATCACTATCCTAACACCGTGCGTAAGCAAATTGTGAACGTTCAACAAAAACCGAAGGAAGTTGAGTCACCTGGTGTTTATTGTTTGCCCTGCAAAGATTGTGATTTGGTTTACTTGGGTCAAACCGGGAGAGACCTGAACACTAGATTGGCAGAACATAAAAGGTCAATTAGGTATGGGCAAGAAAATTCGGCTGTATTTCTTCATGTCAAAAATAAGAATCATTCTTTCGACTGGGGTAAGGCCAGATTAGTGTTCAAGTCCCACTGCGGTTTCAGGAGGAAAATAGTCGAATCAGCATTAATTGAGGAATGCCCTAATATCAATATTTCTAAAGGGCAGTGGACACCTGACATTATCTCACGCGCAGCAGTAGCCAAGTTGATGCGGACGCTACATCCTCCCCTCTCCTCACCTCCTCCCTCCTCCGCCACCCCAGTTTGCCCCGCGCCTGAGTGAGGTCAACTGTCCACATCTCTTCTTACTGTAGTTTATAAGTCCCCTCTGTTCTCTATCTTATGTACTTTCCTGAAGAGGGCTACAGTTGATAGCAGAAATATAGGATTTTTCTTTATTCGAAGTTTATTCTTTCTCCGACTGTGGGTTCCTGTGTGTAATATATATAAATATACAATATATATATATATATATATATATATATATATATATATATATATATATGCAAAGTAGACCACTTGGAAAAAGAAACTAACGAAGCAGAGCGCTTTCGTATATTACATCTTCCGTGCTGCACTGAAGATGTAATATACGAAAGCGCTCTGCTTCGTTAGTTTCTTTTTCCAAGTGGTCTACTTTGCATAAGTGAACACACGTGCCCGTGTTCTTATTAGCATATATATATATAAATATATATTTATATATATATGTATATATTTATATATATATATATAATATGTGTGTGTGTGTGTGTGTGTGGTGTGTGTGTGTGTAGTGTGTGTGTGTGTGTGTGTGTGTGTGTGTGTGTGTGTGTGTGTGTGTGTGTGTGTGTGTGTGTGTGTGTGTGATATGTTATCTAAAAAATATATCACTATAAATTTATAAATATATAAAAACACACACACACACACACACACACACACACACACACTCACACACACACACACACACACACACACACACACACACACACACACACACACAAAACACACACATACACAACACACACACAGTCACACACATTTAGATATATATAAATATAATTATATATATAGACAATATATCGTATAACTAACAATATTCAGTAACAGTGTGTGTGTGTGTGACAAAAGTGATTAGAAACATGTGTGTTATTGTGTGTGTGTGTGTGATGGGATGGAGTGTGGATTTATGATGTATTTGTGTGTGTGTGTTTGATAGGATAATAGGGGCCATATTTGAATATTAATATGTGAAATCATGTGGTATGTTTCATCGGTAATTACAGCAGTGTAGTATTATGGAGTTTCTATGTGAACTATTGGTGGTAGGTAGGTGTGGTGGTGATGGTGGTGGTGATAGTGTG
>NC_134795.1:41359192-41372844 GCF_046742065.1 Oratosquilla oratoria | reverse complement strand
TCAGTGTTAGTGTATTCTAAACTTTTCTTTATTTCTATAATATAAGCTTGATACATATTAAAACTGTTATTAGTAGTATCTCCTAAACTTGTATTATTAGTACACGTTAACAGTACCTTCTAAACATCATTATTAGTATATTCTAAACTTGTCATTATCAGTACACATTAACGTTATTATCAATATTACCATCTTAAGTTGACATCATTAGTATGTTAAACTTGCCATATTAGTACACATTAAATTAATCATTAATAGTATATTCTAAAATTGTCATTATTAGTATATTCTTAACTTGTCATTATTAGTACACATTAAATTTATCATTAGAAATACCTTCTAAACTTTTCATTATTGGTACATGTTAAAACTATTAGGACCTCGTATACTTATCATTATTGGTATATTCTAAACTTGGCAAAACTAATATATTCCAAAGTTTATCATTTTTCTAAACTTGTCATTATTGCTATATTCTAAACTTAGTACATGTTAAAGTAGTAGTGTCTTCTAAACATGACATTGTTAGTTTATTCAAAACAAATAATTGATAGAATTAGTACTTTCTAAACTTTGCATTATTAATATAATTCAAACGTGTCATTGCACATTAACTTTATCATTAATATAACCTTCTAAACATGTCATTTATTGCTGTTTTTAACTTTTCTTTATTAGTATTTTAAAACTTGTCATTATCCATACATATTAAAGCTATTAGTAGTAGTATCTTCTAAACTTGTCATTATTTGTATATTCCAGTACACGTTAACAGTACCTACGTTAACAGTACCTTCTACCTTAACAGTAACTTGACATCATTAGTAAATTATACACATGTAAGTAATCATTAATAGTATATTCTAAATTTGTCATTATTACTATATTCTAAACTTGTCATTGTTAGTAGACAAGCTATCATTAAAAATACCTTCCTAATTTTTCATTATTTGGATATTAACCTCTTCTTATTAGAACACATTAAAATTATCGTTCTTAAAATATTCTAACCTTGTCATCAATAGTACATTTTAAATTTGTGATTTGTGATTAAATTTGTGATTTGTATATATTAAATATATCATTAGTAGATCCGTCTAAGCCTGTCATTTAGTTCATTATAAAATTCTCCTTATTAGTACTTTAAAGTTATAATTGATCGTACCTTCTAAACTTCTCATTATTAGTATATTCTAAACATGTTATTAGTGCACATTAACGTCATCATTAATAGTAACTTCTAAACATGACATTATTTATTCATAGAACGGTCTAAATTTGTCATTATTAGTATGCTCTAAACTTGTCCTTATTTGTTCATATTAAAGTTATATCTGATAGCACCTTCTAAACTTATAATTGTGAGTATATTCTTAATTCTTAATACACATTAAAGTTACTATTAGTAGTACCTTTTAAATTTGTCATTATTAGGACACATTAAGATTTTCCTTAATGGTACATTGTAAGCTTGTCATTATTAGTATATTCTAAACATGTAGACATTAAAGTTATCAATATTTAATATTAGCAGTACTTGCCATTGTTAGTATATTCTAAACTTTTCATTATTAAAGTTTTCATTATTAGTACCTTCTAAACTTCTCAATGTAGTCTAAACATGCCATTATTAGTATATTATAACTTGTCATTTTTAGAATACCTTATAGCTATCAGTAATAGTTCCTTCTAAACCAGTTACTATTTGCATATTCTAAACTTATCATAAAAAGTTGCTATTATCGTTATATGATAAACTTTTCATTAATAATACAAATTGATTTTTTTTAATTAGTACCTTCTAAACTTATCAATATTGGTATATTCTAAAATTCTCATTATTAGCACTCATTAACAGTGCCTTCAGAACCTATATATTAGTATATTCTAAACTTGTCATTTTTAGAACACATTAGATTTATCACTAATAGTACCTTCTAAACTTGTCATTATTATTATATTATAGTTAACAGTTGTAGTAACTTCTCAACTTGTTATTATTAGCATATAACTTTCATTATCAGCACACATGAAAGTTTTCATTAACAGTACTTTCTAAACTTCTCATTATTACGTGTCATTATTTGTACATATTTAAGTTATCATTAATAGGATCCTTTAAACTTATCATTATTGCTATGTTTTAAACATGTGAGTATTATATTCTTCTAAACTTGTCATTATATTTTATTCTAAACGTTTTATTACTTGTATTTCATTAACAGTACCTTCTAAACTTCTCATTATCACGTGTCATTATTAATTCATATTTAAGTTATCATTAATAGGATCTTTTCAATTTATGATTATTGCTATATCTTAAACATGCCAATATTAGATTCTTCTAAAGTTGTCATTACCTTTTATTCTAAAAAAATTATTACTTCTATTTAGTACAGTATTAGTACATTCTAAATCATTCTAAATTAATAGTATTTTCTAAACTTGTCATTATTAGTATATTGAAAAGTTAGCATTGATAGTTTTTTCTAAACTTGTCATTATTTGTATATTCAAAACTCAACTTTCAGGTTATCATTAATAGTTCCTTTTAAACTGTATTTTTAGTATATTCTAAGCATCTCATCGTTGGTATATAATAAAGTTGTCATCGATAGTACTTACCCGGTCTTTATTTGTATATTCTAAACTTATTATTAGTATACTCTAAATATGTCATTATTAATTCACTTTAAGGTTACTATTACTAGTACACATTCAAGTTATCATTAAAAGTACATTCTAAAATTGTCATTATTAAATTATTCTAAAATTCTCATTATCAGTATATTCAAACTTTTTATTTTGATAACACAATTTTAAATTTATTATTATTAGATTCCAAATTTGTATTCATTAGTACACATTAACGTTATCATTAATAATATCTTCCAAACTTTTCATTATTAGTGCATTATGAAATTGTAAATAATACTACCTTCTAAACATCTCATTATCACTATATTCTAAACTTGTAACACATTAAAGTTATCATTAATAGTACCTTCTATACTTGTTGTTATTACCATATTCTAAACTTTTTATTATTAGTATTTTACTATTAGTATATACTGAATTTAATATTTATCTTCTAAACTTGTCTTTATTAGTATATTATAAACTTGCTTATTATCAGTACAAATTACAGTTATCTTGAACAGTACCTTTTAAACTTTAAATTATTGGAATATTCTAATCTTTTCATTATTAGTATACATACCTGTACCTTCTAAACCTTCGATTATTAGTATATTGTAAACTTCTGATTATAAGTACACATAAAAGTTATTATTAACAGTAACTTGTCGTTATTAGTATATTAACCACTTGTCATTATTTCTAAACATTAAAGTTACCATTAACAGTATCTTCTGAACTTGTCAATCTTAGCATATTCTAAATATCATTGTAAGTATATTCTAAACCTGTGATTATTAGTATATATTAAAATTTTGTCATTATTAGGACTCATTAAATTTATAGTTAATAGCACCTTCTTAATTTGTCATTGTTAGTACATTATAAACTTGTCATTATTAGTACACATTAAACTTATCCAAACTTGTTAGTATTAGTGTATTCTAAACTTTTCTTTATTAGTATATTATAAACCTGTTATTATTGCTACATATTAAAGTTATTATTAGTAGTATCTTCTAAACTTTTCATTACTTGTATATTCTAGTATTAATAGTACACATTAAGAGTTTTTTCTAAACATTAGTATATTCTCAACTTGTCGTTATTAGTACACATTAACGTTGTTATCAATATTACCTTCTTATCTTGACATCATTAGTATATTGTAAACTTGTTTTATCAAAAATACCTTTTAATACTTTTTTATTAGTATATGTTAAAACTATCATTAAAGGAATTTTCCAAATGTTTATTTGAACACATTAGAACACATTAAAATTACCATTCTAAACTTGTCATTAATAGTACACATTAAAGTTATCATTAATAATATCTTTAATCTGATCATTATTAATATATTCTATAATTATCCTTATTAGTACACATTAAAGTTATCATTAATATCACTTTCTAACCATTAGAATATTCTAAACACATCTTAATTGGAATGTTCTAAAAATTTTATTCATAGTGTTCATTAAACATATTCTAAACATGGCAATATTAGTGTATTCTAAAGTTGCCATTATTCTAAACTGTCTTTATTAGTATATTATAAACTTGCTTATTATCAGTACAAATTACAGTTATCTTGAACAGTACCTTTTAAACTTTAAATTATTGGAATATTCTAATATTTTCATTATTAGTATACATACCTGTACCTTCTAAACCTTTGATTATTAGTATATTGTAAACTTCTGATTATAAGTACACATAAAAGTTATTATTAACAGTAACTTGTCGTTATTAGTATATTAACCACTTGTCATTATTTCTAAACATTAAAGTTACCATTAACAGTATCTTCTGAACTTGTCAATCTTAGCATATTCTAAATATCATTGTAAGTATATTCTAAACCTGTGATTATTAGTATATATTAAAATTTTGTCATTATTAGGACTCATTAAATTTATAGTTAATAGCACCTTCTTAATTTGTCATTGTTAGTACATTATAAACTTGTCATTATTAGTACACATTAAACTTATCCAAACTTGCTAGTATTAGTGTATTCTAAACTTTTCTTTATTAGTATATTATAAACCTGTTATTATTGCTACATATTAAAGTTATTATTAGTAGTATCTTCTAAACTTTTCATTACTTGTATATTCTAGTATTAATAGTACACATTAAGATTTTTTTCTAAACATTAGTATATTCTAAACTTGTCGTTATTAGTACACATTAACGTTGTTATCAATATTACCTTCTTAACTTGACATCATTAGTATATTGTAAACTTGTTTTATCAAAAATACCTTTTAATTTTTTTTATTAGTACATGTTAAAACTATCATTAAAGGAATTTTCCAAATGCTTATTTGAACACATTAGAACACATTAAAATTTCCATTCTAAACTTGTCATTAATAGTACACATTAAAGTTATCATTAATAATATCTTTAATCTGATCATTATTAGTATATTCTATAATTATCCTTATTAGTACACATTAAAGTTATCATTAATATCACTTTCTAACCATTAGAATATTCTAAACACATCTTAATTGGCATGTTCTAAAATTTTTATTTATAGTGTTCATTAAACATATTCTAAACATGGCAATATTAGTGTATTCTAAAGTTGCCATTATTCTAAACTGTCTTTATTAGTATATTATAAACTTGCTTATTATCAGTACAAATTACAGTTATCTTGAACAGTACCTTTTAAACTTTAAATTATTGGAATATTCTAATCTTTTCATTATTAGTATACATACCTGTACCTTCTAAACCTTCGATTATTAGTATATTGTAAACTTCTGATTATAAGTACACATAAAAGTTATTATTAACAGTAACTTGTCGTTATTAGTATATTAACCACTTGTCATTATTTCTAAACATTAAAGTTACCATTAACAGTATCTTCTGAACTTGTCAATCTTAGCATATTCTAAATATCATTGTAAGTATATTCTAAACCTGTGATTATTAGTATATATTAAAATTTTGTCATTATTAGGACTCATTAAATTTATAGTTAATAGCACCTTCTTAATTTGTCATTGTTAGTACATTATAAACTTGTCATTATTAGTACACATTAAACTTATCCAAACTTGTTAGTATTAGTGTATTCTAAACTTTTCTTTATTAGTATATTATAAACCTGTTATTATTGCTACATATTAAAGTTATTATTAGTAGTATCTTCTAAACTTTTCATTACTTGTATATTCTAGTATTAATAGTACACATTAAGAGTTTTTTCTAAACATTAGTATATTCTCAACTTGTCGTTATTAGTACACATTAACGTTGTTATCAATATTACCTTCTTATCTTGACATCATTAGTATATTGTAAACTTGTTTTATCAAAAATACCTTTTAATTCTTTTTTATTAGTATATGTTAAAACTATCATTAAAGGAATTTTCCAAATGTTTATTTGAACACATTAGAACACATTAAAATTACCATTCTAAACTTGTCATTAATAGTACACATTAAAGTTATCATTAATAATATCTTTAATCTGATCATTATTAATATATTCTATAATTATCCTTATTAGTACACATTAAAGTTATCATTAATATCACTTTCTAACCATTAGAATATTCTAAACACATCTTAATTGGAATGTTCTAAAAATTTTATTTATAGTGTTCATTAAACATATTCTAAACATGGCAATATTAGTGTATTCTAAAGTTGCCATTATTCTAAACTTGCCATTATTATTATATTCTAAACTTGTTAGTATTAATACACATGATTGGTAGCACTTTCCAAAGTTGTAATTATTCGTATATTCTAACTTTGTCATTATTAGTACACATATCATTTATCATTGATATTACCTTCAAAAAATTGTAATTATCAGTATCGTCTATAATTGCCATTATTCGTGCATATTAAAGTTATTATTAATAGTACCTTCTAAGCTTGTCCTTATTAGTATATTCTAAACATGTGATTATGAGTTATCATTAATAGTGCTCTCTAAACGTAATTATCTTTCATATACTAAGCTTTTCATTATTAGTATATTCTAAACTTGCCATTAATAGTACAATTACAGTTATCATTAATAGTATATTTATTCTGATCATTATTAGTATGTTCTGTAATTATCATTATTAGTATTAGTTATCATTAACAGTATCTTGTAAACTTGTCATTATTAGTATGCTCTAAACTCGTAATTATAAGAATATTCTTAACATATCATCATTACTATACATTAAACTTTTTAAACTTATTATCAGTATCCTCTACGATTGCCATTATTAGTGCATATTAAAGTTATCATTAATAGTACCTTCTAAACTTGTCCTTATTAGTATATTCTAAACATGTGATTATGAGTACATATTAGAGTTATCATTAATAGTACTTTCTAAACATATAGTAAATATTAAAGTTATCATTAATAGTATCTTCTAAACCTGTCATTATTGGAGTATTCTAGACTTGTCATTATTAGTATAGTCTAAACTTATCATTATTACTACACATTAAACATATCATTAATAGTATCTTTAAACCTGTCATTATTATTCATTATTTATAGTACTTTCTAAACTTCTCATTATTGGTATATTCTAAACATGTCAATATTAGTATATTCTAAGCATGTCTTCATTGGTATACTCTAAACTTATCATTATTAGTATATTCTAAACACGTCATTACTAGCTCACATTAAATTTATCCTTAATAGGACATTCTAAACATATCATTACTAGTACATTTTGAACTTTGCAATATAAGTACATTCTAAAGTTGTCACTATTCTATCTTGGTCATTATTATTATATCCTAAACTAGTACATGTCATTATTAGTATGATCATAACTCGTCATTATTATTATTAGTTTACCATTAATAGCATCTTCTAAAATTGTCATTATTAGTGTATTTCAAAATTGTCATTATTAGTGTATTTCAAAATTGTCATTATTAGTACACATTGAATTTATCATTATCAGTACCTTCCAATCTTGTTTTTATTGGTATATTCTAAACTTGGCATTATCATCATTAGTACACATTAAAGTCATTAATAGTACCTTCTAAACTTATCATTAACAGTCCCCTCTAAACTTGTAATTATTAGTATATTCTCAATTTGTCAATATTGTACACATTAAAGTTATTATTTATAATACGTTGTCACTATATGGGAATATTCTAAATTAACAATACCTTCTAAATTTGTCATTATTAATATATGCAAAACCTTTCATTATTAGTGTATTCTAAACGTGTCATTATTAGTACAAATTAGTCATCATTAATAGTAGCTTCTAAACCTCTTTTTTGTTATAATTATACACAATAAAAATATTATTAATTGTATTTTCACAATATTTTCACAATATTTCAATTATAGTACCTTCTAAACTTACCCTTATTAATATATAGTGCTTTGGTTATATTAGTACACACTAAAGTCATCATTAATAGTACCTTCTAAAAGTTGTCATTAAGGTACAGTCTGAACTTATCTACTTGTATATTACAAAAATGCTATCTTTAATGTATTCTAAACTTGTCAATATTACCACATTACCAAATATTAGCACCTTCTAAAATCGCCATTATTATTATACTAAACTTGTCATTATAAGTATATTCTAAATTTATCTTCTAAAGTTTTCTTCTAAACATGCCATTTTTTATATATATTTTACTGTACCTTTCAAATTTGTGATTATTAGCATATCATTATCTTGACAGTATTAGTACACATTGAAGTTATCATTAATAGTAGTTTCTTAACTTTTCATGAGTATGTTCTAAACTTGTCGTCATTTGCCATTTGCCATGTAAGTTTTCATTAATAGTGCACTTCTAAACATCTCATTTTTAGTATAATTCAAACTTCTCATCATTGGTGTTTTCTAGATTTGTCAATATTGGATTTTATTAAAGTTTACAGTAATAGAACTTTCTGAACTTGTCATTGTTACTGCATTTTAAACTTGTATCATTAATATCATTAGTATCATTAGTATCATTAGTATCATTAGTATCATTAAAGTATCATTAGTATAATTAGTATCATTAAAGTTATCATTAATAGTATCTTTCTAAATTTGTCATTTTAGTACACATTCAATTCATTATCAATAGTACCCTCTACAATTAACAAAATTTGTACATTTTAAACTTGTTATAATTAACACATATCTAAGTTATCATTAAAAGCTTCTCTTTATTAGTACACGTTAAATTTATCATTAACAATACTTTCTAAAGTTGTCATTGTTCGTATATTCGAAAAATATCAGTATTAGTAAATACTAACATATCTTCTTTATTATTCTAAACTTGTCATTATTAGTACACATTAAAGCTATCATTATTAGAACCATAGTTTATATTCTATGTATATTATAAACTTGTTATAATTAACACATATCTAAGTTATCATTAAAAGCTTCTCTTTATTAGTACACGTTAAAGTTATCATTAACAATACTTTCTAAAGTTGTCATTGTTCGTATATTCGAAAAATATCAGTATTAGTAACTTGTCATTATTAGTACACATTAAAGCTATCATTATTAGAACCATATTTTATATTCTAAACTTGGCAATATTAATATATTCCAAAGTTTATAATTATTTAAAACTTGTCATTATTAGTATATTCTAAAATTGTGAGTTAAAGTTACCATTATTACTGGCTTTTTAATATGCCATTGTTAGTTTTTTTTCAAAACTAATCATTATTAGTACGTATTATAGTTATCATTAATAGCAACTTCTTATTATGTTATTATTAGTATTTACTAAACTTTACATTATCAATATAATTAAAACGTGTCATTATTGCTACACATTAACATTATTATTAATATAACCTTTTAAACTTTATTACTATATTGTAAACATGTGATTATGTGTACATAATACAGTAAATGTATTATAATAACATGTGAATAATAACATATAATAACATGTTAATATGTGTACATATTCAAGTTATCATTAATAGTGCCTTTAAACTTGTCATTATTAATATATACCAAACATATATATCAATATATATATATATATCATATATATAAACATATATATCAAACATATATATCAGAAGACATTAAAGTTTTTATTTATAATACATTCTAAGTTTGTCATTATTAGTACGTTCTAAACTTGTCATTATTAGTACAAATTATAGTTATCATATAGAACCTTCTAAAGTTGTCATTTTTAGTCATTTCTATACTTTCCATTATCAATTTATTCTAAAAATTTCCACATTAAAGTTATCAAGAATCTTAGCTTATCATTAGTATACTCTAATTATGTCATTATTCTAAACTTGTGATTCTTAATATATTCTAAGCCCGTTATTATTGGTACATACTAAATTTTTCATTAATACATTACAAGTATATTCTAAACCTGACATTATTAGCATATTCTAAATTTGTCATTATTGGTTTGTTCAACACTTGTCATTGTTAGTAAACATTAAAGCTTGTCAATTGTATATTCTAAACCCTCATTATTAGTACACATTAGTTATCACTAACAATACTTTCTCAGTTTGTCATTGTTCGTAAATTCGAAACATCACTATTAGTAAGTACTAAACATATCTTCTTTGGTATTCTAAACTTTATTAGTATACATTGAAGTTATCATTACTAGGACCTTGTATCCTTACCATTATTAGTATATCCTACACTTTGTAATAATATATTCCGAGTTTATTATTATCCTAAACTTGTCATTATTACTATATTCTAAACTTTTGAGTATCAATACATATTAAAGTTATCAATAGTTGTGTCTTCTAAACATGTTGGTCTTTGGATCACGTGTTGGACACGTGATCGTCAGCTATTACCCTCCTGGAAGAGAGCTCAGAGCTCGTAGGTCCGATCTATGGGTAATGCTTTGACCTTGCACACACACACACACACACACACACACACACACACACACACACACACACACACACACACACACACACACACACACACACACACACACACACACACACACACACACACACACACACACACACACACACACACACACACACACACACACACACACACACACACAACTCCCCGCCCACGAGAGTCAGAGTAACGACCCGATGCGCAGCGGTACCGAAATAATTTTGGCCCTGGACAGGATTTGAACCATAAACTGCGGGCCACCATGGTGGCAGTTCTGCGCTCTACCAACTACGCCACCGAGTCGTGTGTGTGTGTGTGTGTGTGTGTGTGTGTGTGTGTGTGTGTGTGTGTGTGTGTGTGTGTGTGTGTGTGTGTGTGTGTGTGTGTGTGTATGTGTGTGTGTGCGCGCGCGCGCGCGTGTGTGTGTGTGTGTGTGTGTGTATGTGTGTGTGTGTGTGTGTGTGTGTGTGTGTGTGTGTGTGTGTGTGTGTGTGTGTGTGTGTGTGTGTGTGTGTGTGTGTGTGTGTGTGTGTGTGTGTATGTGTGTCTGTGTATGTGTGTCTGTGTATGTGTGTCTGTGTGTGTGTGTCTGTATGTGTGTGTATGTGTGTGTGTGTGTGTGTGTGTGTGTGTGTGTGTGTGTGTGTATGTGTGTGTGTGTGTGTGTGTATTTACCTAGTTGTATTTACCTAGTTGTATATTACGGGAAGGGGAGCTATGCTCGTGGGGTCCCGTCTTCATTTCTCATTTTATCTAAACAATTTTTAAATTCATGTACTGTTTTTGCACACACCACTTTCTCATCTAACTTGTTCCAACTGTCTATTACTCTGTGTGGAAAGCTGTTCTTTTTCAAATCTCTTCTATAGCTGTCTTTTTTTATTTTCTTTTCGTGTCCTCTTGTATTTCTGTCATCCCATTTTATCAGATTCTCTCTATCAGTAATTTCTATGCCTTTCATGATTCTGTAAATAGCTATCAAATCTCCTCTCTCTCTTCTTTGCTCTAGTGTCTGTAGTCCAAGTTTTTGTAGTCTCTCTTCATATGATAGTTTTGAGAGTGTTGGTGCCAGTTTTGTAATTGCTCTTTGTATTCTTTCAAGTTTTTTTATACATTTTTTTGTACTTGGTGACCATATTGTTGCTGCATATTCTAATCTTGGTCTTATCATGGTGATTAGGATTTTCCTCACCATTTCTTCATCCAGGTATGTAAATGCCACTTTGATTGTTCTTATTAAATTATAAGTTTCTCCAAAAATCTTATTTATATGTTTTTCAGGTGACATATTATTCATAACAATGACTCCCAGGTCCTTTTCATTTTCTACTTTTTTATTCCTTCTTTTCCCAAATTATATGATCCTGTTATTCTGTTTTTGCTTTTTCCAAATTCCATTATACTACACTTTTTTGTATTGAACTCCATCTCCCACTTCTTACTCCATTCCTGTACTTTATTTAGATCTCTCTGTAGTGATTCACAATCTTCTTCAGTTTTCACTCTTTTCAGTAGTTTTGCATCGTCTGCAAAGAAGCTCATATAGCTTTCAATTCCTTCATCCATATCATTAATATATATATAGCAAACATTATTGGGGCCAGGACTGTTCCCTGCGGGACACCGCTTATTACTTCATTCCATTTTGAGTGTTGGTTTCTTATCACTACTCTCATTTTTCTTTCTTGCAAGAAGTCTTCCATCCAATTTAGTAATTTACCTTGTATTCCTCCTTCAGATTCTAGTTTCTTAAGCAACTTCTTATGTGGTACTTTGTCAAAAGCTTTTTTTAGGTCTAGAAATGCACAATCAGCCCCTCCATCTCTTTCTTGTATTATATCTATTAGCCTTGAATAGAAGCATATTAAATTGGTGACGCATGATCGTCCTTGTCTGAATCCAAATTGCCTTGGATTTAGTACGTTGTTTTTTTCCAAGTATTTTACCCATCTATTTTTGATAATTCTTTCACAAATTTTTGCTATTGTACTTGTTAGAGAGACTGGTCTATAGTTGGTAGGTTCCTCTTTATTTCCTCCTTTATATATAGGTACTATATTTGCTTTTTTCCAATCTTCTGGAACTTTTCCTTCTTTCAAGGAACTGCTTATTATGCTATGTATTTTGTCTGCCAGTTCATTTCTGCATTCTTTCAGAATCCAGTTTGCTATTTCATCTGGTCCATGTGATTTTCTGACATCAAGATTACTCAATTGTATCAATATTTCATTCTTTGATACTTCTATTTTTTCTATAGGGGGGACTTTCTCTTTCCATTCAATCTCTTCAGGTTGTATGTTCTCCCTTGTAAACACTGATTTAAAATGTTTGTTCATAATTTCCGCCATTTCCATTTCCTCAGTGTATTCAACTCCCCCTTGTCTTAATTTCTCCAAGTCCTGTTTGTTTTTCAGTTTATTGTTTACAAATCTGTAGAATAGTTTTGGTTGATCTTTACATTTTTCTATGACGTCTTTTTCATATTTTCTCTTTTCCTCTCTGCATGTTTGTACATATTCATTTCTATAACTGGTATATATTTTCCATTTTTCAGGTTTTCTGTATTTTTCCATCTGGTCCAGGCTTTGTCTCTTTTATCTTTTAACTCTCTACAACTTTTGTTGTACCAGCATTTTACATATTCTTTTTCTTGTTTTTGTCTTGGGACATACTTTTCCACTCCTTTTTTGTAAATTTTTGTCAAAATATTCCATTTCTTTTCCACTGATGTTTCTTCTTTGTATATTTCTTCCCAGTTTTCTTGTTGAAAGAATTCTCTTATTTTATCAAAGTTTGTTTTTTCATACATCATTCTTCCTTTTCTATATTGTTCATTTCTTTTGATATATTTTTCTTCATTAAGTTCCAGTTCAATCAATATGTGGTCACTTTTACCTATTGGTGTTTTATATTCAATCTTGTCCACTATTCTAGGTTCAGATGTAATTAATAAGTCTAGTCTCGATGGTTCTTCTTCATTTCTATACCTAGTGTTCTCCTGTATCCATTGTGTCATTGTGTGGTCAATAATCATCTCAAGTAGAGCGTTTCCCCATGAGTCATCTCCACCCTTTACTGTCATTTCTTCCCAGCAGATTTCTTTGCAATTAAAGTCGCCCATCAT